>NC_142010.1:228360812-228700812 GCF_049901735.1 Notechis scutatus | reverse complement strand
TCCTTCCTTCCTTCCTTCCTTCCTCCCTTCCTTCCTTCCTCTCTCTCTCTTCTTTCTTTCTTTCTTTCTTTCTTTCTTTCTTTCTTTCTTTCTTTCTTTCTTTCGTTTTCTTTCTTTCTTTTTTTCTTGTGCAAAACTTCTGATTTTAGTTTTCTTCATTAAAACAGTGGATTAGAAAGAGAACATATGTTACATGTCATATTTCAGAATTCCCGCTCTGTCTCCAACACCATCAGCAAAATGGTTCTAGTTCAAGCCAACTGGAGCTTGGAAAATAGAACATATCTTCTAAAATTATTAAGGAGAGAAGTGGGACTTGTTAAGTTTCTTCACATGCTGATCTTTCCAGTGCTGTATTCCTGCCATTTGAAAAAAATCAGTACAAACAGAAGTAACCTGCACTTTTCCACTCATAACAGCTCATCATTTTGAATTTTTCCAGCCAGATGGATAACTTTTCTTAGTGGCTTCCATGGAGAGAACAATATATTTGATCATTTCCTCTCTCTCCCCACCCTTTGCCTGGTTTCACTCTTGGACCGAGATGTTCAATAAGGCCAAAATGAGCAAATGAATAAAGATTCAGCAAAAAGCTAAATATAGACAAAAACAGTGTGGATTTGCATACAGATATTGGATGATTTGCAAACAAATGTGAAATCAAGACAGAAAGAAGTTCTGTTTAAAAAAAAAGAAAGAATCAGAGTTATAAAAAGCAATTTGTCCATACTTTATCACAACCAAGAATTAGCAAATAGAATATATCCATTCCATTTTACACTCCATTTCTCTGGGCAGTTCAGAAAACCTTTGATTGTTTTTGCCTTTTCAGTTTATAACTTGGTGAAAATTAACCAGGTTAAATCCAAGGATAAACAGGGATTGTAATAGGAATTTGATTGTTTCAGATATTGTAGAAATATAACACAGCATAATGTAACCTTAACTTTGTTTCTAAAAAAACAAATTAGAAGGGACCTCACATGCACTTCATAAATGTTCTAAACTAAATGTACCTCACCTTCTTTTTATTCCTGGGAAGTCTATAATTAGCTAGAATTTAACACAATTGCCTGGGGATTTTTTAAAATCTTTATTCACCACTGGACTCCAGATATCTGAATATCCATATATAGGATACTTTCACAAATACATCAGTTTTATATCTAACCCTAAGAGAAACTTTCAAAGTAAAAACACCTAGAGAATTGCTGATTATAACCTATTATCAATACTAATTTTCAGTTTATTATTACATGCTATGTTCATGGTTTAAATGTGAGATCATCATTTATAAGTGTCTTCTACTGTTATTAAAATGTATGGACTCATATGAAGCATGATACATGATAATATTATATTCTAAGATACCTTCATGGAAGAAATGGGCTTTGATCCAGCAGTGTTTATTGATGATGTAGAATAATACCATAACAACACAACCATAACAACACAAGAGCAAACAATAGATACAAACTCAAGGTTAATTGCACCAAACTTGATTGCAGGAAATATGACTTTAGCAACAGAGTGGTCAATGTCTGGAATACTCTACCCTTAACTTTAACCTTAGACTGTCTACTGTTGACCTCACCCCTTTCCTAAGAGGTCTGTAGGGAGCGTGCATAAGCGCACCAAAGTGACTACCGTCCCTGTCCTATTGTTTCTTTTATTTTTTATTTTTCTTATATGTATCCATATATTCATAACTATGTTTTTACTTATACCTATTATCTTGTAAGCAATTGACAAAAATAAATAAATAAATAAATAAATATCCTATGAGAGACCTTTGTGTTGTATTTACAAAACAATCACAACTAAAATAAAAGTCAATGAAAATTATGTTACAGTGTAAAGTTGTTTGAGTAGCAGAGGATTATTAATATGAGGGTGCAGAGCAAGCACACCATTTAGATAGCATTTGAGATAACAGATAATCAGAGTTGGAAAGGAACCTGTAGGTCATATATTCTAACTCCCTGCCCAAGCAGGAGACCCTACACCATTTCTGACAGATTGAAACTCATCAAATTTGATACTTACCACATTTTGACATGAAAATTTTGTCCCGGTACTCATTGTTTGTTTGGTACTCAATACACAAGCTAGATCTTGTCAGTATCAGCTGCCTTGTAACTCACTACATTACTCTTCATAGGAAAAATTGTTTGGTACTCATAGTTTTTGGTACTCATTTTGCCTCTTGTAACCAATTAAGGATAAGTACCAAGGTACCACTGTACTGCATACAATCCACTAGTTAGGTACTTGGAAAGCTGAAAAGAATGAAGGTAACAGGAAATATAACAATCCACACTTCGTGATCTGTTGCAATTACTACCTTTATCAAATATTGCATTGGAAATTCTATTATTTATTAAAAATAAGTGATTATATATAAAAGGTGTAGTGTGCAAATAAACATTGATTTAAAAAGCATAATGATTTTTATTATAGAATGTATAGATAATTCCTTACTTTCTATAGTGCTGAAACAAGTATGAGATATACTATGAAAACTATAACTTTGGAAGAACAGACTATTTGTTAGTAGAAACTCAGAATTAAAAGAAAAGGACAAAGGTAGAAAGCTGAATTTGCTCCATCTTTTGCCATTAGGGAACATTCTGGGTTGATGATCTAATGTTGGAATTTTTTAGTCATATGCTAGTTATACCATAAAATCTTTTGGAAATATACTCTAGGGCTAAAATTGTGGTGTGCCTTGTGAATCTGTGTGTCTTAAAACATATGAATATCTTAAACATCTGTACATTTAGATACTCATCCAGATAGGAAGTTGTTCCTTTACTCTCCATCTCTTTAAAATAAAATGAGATTAATGATTGGAAGAAAATAATGGAATGAAAAAGCATTTATGGACCTCTATGAACATAGGATGATCTAATAATTTTCAATTTGATGATCCATCTTAGATAATTTTTTGGAACTAGTTCATATATTTTGCATTCTTATTTTGTGTACTTGACATAGAACCTCTCTTTGTTTATCTACTTTACACATTCTAATTAATGCACAAGATAAAAAATGCTATAAACAATTTGTATTGCTTTTTCCTCAGCTGCTGAAACAACTTTAAATGGAAAATGTGTATTTTATCTCATTTCCATCATTTTCATATGAAGGGTCTTTCCAAAAAGGCTTCCAATAATTGTTCATCTTGCCTTGCCTGCAAGATTAGACCACTTTTTATTCAGTGTCAATTATCCATTTATGCCAGGGATGTCAAACTCAATTATATTGAGGGCTGCATCAGGGTTGTGTTTGACCTTAGGGGACCAAGGTGGGCATGGCCAGGCTTGCCAGCTCAATGTCACTTGTGTTGGGGGTGCCTGTGACAGCCCAAGCACTCTGCCAGCGAAAATGGGCTCCTGAGCTCTGTTTTGGGTGTGATGGCTTCTTGCAACCCTCTGCCAGCAAAAATTGAGCTTGGAAGTGCCGCCCATGACTCTCCCAAGCTCCATTTTCAGCTCTGATGGCCTCCTGCAACCCTCTGCCAGCAAAAATGGAACTCAAGAGGGCCGCATGCAGCCCTCCCAAGCTCCATTTTCACTGGCAGAACCACTACGGACTAGTCCTTCACTATTTCCAGGGCAGCCCTGCAGGACAGATCTAAGCACTCCCGTGGGCTGGATCCATTCCTTGGGCCTTAAGTTTAATACCCATGATTTATGCAATTCTAATATAGTAGTTTTCCATACTAAGGAGTCAATTGTTGTCTCAACAGGCCTTAGGACTTCCCACCGCACAAGAATCTTAGGATTGTTTTGAGCTGATGAGTATGAATTTAAATGTAAATCAATAGTTGTAGTAAAGAGACATTATTTGTGGATAGCTATTGTTCTTATAAATACAGATCGTGTTAAAAATTCAGAAATATGCTTAAGGGAAATAGTTTCTTATAGGGACAAAGTCCTTCATTCACCATCAGATGTCTGGCTTGGTCAGCAGGAAGTTTGTATGTTAAGATGACATAAGCATTGTTTGCTGTTGAATTCTAAAGATTATTACAAACACCCACACACCCACACTTTACTTACTGTGTATGTCCACTTATAGACACCTTTATTTTTTCTTCCAAATTATGCATGTCTTTTATTTGCAGATTTGGTCACTAAACAAGAAAAAGACTTTCTGATTTATATTAAAATATATTGACTATGCACTCCATGGCAAGCTGAACAGCCCATTGATATTATCATTTGGGATATTTATACATTCAGTTTTTTTCACATCATAGCACTCAACTACATAGTATTGTTTATATCTATGAATAAATACATTAGCTGAATTATTAAAATACAGAAGTCTAAAAATATGACAGGTCAACCAATATAAATTAAGTAAAACAACTTCTACATTTGAAAGAAAAAAAATGGATGATGGAAACTGAGAACTGAAAGAGATGAAAATTTTGATGAAGCAAACTATGTAAGGATGTAAGAGAAGATTTTCTGGATCACACCAAAGCTCTATCATGTTTCCAGTTATCAATGGTGGTCACACAATGCCTATAATTCTGGAATAGGGCATAAGAACACTATTGTTCTGCTGGAAATATTATAGATAGCATGTAGCCATCAAGGACCAGGGCCACCAATCATTTAAACCCATTTAAGTGTAGTTGTCATAAATTGTGCTAATTTCCTAGCATAATTATAATATATGTATGAAAAAAGCGCCAGAGACACCAGTTGGAGGCAGTGGGGTTGTTACAGTGTTAGACTTGTACCAAGAAGATTAAGACTCAAGTTCCCACTTGACTCTGGAGCATACTGGCTGACTTTAGGCCAAACTTTCTCTGTCTCTCTCTCTCTGACACACAAGATATATTGTTGTTGTGGGAGGATGTTTTTCTGATGGCTAGAAAAATATAAATGCAATAAATAAATACCAAATATATAAATAAATAAATATTTCATAGGGGGACCACTTTTGCTTCTGCAGGAAAAGAAAATTTGGAAGGCTTAACACCAGAGTCTTTCAGAAGATCTAGCAGAGCAGATTTCTATGCCATATGCTAAAAACTCAGTTTCAAATAATATTTGGTGAATAACTGCATGAGTGACCACTCATAGCAATTTTTTCCACTGATACTCCTACAGGAATTACTTTAGGGACCCCCTGTGGGTGTTGTTGATAAAATTGGCCACCAAAAGCACACCTGGCAGGTTTTATGTATTTTAGATGACAGCAGAAGGAGGTGTAGCAAAAGGGTTGCTTTGTAAGTAATGAAAACGAAGGACATACGAGGTTGCAGTTTTCAGTGGGGAAGATAGTGTTTTAATTGTCTCCAAAGGGAAATGGTGGTGCAGATTTTTTTCATCCCCAGTTACTGGAGGGGGACCCTCTTTTTTTTCTTCCAGATTCGAGGAGGAAACCTGAAATTAACCCATCTGTTCTCTGGATTGTCATTCCTAGCAAGCAAATTGGAAAAAAGGAGTTCCCTAATTGGCTGCCAGAGTCTTCCTTCAAGTTTGCAACTGTGATGAAGCCTAAATTTATAGACACTACAACCCATCTTCCTCATTTCTAATGCACTTTTTGAATTTTAATTTATTTTTCAGTTCGAGAGAGACTTCCTTCAGATGTATATAAGTGTTTCTGTTTGGTGATTTTCATTATTTCTGGCATTATAATACACTGTATATAAAAACGTCTGCGAACTCTACTGATTTCTGATTTCCTCCTCAAAAGCTGAGAACTAAAGAAATTTAAATATTTAAATGAAAATAAATGAATTTTCTTTTAAAAAGAGTCAATAGAACTTACCTTATGCCACCAGACTTGAAATTCTAGAACTAGAAAACCTCGAATTACGCCGTCTTCGGTCCGACTTAAGCATGGTATATAAAATCATACATTGCAATGTCCTACCTGTCAGTGAATACTTCAGCTTCAACCATAACAACACAAGAGCACACAATAGATACAAACTCAAAGTAAACCGCACCAAACTTGATTGCAGGAAATACAACTTCAGCAATAGAGTGGTCAATGTCTGGAATACTCTACCCGACTCTGTAGTCTCTTCCCCAAACCCCAAAAACTTTAACCTTAGACTGTCTACTATTGACCTCACCCTTTCCTAAGAGCTCTGTAGGGGCGTGCATAAGCGCACCAACGTGCCTACCGTCCCTGTCCTATTGTTTCTCTTATTCTTTATTTTTCTTATATGTACCCATTTCATGTATTCACAACTATGTATACACTTATACTTATTATCTTGTAAACAATTGGCAAATCAAATAAATAAATAAATAAATAAATAAACTTCTGGTGTGGATTTCATGGTGCTTGGAATCATCTATCTTTGGTTCTGTATGGATTAGCATTTCATCAGAGAGATCTGGGAGTTCTTCTGGAGTCATGTCTCCTGCTGGAAGAACAGATGGTTAACTGTAGGCAGGAGGGTTTTGAACTCTTTCAGTTGTGTGTCAGTTGCACCTGTTTCTGGTCTGAGAGGTCATGCTCATGGTCTCTCATGCCATCATGACTTCCCTTGTGACAAGGAGCTATCAAAATTACAGCTCATATCCAACTATACTGACTGTTTGTAGAGATTCTCAGTCATCCAGGTCATGGTTGTCCCAAAGAGATGTTTTGCTTCTTCAGCTCTTGGATCAGAAGCAAAACATCTTTAAAGAAAAAACAAGAAAGTCCAGTTGTCTCCTGAAAAAGCACCTTTGGGATCCCACTATACTGATTTTTTTATAAGGACTAACAGACCTGCTTTATGACACTTACAATGTAATTTATCTGAACGTGAAATTTTGTTACACTGTCTGCAAAATGAGGCTGACTCAGACTGCCCACTGATAATCCACCACTAATCATAATACATTATCTTGTCTTTTTTCTATTATTACTATTGTTTAATGCTTTTATTTGTAATCCTGGTATGTGACCATAATAACCTCCCATCTGTACTTCCACAATGGGACTTGAAGAGTATTTGGAAATTTCAACTTGTGCAGAATGCAATGGCACAGTTGATTTGGTACAAGTAGAACCGCAACTTTGTTAGCTTATTGCCTGCCATTGTGCTTCCAGTTGCAGTTCTAGGTGTTTGTTATCTTGAAAGCCCTTCTTAGTTGGGGCCAGGTTATTTGTGGTACCCTCCTTTTCCAATTGTTTCTACATGTTCTATTTAGTTTAGAAAGATGGACATACTCCAAGTCCCATTGGCTAATGAATGTAGGCTGGCAAGACTCAGAAGATGAGTATTTGTGCCATAGCACCCAAATTTCTGGAACATTCTCCCTCCAGAGATTAGATCTAAACACTTGGGTTGTTTGTTGGAATGTATGTTTCTCTCAGCTGCTATGTACTTTAATTTTTGTGCTGGTATCTGTTTTTTATTATTATTCACCCCCCATACTCATTCATACGTGTGATTATGTAAATTGATTAAATAAATGTAAAATTTTGCCTGCAGTTTAATACCCATATAGAACCATATTCTGAATAAAGGTTGCATTTCAATTGGCAATTTCATTCAAAAAAAGCCCCCCAAAAAACCAAAGCAGTTTTAAAAAGCAATTCATTTCATTGTCTATTTAGTTTGTTAAACTCCTAGTGTGAAATATTTGGAACCTATCTATATTTCTCAATGAAATGTTAATACAAGAAAAAAAATGTAGATTACAGACAGCTGTTATCATGTGTAGCAGTGGCATTTTGTTTTAAGCATTGTAGTTTCTGTGTCAGCTTGTGGCAATTCTCCAGGTCTCCAACCAAGGGCAATTCAAACATTGTTGCTAAAGAAACATGCAAGTTCTATCTCCAGACAAAGTTAGGACAACAACACAAACACTTCTAGGGTAGAAATTGTATTAACTTGATGGATCTTGTCTCTTTTAGCTGATTTTTAAAGAAGTAAATTTAGCAATCTTGGTTAATGGAAACTTTTGAAAAATGTTATATGACAGGATATGTTTTATTAGAGGAAGTGTAGTGCTTTCATAATTTTGTGGCATTCCTGGATTTATGGATACAAATTATGATGAGAAATAATTATGTTTATCATTAGAAATGTTTTTATTCTGCCAAAGTAAAGAAAAGACAAAAAGAAAATTATATAACCAAACAAAATAATTTAACATTCAACATTGAAATTTAACATTGAAATTTATGAAAAGGAAATAAGAAAATGTGTCCTATTAAAGAATGAGCAAGTTGCTTCCATTAGCATATAGTACCTAAGAAAATAAGTAACATACCTTAAAGCAAATGTATGTCTAATCTCCAGGGAAACAGATGCTCTGAATGCTGTATTTTTTTGCAGATTTGTGCAGTCTTGCATTATGCTATCATTCTATGTTGAAACAAAGGAAACAATAAGAAGGGGACATAATTTTTTTCTTCTGAAATAGGACTTCAGTATTACAAAGCTTTGAACAGGCAATTTTTTGGCATGTTTGTGGTGTACCGACCAGTTGATCATTTTTGAAAACAAGAACACAGTGGAGTTTTTAATGTGTTTGATGTCATGCATAAATGTAAAAAAAGCATTCCTTAGTTCTTCATCCAAACATGTCCCTGTTCTATTCAAGAATAAGAATAAGATGAAATTACTGAGAAAATCTTTGGACACTGAGTGCAGGAAAAAACACCTTATTTTTCTGAAAAAAAAGTTGGATGAGATGCCTTTGGAAAGTCCTGCTGTTACTCCCCATCAAGACAGAATTATCTGCAGGGTTGGGTGGACATTAAAGGTGATTGAATGTACAGCATGACACAAACCTGATGACTTATGATCTTGGGTCTGATGTATAAAAATATGAAGTTGGCCTCATGATGTCACTCAGTTTTTCATGGCAGTAGCTGCAAACACCTATGGTTGAGATGTCTATTTTTCTTTGAAACTGAAAATTGTAACAGTGCTATCATAATTAAGAGTTTCTCTGTGTAAAGGTATATAGAGATGCCCTGAAGAAGGATTTCAGCAGTCTATCCCTGGAAGAGAAAAAAGAGAAACAAATTCAAAATTGCTCTGCCTTGGTATAAGTAGGAAGAAAGATAATATGTCAATTCTCAAGATTCTGTTATTCTACCCTTCCACAATAACAGATAATAATAATTTCTAGTGGTCTACTGTTCCCTGACTTGGACCAATTTGTTGATTTTGTAATTAAAAACATGTAACTTGTTTTAGAACCATCTGAATAAATGACCATAATGATGATGTTATCCATTCAGTTGTGTCTGATTCTTGGGCAGGCCTCTCCACTACTTCCAATCTTGCACTACTTCTTTGAGTTTTTCTATGCCCTGCCCAGTGTCAGCTTTAATGGTGTCCAGCCATTGTGTTCTTTGCTGGTCTCCTTTTACCACTAAATCTTCCCAACATAATTGCTTTCTCCAGTGAATTCCAGCGTTACATGGCCATTTCCATACTATTGTTGCAGCAAATTTTGTATGTTAGTTAAACACTAATTTGGACCTCTTATCCCAGGACATATCTATGTTTTCATATATATTGCCAACAAAAAAATAGAATATGTTAACACTTGAGATTCATAAAGGCATTGTTTGCATTTGATCTGTTGCACTTACCTACTTGGTAAATATACTCTTCTGAAAGATGTAAGTTGTATCTACTTTTAATGATTCATGTGCCTCAAATTCATTCTGTTCTTTCAAAAACTTTTTTTTTAAAAAGTTACAGACACTTGTGGTTTCTCATGCTAATCAATGCAAGGCAGGAAGTCTCAGTTCCTCAAATCTTGCTTTGAATTTAATCATAACCCCCTGAATTATTATTCTGAGTTCAGTCAGGCTTTTTCTAATGTGGTGTTGAAATCTGCCTTGAAATTTCTCAGAGGTTTTCATTTACCATAAGAATTTTCTAGTTCTGTAAAATCTTATTCTCAGAGCTTGAAGCATTGTTATCCTGTGCTGGAATGGCAGAAAAATAGGCCTCCTTAAAGAAGTAGCCAATTCCATTTTGGCAACAATATAGAGTAGGAGTTCTCCTCACATCAGAAGTAGTAGATGGAGACAGGTAGAGTGCAGCAATTGACAACAGTGTCTCTGATTCAGTTGAAAATGGCAACCCAAGGGTTAAATTTCCTCTCTAGACTATCCACTAGTTCTAGTTTCATCTCTCTCTCTCTCTCTCTCTCCCTCCCTTCCTCTCTCTCTCTCTTTCTCTCTCTCCTTGTGTGTGCTCTGAAGAGATGCTTCTTCCTGGTTTTCTTCCCACAGAGTGGCTGTTTGTAGGTAGCTTTACTGGATGGGGAGGTACATTTTGCTACCTGAAGAGCAGTTTCCTTGTGGGACAGCTCTTCCACAGCATCTTAGGGCAAAGTGCCTGTTTGGCTAGTATCCCTGTGATAAGCTTCCTATGTTTGACTGGTAGGATGTTCATGGAAGAGCAGGTTCCCTTCCATATTTTCTGGAAAAGGAAACAGAGAAAGTTGCTTCAGCCTTCATTGCATAAAGTGGATCCTTTTGGTACTGGAGGAACAGACCCTAAAAGACCTGATTTCTGTTCCTTCCACCCTGTTTCTCCTGCCACCCATGGTTGTTAAGACAATAAGAGAAGGATTTTTGGCATAGTGAGAAAGCCTTTGAACTTTCCTGCTGCTAAAAGGCAAATGGTCCTGAAAATCAGAGAGTAGGATTCAGCAGCTGCCTCAGACCGGATGGCAGGGCTCGTGCCAGAAGAGAATGGAAATCCCTCCTATCCATCTGGACCAGCAAAATACGAGTTCATGCTTCCTTTTTGGCAGGTCAGGGATCAACATCTTGTTATCCATTCAGGGCTTCTACATCTGTTTGTTGAGACATCCGTTTGCCACAACATCACTATTTTTTCTTTTTAGTTTTCATTGTTGTTGATGATGATGGGGGAGGATGCTAGTTTCGGTATTGTTTCTGCTGTTCGTTTTCCCGTCCTTTGGAAGCCTTCTTGGCTCTCCACATTTTCCAATAAGAGAAGCCCCTGCCCACTCCTAAGAGAAGTTTCCTCATGATGCCTTCCTTGGGGATTTCATAGAGGCATAGGAAGACAACAAATTGTTACAGGAGATGAGTGAACAGTGAAAGACAGGATGTATGCCAACAGGCATTCTACCTTTCCTGAAACTATAGAAGTGCCATACTATATCTCTGAGAATTTCATTAAAACTCTCTTATTCTTTCAAATAAACTCTAATTCATTTTACTGCACAAGAATCGGTAAAAGAAAATGCAGGATAAATTTCTGCATAGAATAACTTCCGAAGTATAACATAGAGCTTGAACTGAATCTTGTGGTCAATGTCTATGGCAGGTATTAATTGTCTTTTCTTCGATCCAAGTCTGGTAAAATCAGCAGGTTCTACACAGGAATGCTCACATTACGTATTTCTGAACTAACACAATAGCAGGCCAAGAAACTAGTGAGAAGCTGCTGTTTTTACTTCCAACCAGGAGTAAAATAATAAACTGAGAAAATTTCAGGACTCCACAGTATTCTAATTAAAAGAACACAGCTCTTAACAAGTTTTCATTATTTTCTCTCTCTGGGTAAGTCAGGTGTTATCTAATTCAAAGCACTTAGACCTGCATGTGTCTCATGTGGACAGAGTCTAATTACATAACTAATTATTTTTTCATCATTAACCTGCATATACTGTAGCAAGCTCATTCGTAAAAGTGTTAATAACGCTCTCCACTTCTGATTCATCAGTGCCATTCTCTTTAGCTCTCTCGAGTTTGTAACAAAATCTGACATCTTGAATGCACCTTGTCTTAAGCTTTGAAGCCTACAAAAAATGTAACAGGATTTGATGATCTTATAAAGGATGAAGAAATGGCTACCATAGTAGAAATGGCACTTCCTAAGCTCTGATACATCATAGGTAGGATCTTTCACTGGATGACTTGGATCATTGACTGCAATAACAATCTTTATATCCAGAACAATTCAGTCTACCCAAAAAATAAATAAATTGGGATTTCTCTGAGACTCTTCATGTTTCTCTTTTTCCTCCATCTGTCTCAGAGCATTCCAACGAGAGAGGCAATATTTATTTTTTAAAATTTTTTGTTTATTTTTTGTTTGTTTCCCACTTTTATGACTTTATAGGTAACACATGGTGGTGACTACTTCTTCCTCCTATTATTTCCTATTATTTTCTACACAACAATAACCTTGTGAGGTAGATAGGCCCGAGAGAGCTTTCCTAAGCTACTTACCCTACTCCTTTTACCTCTATATGGATATTTCTCAATAAATGGTATACTGTACTCGCAAAACAGTGGACTTTTAGAAGAGTTCACTTGTATATGATCCATTTGAGCAATATACTGGAAAGAAAAATGGGAAAAAAGAAAAAAAATGCTGTGGACTCAAAACGTCACAGGACTGAGAGGTTCTCAGAAGGAATTTGTTTCTACATGTTCAGCATATACACGGGTAAATATAAGATATATTACAAATTCATAATAATATAATTCTCTCATCTAAAATTTAGATCACTCATATAAAAAGAAGGAACATCCAGAGCATCTAGAATTAGGGGACAATCAATTTTTAAGTAAATATATAAAAATAATGCTATATATCCTATAAAAGTCTATAACCTGGGAGATGCATAACTATTATGAATTTATTTTTCAGCTGAATTCTTTTTTTTTTTTTTGTTTAGTAAAGATAAGCATAAACATATTGATATGAAACAAAAGAAGCATAGCTATTTAAATCAATGGTATGGTAGCTTGTGACCATTGAAAACTCAGTTTCTATATAATTGTTTAAAATGCAAGGAAGGATCTTACATTGAAAAAAGAGCAGTTCTAGCACTAAATACTATCTATGTTTTGACAGTCACATGCAATTTAAAATTAAATAAATCAAATTCAATAAAATGTCAATGATCAAATAATCATAATCATAGCTTAGTTATACACTTCTTTCTGCTCAACATCTTTCCAAGGTATTAAAATGATTACAGAAATACTAGCATTAAAAGGATTTATATTCCAATATCTGGACATTTTCCTTTTGCAAGGTGAGTTTAACTATACCATAAGTACCATAGAAGACAATTTGTAATTCATGCAATTTTGTTAAAGGAAGAGGAATAGCTAAATTTATTCCCTAAAGCATAGTCCATTAGCAAAACAGCTTAGAATAAAACTAGCTGTAAGATTTCTAAAAATGGCAAAAAAAAATGACAAAATATTGTCCTGAGGAAGAATGTTAAAACTGTGGGACTACTATTGTAAAAGGTCCTGTCTTTTATATCTACCAATGAAAATGTTCCCACTAAAGCCCGAAGTGTCATTTAGGTGGTATATCATACTAAACACAAAAACAAAATACATAATAATAATATTAAACAATATGCAGAATCTCCCTGACAGTTCAATACTGATTGTACAACAATCAATACTTTAGATGAATTTCAGAACTTACAATAAAAATCATGTAGATCACATACATCACAAAAATAAGTTTAATGTATTTTCATTGGTAAAACTGTTCAGTTGTTTATATACAGTATATTGCAATGCGATGCAATGCGATGCAATGTGATGCAATAATAGGAAGCCAATGAAAACAATCTCTTTGATTCAGTAGTTACTCTTTCTATGAAAGGTAGTGCTATCATAAGAGAAAGGAATTGTGTGCTTTTTGGAAAGTTGTGGTTCTTCATTACATGCCTATGTAAACTCATTCTATTTTCATACACAGCACTTAGCAATTTACCAAATCTTATTATTAATTTTTGCACAATGCCTTCATTGTTTTTGCTTTCTTTACAGAGTGAAATAATTTTATAAAATTTCTCAAGCTTTGCATATATGAAGAGGTAACGCCCCATCCCCATTTACCTTTACAAAAAAATTAAAATGCCTTATGTAGCCACACTGGTGTGGGACTCCATTTATACCAGCTTTCTTCTCCATTAGTACTAAGCCTGGACGTTTTCATATGTTCTTCTGGTATGTCTTTTCTAAGGAGTGGAATACTATTTGAAAACTCACATTTATGTGAACCAGAAAAAAAAGCATAACTGGTACCTAAAGTCAATGGTAATTATGTGTTTCAAAATAAGGAGTAGAAGAATGAGTGCCAGGACAAAAGGATCAATAATTTCATCTAAGTAATGAATATAAATCAAGGTTTCTATCTGGTTGAATTATGCTTGTTTAGCAAAACCATGCGATGAGAGACAAATAGGTCACAGAACAAAAGCTGGTTGCAGAATTCTGGAAGTTGAAGTCCACAAGTCTTAAAGTTGCCAAGTTTGGGGACTCCTAGGTTAAGGAGTTGGTCAAGCACACCCAGTACATCCAGATCTAAGTTTCCAGATCTAATGTATGTTAGCTTGTATGTGTAAGAAAAGAAATATTCTTTCATTAATTAGTGGGGTACTTGACCTGCCTAGTCTATTTTCATCCTGTAAAGGGTCTCTATTTGCCAATTTACTGGAACTTACAAATTTCTGAGTGAGTGCCTGGACAATCAGAGAATCATTTGCATGTGTTAGCTGTTCTTGGGAAACAAATTATTTATCAAATCAATACATAAAGGTGATAAACTAAAAAATACAGACCCGTTTATGATCCTTGTCGTGGCTGTTTTTGTTTGTAGCAGCTGCCCAAACCAAGAGCTTTGCTGATCATTCGTGACCGCCAAAAGAAAAAAAAAAAGGTTCTATTGTATTCAGTGTAACTTTATTCCTTAATAAGCAAGCATAAAATTACAGCTTAAATCCTCCACCTCAAATCTTGATCTCCATAATAATTAAAACAGCTAGTCTTTGTCTGGCTCTTACCCTTCATATTTAAAGTTAAAACTGCTACCCAAACAAAAGACAAGTTTAGAAATTCTATAAACTGTCTCTCCACATTCACCTGATACATTATGTATGCTGAGATGACAAGCAGAAAACTATATTGGATGGGTAATATTGTGAAGTGGGAAGTTGTGGTTATGAGATTTGACAGTCATCTGTAAACAACTGTTCTATCAATTTTATTAAAAGACAGTTTAGGGCTATGCTTCAGTTTTCTCATTGCCCCTCCCTCCCAAAACACATTATTACCAGTCTCAAGCAACAGCAACAAATTTATTGGGCTAAATATATATTATCTATGATAATCAGGAAACATTTTAGGCATGCTTCTTCTGAGCGTAGTAAAAATTAAAACAAATTAAAACCCTACCCATAGTATTTCAGGAGAATAAAATGGTATTGTCATTGTGATGGTGATCTCTCTTTAAATTTTGAAGAGATTACTGGACATATTTCATTTTTTTCCTGAGTGTTAATAATAAAAGTTAAAAAAGAGAGAATTAATAATAAATGGCTTGAATAAAATAGGCTTTGGAGAAGCTGAATTCACATGGTCAGTTTGTGAGTATTAGGGCTATGCAAATTTATTTATTTATTTGATTCATCAATCGCTTACAAGATAATAGGTATGTATAAACATAGTTACGAATACATGAAATGGATACATATAAGAAAAATAAAAAGAAACAATAGGACAGGGATGGTAGGCACGTTGGTGCACTTATGCATGCCTCCTACAGACCTCTTAGGAAAGGGGTGAGGTCAATAGTAGACAGTCTAAGGTTAAAGTTCTTGGGGTTTGGGGAAGAAACCACAGAATCAGGTAGAGTATTCCAGACATTGACCACTCTGTTGCTGAAGTCGTATTTCTTGCAATCAAGTTTGGTGCAGTTAACCTTGAGTTTGTATCTATTGTGTGCTTTTGTATTGTTATGGTTAAAGCTGAAGTATTCATTGACAGGAAGGATATTGCAATATATAATTTTATATACTATACTTAGATCAGACCGAAGGCAGTGTAGTTCTAAGTTTCCTAGGTCTAGAGTTTCAAGTCTGGTGGCATAAGGTATTCTGCAATCGGTAGACAAGTGGAGAACTCTTCTTGTGAAATATTTCTGCACTTTCTCAACTGCATTAATATCAGATATATGATGTGGGTTCCTGACTGATAAGCTGTATTTAAGTATTGGTCTAGCAAATGTTTTGTATGCTCTAGTTAATAGTGTGATATTACCAGAGAAAAAGCTACATAGGATTAAGTTAACAACTCTCAATGCCTTTTTGGCTATGTAGTTACAGTGGGCTGTAGCACTTAGATCATTAGAGTCATTTCAAATGCTTTGAAAGGCATAAGAGCATGTTGAAAGCACTTCTCATGAAACCAATAAAACAAAGTGGCTGTGCACGGACATGGATGAAACAGCAACACTAGTCTGAAAAAAGATGCATTTTCTTTTATTCAAATTTTATCTACATTTTTGTTTATTGTGAAGCTCCTTTTTCAAAGGATTTGCACAGCCCTGCTAATTTGGCTAAGAGTATCAGAACATTTTTTCTTCTCATTCAGTTGTTGAGCTCTGGAGTAAGAATACCAACCTCCAAATCCCAAGCTTTCAAGAATAACTCTATTGTTACAAAAAGAAAGAAAGAAAAAAAGAAAGAAAAGAAAGAAAGAGGGAGGAAGGAAGCAAGAATAGAAAAAAGAAAGGTGAAGGTGACTGATCTCAGCCTGAAGCTCTTTCGTATGGATGCTACAATATGTGATGCTGTCACTTTTTTGTCTAATAACTACATGGTGCCAAGGGAGGAGGTCACTGATAAATTCAGAAAGAGGTATCATTAGAACACAGATGACATTCAGTTTTTTATCTCAATCTCTGGTAGCTAAGCAATGCAGTCAAGCTCTTCACTTAGTGCCTGGTACCTGTTGGGATCTAAATGATGAGGAATAGGCTTAACCTCAACCCTAGGAAGACCAAACAGCTGCCCTTAAATTATATAACTCTTACTGTAGATATTTATATATTTTTCAAGCTTCTATGCTAATTAACTGTAATTCACTTGTGGTAGCTTACTGCAATATAAAATATAATGAGACCATTTCAGCATCAAACCAGAAAATGTAAGTATCACAAATAATACGTAGTATTAGAAAAGAAAATAATACATTGTTAAAAATCCTATTTCAGATGATATACAGTCATTTATTTTATTTATTTATTTAATTTATATGTTGCCCATCTCACAGTTTAAGGTGACTTTGGGTGGCTACATTTCTCAAAGGTTATCCAGAAAAGCATCCCTCACCTGTTGGAAGGCCAGTACTCAGGCACTTATATTAACTTCTGTGTGGAGACTGTTCCATAATGTGGATACCATGATGTGAAGACAGCATTTCCTGGCTTTTTCTGTTCTCACCTCATGAAATTAAGTGATCGCAAGCATCTAGTTGGAGTCAGCAGTCCTAAAATTATCCAGCTACCAAGCGTTCTACAAGCTTGTAAATAAAAACTATGCACCCTAGACAACCAGCTTTTTAGATCAACTGTAGTTTCCAAGTGGTCTTCAAAGTTTTAACACCTGTATTTCACAAGTAAATAGCAGAAATGAGAATGGGAGTAGAAATAAGTTTAATAGGAGATCTAGAATGTGTTTAGGGAATTGAGAACTCAAGGACAATAGGAATATTTTTACATTTGTTGTTTGGCTGAATGTTACCTTGCCTCTAAATATAAAACAGGCAGTCAAAACTTATGGCTTGTATGCACCTTTTATAAAGGATAGACCAGTATTACAGATTTTATTGATTTTTGAAAAATAACATTGTGACTGTTCTTGGGCACAAATAATATCTTACTCCCCATCCTGCTAGACCAATTGAGACACTATCCAGGTTGCTAGAGCATTGGATCAGACCTGGTCAGTTATGTAATAAGTGGAAAGACTGCAATTAAAATGTAATTCTCTTCCCATGCTTTTTTTTTTTTTTTTGGTATGTCTTACTCCACTATGCAAAATGAGTACAAATATTTGTCATATTTGCATTGCTATTTTATTCCAAAGTTCCAAAATGTCATGACAATGGAAAAGTAAACATGTTTGCTAAGCATTATACCAATCACACAAACCCCTGATGTGATTGTTGGCTTTGATACTAATAATTTGTATTACACTCCCTCCTCCCATCAATCCTCTAAGCTGACAATATCAACAAAGTATTGGTTTGTGAAAGTATCATTTTATACATTGGCTAATTTAATACTTAGAGCTGAAAATCAGCTGGGATGAGACACTGATCTTATGAAAAATTGATCTGCCAAATCTCTTCAGGATGAAAGAAATGCTGCAAAAATTAGATTATTCAAAGCTATTTACTTGGTGAAAGGGATTTGAAAATAGCACATACCTAGAATCAATAGCAATATTTGCAGGGAAGAAATAGAAATCATTTAGCTCTAACTTTGAAGATTTGTTTCTGGGTTTCTGGTTGCCTCAATTTTTCTATTTTGCAAATTGGGAATGATAATAACACACTGTTGTACTAATTGGTTTATTGCTCTGCAAAGTCTTCAAAGCTGTAAAGGTAGCAGCACTGTATAATGATGCTTTCTCTTATTAATACACTATTATTAATGTAAATTCATCTTATTTATATAATTGAACCTACAGAGAACATAGAAGGAATCCTGTTTTCAGATTATATGCATGAAAGACTGGGCCATAAGATATGTTATAAATGAAATGGTTTCTTTTTATTGTAAGTTTTCTTCCTGCTTAATCATACCACTCTATCTAATAAAGCAAGAAAATCAACTGAACTTACTTAAAAAGAGAGAGAATAATTTACAAATTCCACAATATATCACAATCTATTAATCTGTCTAGATGATTAAAAAAATTAAAGTGAGGAAAGGACAATAAGAAGTAAGAATTGTCAATGTATTTTTTGCAATGGAGGTGGGATATACAGTATTTCAAAATATAAAATATAGGTACAGCTTTCATTTTTCTTTTTTCTTTTTGATAGATCAATCAACTAACTACAATAAAATACTTATAGCCATTTCTTAGCTGCTGACTGTGGTATCTGTTTTATTTGGAAAGAGAGACGCTAATGCATTTGGTTGGATTTGCTTGCTTGTGATAATTATATTCTTAAAGCTCACATGAAAGGAATTTTTCAATGGCGTAGTATGTGATCCAGACAGATCTAGTGAAACATTCTGATTAAGATCATGGACACTTAGCTTTGGTAACTGATTGAGTGATTTAAGGCCAGTCACTCTTTTTCAGTCCTATTTAGATTGGAAGGTTATTGTGGAAGAGAAAAAAATTGAGATTTCCCCAAGAAAAAAGCCTTTAACTCCTAAGGAAAAAAATGGAATATCAATATAACAAATAGTTAAATAAACCTCTAACCTTACATAACAATGTTTATTGTTTTATATACCAGGCTACAGATTCTGTCCAGTAACAAAGTTCTCATGCTAGCTTCAATTATTCCTCAAACCCATCCTTCCATGTCCTCTCTTGATCTGTGAAGCTCCCCTTCAAAGAGGAGACATAGAAGGTCCATAAATTATATTCAAGGGATAAAGCCTCAGTGGTGGGCACTTGAATTTTTGTGCAAAGACTTTGGAGAAAGTTATCATACGCTCGTTTCCATTAGCAAATGGTCCTTCCCCGCCCCCCCCACATCAAGTTAAGCATATATTAAAAATGGCAGAAACTAAAATAGGCCAAAAAAAGTACAGACACTCCCTACTTCAGTATACACACTTCCTACTTTAAATAAGAGTGTTGTATCTCATTTAGGGAAAACACACAGACATTTAAAGTTTTCTAAAATATCTCCTCAAAAAGGAAATGCCTTTTTTCTTACTTTTATAACTAAGAAAGATGTAAAAAACAAACAAACCAAGGATTATCTCTTTCCTATTGTAACCTTTCCTAGGTTAGATTATTAGATGCCTAGATTAGGAATGAGCTACTGTAATTCTTGAAGCACTTTTGGGCTCCTTTGAATCTTTCAAAAATAGGCTTATTCTGCCTATTACATAATAAATATTGTACTATGCATAGTAGAAAATCAGAATTAGTATTCTCATATCTGAATGCTACAAATAATCACATATTGTCCTTTAAGATGAAGTAGTAGACAGCTGTTGGAGGTGACAGAGAAAGGAGAAGGCTTGCTGTAGTTACTATATATCTAGTATATACTAGATTCTGTAACAGCTTTTGTTCCTTATACCATCAATCTTGTAAACTTGTAGGATTCCTTTTTTAACCATGTATATGTATGCATTCGAACAATTATGATGTTTCTCTGTGTCATATATATGTGTGTATATGCATAATGGTTATCTTTTGACAGTTGAATGCAATATTTCATTTTAATGTATGCTGATTAGTGTACATTTAAAGTGGCAATAAAGATTCTTATTCTATTTCTATTCTATTTCTATTCCATTCCGTCCTATCCCAATCCTATTCCAATCCTATCCTATCCTATCTAATGCCATGGTGGAATGAAAATTATCAGCCAGCATTTCTACATGCTACAATTCATCTCTTCTTTTTCTGAAGTTATGTATGGTTTGATGTTATGGATTCATTTGTAGGGTGTATTGATTCTGTTGGTGGAATGTTTTATACCACTTCAGTGATTGTAAGAGCTTAATGTAGCCACCGAGTATTTAACTAAAGATCTGCTTAATGCCACTGAGTTAAATTCTACCACTATTTTGCTTTAATTTCCTTCCTATCCCTTACTTCCAAACTTTCCTATCAACTTTTTCTGTAAGGCTTTGCACCAATAAATCTCACCATAGCATTCACATTCCCTATAGAAATACTAACATTTGAATTTGCTCACTTGCAAGATGTAGGTCTCATCCTATAGAAGGATCTCAGGTGTACCTGATGTTTGCATTGACTTTTCATTGTTAAGAAATTCCCAAGATACCATTTGAAGGTTTAAATTTAATCAGTCAGCACTTTTAAGAAATGTATAGTAGGATGATTTAAAAAAAAAAAAAAAAAGAACACCAAAAACAGAATTGTAGAGCTCTTCAGAAATTGTGACTGCAGGGGATCCCAATTGTCAGGGATTGAAAATGAGTTGGGCTCTGTGCATTTTCCCAAGGGATGTAGTTAAGAAGCCTCTCTGACAGAGGCTAGAGGCAAGAAGAAATCAGATGTGTAATTGAGGATTTGCATATATGGAAAAAACCAATCTATAAAATTGAGCAATTACAAAGAGTTTTAAAATTTTATTATATTTTTATGTTATGTGCTGGTGGAGAATGTTATTCATTTGCCATGTGTCTTGAATTTGTACTGCTTCTTTCTTTGCCATAAATCAGAATGTCAGAGAACACTATAGGCCTTTGCACAGAGACACAGGTGGTATTTTGGAAAATATGAGTGCTTTTATGGGTCACTAGTCATACAGGCCAAGAATTCGGGAGTTATATTCTCAGTACATCTAGAGGGCACAAGGCTGGTCTAGATAGATAACATACTAGGATCTAAGAGAGATGTATTTTTCCCACTACAAAATAGAATCATAGAATCATAGGCTGGAAGCAGGGGTGGGATAGGACAAGGTTAACTACCAGTTCGGGATTTACGAGCTTCCCTGCAGACTGCTAGCCGCACGCCTGTAAATTGTCATCAGCAGCTGCCTGCAGAGAAGCAGCCTTTGAAACAGCCCTCTTTTCTTGCTTTTCTAACTGCAGCTGTGCCCCGTTCGGCAGCTGAAGTTGAAAAACCGGGAAATAAAGATCAGGTAAGAGCCCAAAACTGGGTGGGCAAAAACATTAGCAGACATAGAACTGGTTCTATGTCTGCTGCTCTTCAGAGCTACCGGTTCTACAGAGGTGGACAGAAACCCACGCCTGGCTGGAAGGGTATTTGAAGGTCTTTGTGTCCATCTCCCTGCCTAAGGCAGAAGTTCTGATATTATTCTGGGCAAATGGCTTTCCAATCTTTTCTTGAAAACCTTCAGCAATGTAGCACCTACAACTATTCCACAGTCAGAAATTTCCTCTTTTGTTTGGATCACTCTTGTTTCATGTTCTGCCCTCAGGTGCTATAGAGGAATAAATTGACCCTCAAGTATTGAAAGATGGCAATCATGTCACCCTAAGCCTTCTTTTTGTTAGGGTAAACATAGGGGTGGGATTCTACTGGTTCTACAGAACCCCTTGTTAACTTTCTCAGTAGTTCGGAGAACCTGTTTTTTTCCACCCTTATTACAATCTTGGCAGACAGCCTAGACTTACTGTCTCCAAGCTTGTGAGGCTTGCCTTTCTTAAAGGGGAAGGGTTGTTTTAAGATTTTTACACTGCTTTTGGGAGGGAATACTTCCCTGGACAATCAGCACTTTGAAGAAATCATTGAACAATGAAGCAAAGCTTTTAGTGACAGGGAACCAAGATGAATGACATTCAGCAAGGCTTCTTGGTTAGCTAGAAGGATTGACATTCAAACGTGAGTTTACATACCCTTTATGAGTTTTGGCCTAAAACTGGTTTTTGGTGAAGCTTAATTCTGTGCTTGGTGAAGTTTAATCCTGTGTTTATTGATGGGATAATTTTCCCTATTCAGCTTCAACAAGCAACAGCTACTGTTGTGAGTTAATTATTTGTAATTGTGTTTGAATTTTTTCCTGCCTCATGGTTTCTTTTTCTATTTGGGGAGGGGGTCTTTCTTCACTGGTTTAATACTATCTGGCACTGTCCTTTTGGGGTATACTTCCAAGAGGCAGGATGCAAGGTTAGCACTGATTTTTTTACTGCCTTTCTGGGGGGCATGTGGCCTTTCCTTAAATCTGGGTGATTTCCTTAGGATATCTTGTGAGGTGAGTGAGACCAGCTGGTATTTTTAAATGGTGCAAATGGACCTAAGGATTACTTTTCCTGGGTCTGCTTTTTCTGGAGAACTTAAATGACCTTTCTGCTAAAGGGTTTCACTTTATGAGCAAGAGTTGGCTGTTGGATAGTTATCACTGCATTTTAAATATTTTCATTCCTCAAGGTACTCTGGCACCCTGCCTGATTTGTAACTCTGGCTTGCAGGTATTTTTAATTTAATGACTGGTATTTAGGGCAGCTTTTGGCAAAGAAGCTTTTTATATTTTTGTTCAGGTAATCCTTGATTTACAAGAGTTCATTTAGTGACCAAAGTTACAATGGCATTGAAAAAAGTGACATGACCCTTTTTCACACTTATGACCGTTGCAGCTTAACTGCAACAGTTGTTCTTGGTTCTGATCTGGTTCAAAAGCTTGTGATCCAATGCAAGAAGGATGTTGAGGAACAAAGAGTGAAAGGGTGCAGAAGTATTCATCCAGAATTGAAGGCTGGGCTCCTGGGGAGAAGGAGCATCTTTGGGACTGAAACTCATGTACTGTAGATACAATAAGAAGCATCAGTTGGGTCTAGGAAGGGTCACCAATCTGAAACGTTAAAGGTTGCATGATTCTGCAGTAGGGGGCTTTTCTTTTCTTTCTTTCTTCTTTCTTTCTTTCTTTCTTTCTTTCTTTCTTTCTTTCTTTCTTTCTTCTTTCTTTCCTTCCTTCCTTCCTTCCTTCCTTCCTTCCTTCCTTCCTTCCTTCCTTCCTTCCTTCCTTCCTTCCTTTCCTTCCTTCCTTCCTCCTTCCTTCCTTCCTTCCTTCCTTCCTTCCTGTTATTGCCTTTCTTCTGGGCTGTTCTTATTCTATGATATTGTAGAAGTGGGGTTGCTCTGAGCATCCTCTTGCTTCTAAGCTGCCTCATTTGTTTCTGTTGATTGCATGTATTTTTTTTTAAAAAAAAAAACTCTGCACAAAGATTAAAAAGCACAGTCCCTGCCTGCAGGCTTATTCTCTGATAGGCAGAGTACAATAGAAAAGGGCCAAACTGGGAAAACCCCACTGCTGTGTGTGTGTGTGTATGTGTGTATGTGTGTGTTTCAGGTGGGCTTCCTAGCTTTAGAAGGAGAGAGGAAAGGAGGAAGGGACAGAAAGAGAGAGAGAGAAAGAGGGAGAGAGGGAGGGGGAAAGAGAAGGAGATGGAGATATAGAAAGAGAGAGAGAAAGAGAGGGAAAGAGAGAGGGGGAGAGAGAAAGAAAGAGAAAGAAAGAGAGAAGGAAGATACAAGAAAGAAAAGAAAGAGAAAAGGGAAAGAAAGAAAAAGGGAGAGAGAAAGGAAGTGAAAGGAAGAAAATGGCATGGAAGGAAGGGGCAGAAAGAAAGTGAAAGAGAAAGAAAGAAAGAAAGAAAGAAAGAAAGAAAGAAAGAAAGAAAGAAAGAAAGAAAGAAAGAAAGAAAGAAAGAAAGAAAGAAAGAAAGAAAAAGAAAGAAAGAAAGGGAGAGAGGAGAAAGTAAACGAGATATATGAATGGATAGATAAATACATGGAAGGAGGGAGGGAAGGAGAGAGAAAAAAAAGGAGAGGAAGGAAGGACATAAACCCTGGCTTCAGAAGACTTTGAAGCAGCACAGCAATCTAGGGCTGGCCTGCAAGAGGTCTCGGAGGTCATCTAATCCAACCCCTGCTCCAGCAGGAGATCCTTACAGAATCGAAGAATAGCAGGGTTAGAAGAGTGTGTGTGTATGTGTGTCTCAAAACACCAAAAACAGGCCAAGTAGCTCTGTGGAGGTCAGTTGTAAATTAGAACATTTGCTAAGCAACTGGCCATTAAGTGAGGACCACTTACATTTGGTTTGCCAGTCACATGGCCACCTGCCCAGCCTCGCCCTGCCCTTTCCAGGGCTCCCCAGGCCTTGGAAACTGGCAAAAAACATTTGCTAAGCAACTGGCCATTAAGCATGGACCGGGTCATTAAGCGAGGACCACTTACATTTGGTTTGCCAGTCACATGGCCACCTGCCCAGGCCTCGCCCTGCCCTCTCCAGGGCTCCCAAGGCCTTGGAAACTGGCAAAAAAAACTTGCTAAGCAACTGGCCATTAAGTGAGGACCTGGTCATTAAGCGAAGACCACTTACATTTGGTTTGCCAGTCACATGGCCACATGGCCATGCCCACCCCAGTCCCATGACCACCTCGCCATGCCCAGTCAGCAAGCCACTCCCACCCCAGTCACATGACCACCAAGCCACACCCACAAATTAGGCCACGCCCACATAACTGGTTGTTAAGAATTTTGAATCCCACCACCTTGCTCCCTTAGCTTTTCTTTGTATGATTTAGCCTCCAGACCCCTTATCATCTTTATTGTTCTTCTCTGTACTCTTTCTAGGGCTTTAGCATCTTTTTCTGTAGTGTGACCAGACATTGATGCAATAGTCTAAATGTGGCCTCACTAGTGCAGTATAGAGTAGTAGTATTATTTCCTGTGATCTTGATACTATCCCTCTGTTGAAGCAACCTAGAGGTACATTGGCTTTTTTGGTGACTGCAGCACACTGCTGACTTTTAATAAGTGGTGATTCAGTAGGATGTCCAGATCTCTTTTTCAGGCACGACTGTTAATTCAGCTGCTGCCTACTCTGTATCTGTGCATTTGATTTTTCCTGCCTAAGTGCAAGACCTTACTTTTCTCCCCACTGAACTTCATCTTGTTGGATAGGATCTCATGTTCAAGTCTGTCAAGATCCTCCTGAATCTTGAGTCTATCTGCCAAAGTAGTAGCAGTTTCCCCAGTTTGATGTCATCTGCAAATTTGATGAGTGCCCCTTCAATTCCCTCATACTGATCATTGATGAAGATGTTGAAGAGCACTAGGTCCAAGATGGAATTTTGAGGCATCACACTGCATGCTTCCCTCCAAATAGAAGGAAGGATGTAGAGGACCTCATCCTGAATGTGGTTGTTCAGCCAACTGCAAATCCATCTGCGGGTGATATTGCCTATTCCATATTGTTCTATTTTACCAAGAAGTAGGCTGTGGTTTACTTTATCAAATAAAAGTTAAGGCAGGTTTTTCACACTTTTTGCAAAATCTATAACTAACTGTACAATGGTGTAAAGTTTCAGAATTAGATAGAATTCTTTATTAATGTTTGCTTATAGCCTATAACAAAGATGGGGTATACTTTTTTTCCTACTGAGAGCTGGTGTAACAGTTTCATGAGGTAACAGACCTTTTGGGGTAATGTTTAGTGCTATGTAGGGCCAGAATCAAAAGTTAATGGAGACGTGCCTTGTCCCTAGCCCTCATTTTGGTCTTCCTTTAGTTTAACCTTTTAATCCTATAACAGACTGTTAGAAGATAAAGAAATTATCCAGGTTGAAGGATGTGTGTGTATGTGTTGAAATCAGACTAGGGTATAGTCATTATATCTCTTTGAAAAATTCTTCCAGATTGAGATCAAATTACCTTTGATGAATGAATTTAAATGAATTATCTTTCATCCTATGGCCCATTATTCAGAAGATCTAAAACATTTTCAACTTTTTATTCATTTTTTTTAAAAAATTGTACTTTATTTTTATTGTATGATACTACTTATTAAAATTAAAGCATTGAGCTGAAACTAAATGAGGAAAACCTCTTTTCTACTTACTACTATTCTACAATATTCTATATGCACCAGTTGATTCTTTCTGTAAAATACCTCTGACATTTCTTTACAGGTTCTTGTTTAGCAACCTCAACTGGGACCAGTAACTCAGTTGTTAGGTGAAATGGTCACTAAGTGAAACTGTACTTATGATCTTACTTTAGCCTTCCTTTGCTTTACAGACTTGCAAAGGTCATAAATGCATGGTTAGTTTTTCATCACTGTTGTATTTTATGTATTTAAAAGCTGAGGAGGAATATCCACAGAGTATGTAAAAAAGGGTCAAGATGGTGGTGGCAATAGCGCAACTGCCTCTCTTTGTCATTCATATATTTTATGTATTTATGTACTTACATTTAAATAACGTATAGAGGTAATGGTGTTATATAGCTAAATCACAAAAGTATGTGTGCTTGCTTTCCTGGAAGAGAAAGGGTATAGCAGCCAGGAAATTGTTCAGTGGGAGCATATGACAGTCTGTCTGGAGTGAGTATAGTGCAAGTTGAAGGACTTGCCCAGAAATCTGCTTTTTATGTGTTTGCATTGCAATTGCATAAATGAAGTAAGCTATGGCAGGTCCATTGAATCCAGCTTTCTCTTGACTTTCTTAGGCTTAACTGTTTTTACTTGATTTGAAAATGTGGTCTTTAAAATTAATTTAAACAGACTTGCATTACCCCACCCTACTCCGTTTTAAAAATCAGATGCCCTCCAGGTGCTATTACTTCTTGCCAATGTTTTGTCTCTATAGGTTACACTAACAGGCATAGCAATCAATAGCTCACTTTCACACTACAGATATTTCTTGTGATAGCTTGGCCTGCTTGATGGAATATTCATCATACTGAAAAATATTAAAATACAGTTAAGAAAGGCCTTTATTTTTATACTGCCTATGAAAGACAAATCCTCTTCTCATTTTCCAGATTCATTCCCAGTCAGGGCTTCCAGTGTTTATCCTGGGCTTCACTTTAATGACCCAAACCCCATTTGGCTGGTTAAAATTAAATGGATAATAATGTTCAGGATGATATAGAAACTGTATGCTATGGCTATCACATTACTTCCAAAACTTGATGTTTCCTCTCCTTCCAGAATGCTACTTACAGTGTGAATTACCCCTCTGCCCAAATCTGTGCTAACTGTTGCTTGAAATAATACAAAATTGAGTTAGGAAGACAGCGTATTTATTTAATACCTTTTCACGGGCATTTCATGATGTGTGTTAGTCTATGAAAGTGTTTGCTGTGGTAAATGTGTTTGTCTTTAAGATAGATAGATCCATTCCTCAGGCCACTGCTGGAAATTCTAGGATCTAAAGCATAAATCTGGAAAGGATTCCAAATTGGGGAATGCATTAGCAGTCTTTTCTATGCCCATGTCCATACCATCAGAGGCCGACTCTGCTGGTATGGACATGTCCAGAGAGCAGCACCTTCCACCATGGCCAAGACTGCCTACCAACTAGAAGTTAATGGCCGGCAACACCGCAAACATCCAAAACAGAGATGGCAAGACACCTTTAACAAAGATATGCAAGCTGTGGGCCTGCGCCCTGGAGACACAGCTGACCGTGCAAAAAGTGGCATTCAAAAAAAGCAGACCCTGCACCTGCAGAAATATGCTAGGAAGAAGAAGATTAGCAGTCTTTTCTGTAGTTCAGAAAGAGAATAACAAAGGGACCTTTGAAAACCTCAGCATGTTTTGCTTTATTTAATGTAGCTAGAAAAAGGACAGCTGCAGGGGTGGGATGCTACTGCTTCTGCCAGGCTCTATAGAATCAGTAGCTCTGAAGAGCAGTAGACACCGAACTGGTTCTGTGTCTGCTGCTGTTTGGCCCACCTGCTTGCCTGGGCTCTTACCTGTCCTTTATTTCCTGCTTTTTCAACCTCAGCTGCTTTGCACGGCATAGCTGAGCTTGAAAAAGCAGTAAAAAATTGCCTTTTCAAATGCTGCACATCCACGCACAGCACTTATCAGCTGTCCAGGCGGCACAGCTTAAGATTTATTACACATGTGTGCAAAACGTAATCACAGAACCGATAGTAACACTGGTTGAATCCCACTCCTGGACAGCTGGTGATTTCAACAGAAGTTAACCCTAAATCTAATTTTTAATGTGAAATGTATAATAATAATTTACTGATACTTTATTATTAAATCTAGATATAGCAATGTTGTTTGCATTCCACAAAACATTTTACTTTACAAATCAGGGCAGAGTATAAAACACTAAATCTGTGTTTTGATTGGGAATAATCTAGATGTTTGGGAAAACTGAGCATATAACTTACACATTTGGAGATGGAAATGAAATAGTAATGAGGCCATCTATTTCTCAATATTTCATATAAATCATATACATGATTAATGTATGAAAAGAATTCATATTTCATATGGTTTGATGCATATTTTTTGCCAAATCAAAGAAGGGGGATTGATAGGTTCTGTGTCAGGATACCACTAAGCAACTGCTTTTCAGACGATCAGGAAACTGCTTGATATTTTGTAGGATGGCATTAATATTTTGCAAATCACATTACGTTAAGAAATGCATAAAGATTTATTTATTTATTTATTGCATTTTTATTCTACCTTTCTTTTCAGAACTCATAACAGCATAAATGGAGGTCTTCCCTTGTGTTGTCCCCATAGCAAGAATTGTTGGTTTGACGGAGAGAGTTTAAAGTTGCCCCATTTGCTTCATGGTTGACTGAAGATCTGAACCTTCTTTCTCTAATCAAATGTTTAATGAGGATATTTTCAACTGAAAGATGCTTTTCAGCTATCCCCTCCTTTCTTTTAAAATAAACATAAAGCGGGGAAAATATGGGACCATACAAATGACATTGTCCTCCAATCCAGTTCCTGGTATGAGACAGAATGATTGAATGGTAAATGCCTCATACAGAAGCATTGCAATCTCCAATGTTTAATATGTCAACACCAAATGTTGTCACTTTTCTGAATGCAGAACAATTGATACCTAAAGATATGTATGGATTATAAAAATAGTGGAGTTAGCTAATGGAGATACACATGAAAATATTTGTAGATGTCTGGCTGTTGTGTAAAATCTACTTCCAACAAGTAATTTACTGGTAACAGTTTGGATTTCTGGTAATTTACCATGGGATTATCCACTTTTCAGATTGCCCAGGAGTGGTGAGAATCACTTGGGCATCCTGAGGAGATTCAGTTGTGAAAACAGAAAGAGAATATGCTTAATGCTGCCATCACTCTCCAAAGTAAATGATAAATGTAATTGTTTGAACACATGGAAGTGCCTATTTTGATTTAAGGTGAAATAGTGAATTCAGGTAGAAGCTTCCAGGACAGTAAGCTACAGTGGACATTTCCTGCTAAACAACCACAGGCTTCTTTAAAGGGAAAGGAGGAAGGACAAAGATAGACAATGGCACAGGATTTTTTGCTGCCCAAACTAGGTGTTAAAATTAGAGAAATGTAATCTTAAAACTCATGTAAAGTTGGTCTGACTCTGCATAGATCCTCCTGTTCCCCTTTTTTCCCCCACCCTCAAAAATAGCAAGCACCCATTTCTTTATGTGTTTGGGACAGATGGCCACAATTTTATGAAATATGTTCAGAATTGGACTTTGATAAAATTTCAGAGAAAGGACATTATTTATTTAGAGATGAAGATTAATCTCTAAGGAGATTTCTGAATTTCAGGATCTGCAATCCAGTCTCTGGATCATGTATACCTCCCATAAAACCTTAGGTAAAGCTTTTTTAAAAGTTGCCATCAACTGTAATTTTTATTGCCACAGAAAGGAACATTGTTAAATGCATGAGAACTTACTTGAGTTAGTATTCTTCATAAATGAAAATGATTAAAATTAAATTAAATTAATATTTTTGTCCTGGTTCTATTTTTTTATTTTCCTTAGTTTTTAGAATATGAGTCCCAACATACAGTTCAAAGGTCAAATGTGGCCATTGGCCTATAGGCCCTGTGCCACCTCTAGTTTTTGCTAGTCAGACTAATGAATAAATGTTCAATATAATATCGTGAAAACTCCTCCTCCTCCCCCTCCTCCCCCTCCTCCTCCTCCTCCTCCTCCCCCTCCTCCTCCTTCTCCTTTTCCAACTTAGAACCAACACATAAATAGTTTGTAATCTGTTCCACAACCAGCATCTAGCCATGTTTCTGATGCTATAATTAAGCACCTCCTTTTAACAATAATATAGTCAGTTTGGAAATGTTTAGATATTTGAATTAACCCACACAGAGTACTTTAATAAGAAAAACTCACATTTTTTTTTCAGATAAACAAATAATGTGACAGAGAAGCTTTAATCATGGCTTTGGAACTCCATCATTGTTTATGGACTGTAAATTTCGGGTTAATGAAGTATTTATGTTGCTACCATAACTTACTTGGATAGAAGGGTTCTTATTATACATTCCCAAATAGAAATCCTTAATAATCCTTCTTACTGAAGATTGTAAATGTTAAGCCAAAAATAGTGTAATATTTTCACTGCAAAAATTGCAATCCATTGTCATATTATAAGACAGTATCTGTGTACAGCACCGTAGGATCCTGATTTTTCCCTCTATAAGTATACATCTTACAATCCTGCACAATTAATGAAGAATTTTTCTGTCTCGTGGTGACCAGACATGGATGCAATATTTCAAATACTAGTGCAATATAGAGTGGTAGTATTACTTCCTGTGATCTTGATACTATCCCTCCATTGAACCTAGGAGTACATTGTGGGATTTTTTTGGTAACTGCAGCACACTGCTGACTCATACATAACGGTGATCCAGTAGGATGCCTAGATCTCTCTCACAGGCACTACTGTTGATTCAGGTGCTGCGCTTCTGAAAACCTTATCAAGAGAATTGCAGGGACTTGTCCAGGTAGTCTCATTCAAAGGAAAAAAAACAAAACAAAACAAAAACTTTAAAGCCATACTGGTGCTGGAACGTTAATATATAATAGTTTCTGTTAATCCATATTTAGAACAACTGGGTTATATTTAATACCAGCTATATTTTCTAAAGTGCAAGCCTCTTTTTTTTACCCTTAATATGGCAAAATTCTGAACAAATTGAAATCCTGGCCACACCTAGAAGAGTAAAAGTAAAACCTTTTTACTTTACACATTTCCTTAAGCATAATGCTTGTGAAACTGTTGGGAGAGTTTCAGTATTAAAGATATGAGATGACACATGTCTCTTGCGAAGCACCTAGTGAAACTCAGGATATTTGTGATCATCTTGGTATTCTGAATGCAAATTATGCCTTTTCATGCTTTTGAACATTAGATGCAGATATAAAAGCTCTTCCCTCGCATTTTGAAAAGCACTGTTCATTCCAAACGGAAGGCATTTTCTTATCATTTCCAAAGCTGTAAACTGTTTAAAATACAATATTGTATGACTCAATCCTGTTTAGAAACAATAGTGGAGGCTGCAGAGGAACATTGGCTTCTATGTACCTTGCCCAGTTAAGCTCCTGTCTTTTTTTCTGCAAAACTGCACAAGCTGTGTGGAACGCCATAAAGCCAATGAAAAGCAAATAGAGAAACAAAGAAAGCATACCAGATGGGGCTTCTTGTATCCATCTTCTTCTAGCCCAAACAATCTGCTACTCTGTTCTCAGAAGTAGAATGTGGAATTGCAAAAAGCCTCAGAGCTGAAGAGAAAGAACAGAGGGTCTGGCTCAAGATATACTACATTTTTATGGAAAGGGATATCATTGTTGTTGCTATCAATATTATTAGTATTAGTATTAATAGTAGTATTATTATTGCCAAAGAATTTGGCCATTTCTTTCTCTCTCAGTACAAACATTTGGCGACTGTAAGCCAGCTGGCAACTAGTTAGAAAACACCACACAGCATTGGAAATGCCAGTCAATAGTGTACCATTTGTATGGCAGTAGAGTGCCAAAGTACTTGGTAGCATAATTATATTTCCCATTTGTTGCTCAATTATAAGGTGAATTGGGAGTAAAACTACTTCATGTTTAACGGAGACAAAATAATTGAGGCAAACAGCTTCCAAAATTTTAAAAATATACATTTTCTTACCTGTCAAACTGCTCAGATTTTTATACAGATGGCATAAATGAATTTTAAAAATATAACCCATTCCAACGCTCTACAATTGCAAGATTGTTCAAATTTTACTAACCATTTTTAATGTTTGGCAATTGAGTTGCCAAATCAAGATTGAATTATATAATGAAAGGGAAATTTAAAAAAATGAGTGAGTTGTAACTCTAAAGTCTGAGTATCTCTTATTGCTCAGTCTTTATAGATATGGTAATAAAATGATCAGTAGTAGAGAAGAATAAATAAAACCATTGTCTCTTAGACCAATGTAAGCATAGTGTGGGATATGTACCTGTGAAATGTCCCTAAACCTTCCCCATTGACTATTTTGGCTAGAGAACAAGCACTTAGAGTTCAACCCATCTGCAGAGCCACAAGTAATCTACCCTACTATAGAGAATATCACCTGATGTCTTGTCAGTGAAATGATTGTCAGAAGGACTGACTCATCCTGACTAGCTTACACTCCATATTAGTTCAAGTGGTTCCATATCAACTCATGACAGCATTCTTTATAGAACATAATATCCAGATTTAACCTGTGACACCCTGAGCAAAAATTCTGGACTGTTTGAGATGCTTTGGCTTAATGTAAAAGGCTAGTTAAGTGAGCAAATAATTGGGATTTGAAAAATTGTGATAAATGAGTTGCTGTTGGTTACTGGCTCAATTACTCAATTGAATGTCCAATGTTTGTTCTCATTATATGTATTAGGGCTGTGAGAATAGTGATTCAGTGGAAACAAATTATGAATCAAAGCAAAGATCTGCTTTGAAGCAGTAAATCAAGCAGGGTGACTCCACAGCACTTCAAAGCTTTGTGCTGCTTCTGAGATCTGACAATATTTAGTTATTTATACATATGTACATACTCTCAATTGTGTCTTTGGGTGGCTAACAAAGGTTTAAAAATAAAACAAGATAAACAATAAGCATAAAGAAGCACAACAATGCAGTATAAAACAGCAAAAAAAACAACAACAACAACAACAACTCAAAGTCCAACTTTTAAAAAATCCTAAAGTAATAATCCTGTTTTTTTTTACAGGCTTATGTAATATTCTGACCCAATGCTTGCAAGGAGGGATTTTAAAGCCTTATAGAAGCTCACCAAGGCTGGAGCTCTCCAAACCTTGAGGGATATGTTGTTTTAAAGGACAAATGTCATGACAGAAAAGGTACATCTCCTTAGTCCCATCTTTCATGCTGACAGCTTGGAAATGTCTCACTGTCAGATATTGTGGCATGGAGAGATATAGTTGGAGATAGTCAATCCTGCAAATAACTTAGCCTTGTGCCATAAAGGGTTTTATATATATAATTCATGGTACCAGGCCTGCTCACCCCAGTGCCATGAATTATATCAAGAAGCCCATAGAAAGCCAAAGCATCTAATGGATAATGGTATATATCCATAACTACCCATGATCCTGCATACCCATGAATCTGAAATTACAGATTCTGGATACTCTTCAAAAGTACTCCTGAAATGGTACATGTAAATGACCTTGAGGGACAAGGTGAGGAAATGCTGCTTATAGAAAAATCATATAACAGAGAGGACTCCACCCCTCCAAAAAGGTCAGAAAGAAAAACTTATGAAGGACCTGTCCAAATTTATCAGGCTGTTAAAATTTACCGATGGAAGTTTTGTACTTTCAGACTTGCAACATTCTGTTAATGTAGCCTACAAAAGTAGAATTGGCTCATCTGGTGATGTTTCCTGTCTGTGTCACCTGGGAGAGCTGACAGTCTCCATGTACAGTATATTTCAATAGTCCAACTGGGAGATGATTAAGGCATGAGTTGAGAAGGATATCAAATTTGAAATGGGCATAAATGAGACACAAGATGAAGTTGTGTAAAGAGTCTTTTGGTCATGGCTACTACTTGTTCTTTAAGCAGGAGCAGCAAGTCCAAGAGAAATCCTAAATTGTGTATAATTCCTATCCATGAGTGTGTTTACTTAAATCTAGAATTAAAAATGAAAAGTTTACTGAGGGGTACGGGGCAAAAATTGAAGCTATTTGGTCTGGTTTACATTGAACGTGAACCTTCTTTCTCGCAGCCTTCCCCACTGAACAAACTCTTAATGGCATTGCTTGATTGGTCTGGGGTTGAGATATATATCTGCACAATATCAGGTTTCTAAAGATAACTCCGTGCTATTGGATAACCTCACTCAGTGGCTTCACACAGATGTTAAGTTAGAATAGAGAGATAGTAAAGCCCCGAGAGTCCCAGTAAAGCAGAAGTCTAAGCTTAAATCTCAGCACCAAAACTAGTTGGATCCAGCCTCAGACAAAAAAATGGCAATCACTTTTACCTTTTCCATGCCATATCAGGTCCACTTCTCCCAACTCCCAAAGCCAATCCAGGAGAATACTTTAAACAATGGTATCAGAAACTGAGAGATCAAAGAGGGCCAGGATGGATGGATCACCCCATCCCAGTGTCACCAATGTTCATCTATAAGTGTGATCAATGGCATTTCAATGCTATATCCCAACTGTAAAGAGTTCAGATAATTGGTTTCTTCAAAGGCCTAAAAGGGGAAGGTTGAAAACAGAAAATAAATTATCTAGAACCATTGGCTGTATCTGCAAATCCCATGGAGTTTTCTAGGACCCATTCCAAGGCTCATTCCAGGAAGTGGCTGTGTCAGATCCTCAGATTTCCTCAGGAACTCTATTAGGTACCTGGAGCAAACTTATTGAAAAAGTCCTTCTTCCCTGCAGCAAGGAAGAACCAGAGAACTCTTAAGGCCAACAGAGAGTGATCTGACTCCTCAAAGGGACAAATACAGAGGTGATATTCAGCAGGTTCTGACAAGTTCTGGAGAACCGGTAGCGGAAATTTTGAGTAGTTCAGAGAACTGGCAAATACCACTTCTGAGTGGAGATTTTACAGTATTCCCTCCCCTGCCATGCCCACCAAGTCAAGCCCACAGAACTGGTAGTAAAAAAAATTGAATCCCACCACTGGACAAACAGTAATATTCTTCAGCTCCATACCATGTTGCCACTGCTTCAAGACAAAAACTAGCTATAATCTATATGATGCTAGTAAATTAGCAATCTGGGTCAGGTCCATGGTTGCCATTAATTAGTGAGCTATCTCTGTATAACAAGGGAAGGTAAGTTGAATTTCCCCAATACTTTAAGTCTAGGGAAGTCTGTCACCACTCCAGGCACAGCACTGAGAAGGACTATCAGGGAGCATTGCAAGAAGGACTATCAAGGAGGCTCATACATGAGTTCAGTATTAGCAATGGAGTCTCACAGTGAGCTGTTAACCAGATTAAAATAACTACTCCACAGAGTTCTATCTAGGGATCATGGCTAGCATTACATTTGAATCCCCATAGCCACATTTCCATGAAGGAAGATGTACTTACAGTACCTCTATGTCTGACCAGGTTTCAGTAATACAAGTTAAGCCTCTCCTCCACGATCAACTCATGGATGAAGTAAATCTTATTTACCAACCTGCTATTCAATAGCAGCAAGTAGAATTATGAGGGTTCTCTCTGTCACTGACATGAACCCCAGACAAGGAGATTTATGTCATCATTAAGCCTTCTTCCTATCATAACACTTTTGGGCTGCAAGACTTACATCAGTTTGGGTTTCATTCCTCTTTTTCAGTTTCAGTGTTTTAAATGTGGCCAGTAGAAGTCCTCACTTTTCTGTCTCTTAGGCTAATGAAATGTGACACTTCTTCTTTGCTAGGCCTGCCAATACAACTGGGAGTTTGACTTTCAGTTCTCTGAATATGGGTCAAACCTTATTTTTACATTGTTCATAATTGAGTGAGGGAACATGTGCCAAACTTACATTGACAGGTGCTGGGCCCAATATTTACTGCTTTTAAGAAAGGGAACTAGGCAAAACTATGAATGCCATTCATTCTGTGCCAGTTACAACCCGCCTATTTCTGTGGCATTGTGTCTCACCTTGCTAGCTTCCTTCTGCTGACTCTACTAATTAACAAACATAGATACTACCAGCAAGCTGTGTCGCTGATTCAATGAAGTTGAGACTGAGTTGACGGCTCTTCCTTGAAAATGTCAAGAAGGTATACAATTTATCTGACAACCCAGAAAAGCCAAGGATCAGACATAAAAAAATAACACCACTTTATGAGGAGAAGCTAGTTTTCATTCTTGAGAATCTTGCTGAGAAGAAACAAGTTTTGCCAGTGTGCCCATCCAGCTTGGCATCCCACTAAGCAAAGTGTTGATGCAATCTTCCCAGGAGGGGAAAGGCTAGTCAGGAAACACTGATAGCCCACTGGGCATTCCAGAAAACCCATGGAAAGAGGCAGCAAAGCTTAAGTGGACCAATAAAACAAGTGAAAAGCTAAAAAATTTTTTAAAAAGTACTTGGAAAATTGGATAGATTCTGTGAACTTCTCTAAACTCATTTAGTAATAGCAACTGGTTCTGGAAAAATGGTCACTAACTGAAATGCTCACTAAGTGAATGATGTCACAGAGAGACAGAAAAAGAGGAGGACGAGACACTGTGAAGATCTCTTGTGTAATAACACTAGTATTACTTTCTCTTGTGCTGTTGTCAGGATCCAAAATTTGGTTATAAATGCATACATTGGTCAGAAAATTATTCCTTTTGCTACTGTTAGCCATGTATTACCATTATATTTGCGAACAGTTGCTAACTGAAGTTGGCAGTAAATGAACAGTGGCTGTACATGGTCTTTTCTAAATGCAAGTCAATTTGAGATTCCTTGTCATTCTTTCCTATGTTCTACTCTTTCTACCTTAAAAGAAGCATAGAACAATATTTCAAAAAATTATTCTGATAAAACCCTTGAAGTACTGTATGTAGTTGAAACCCTGGGCAGCTAAGCTATGGAACTTTGCTATTTTCCCTATTATAGTCTACGAGTGAATCTTTTGTTTCCCAAATCTAATCTCGAATAGGCTTGATCTGAATCAGTTACCTCTGAATTTCAAATCACAAATACAAATTGTGTCATGTCTGTATTGAATTTCAAATTTAACCTAAATCAGAGCTGAACACAAGCATAAGCCTTATTGCTACCTTTTTGAATATATGCAAAAAGTGGCTTGGCCTTAATTCTATTATTATCTCAGAAAGGCTGGAACTTATTTTTTTCCATCCCTACAGTTTAGAAACTTCCTATGTGACAAGCAAATGGAGCTTTTTTTCCCCTTCCTTTAGGCACCCTCTGGCTACTCTTATTATTTATCCAAATCTTTCCCTGCCAATAAGGCTCCTTTTTGTTGAGGTGAATAAATATATCTAGAAGAGCTTTAACTTGAGTTTTTGGGAGGCATGTATGTTTGCTCAAAAATGCATTGGAACTTTTTCCTCTTAATGTACAGGCATGCCTTGATTCATGACCACAAAGTAGAATCAGGCAGTTGTTAAATGAATCTGACTTCTCCAATTGAGTTTGTTTGTCAGAAGTCAGCTGGGAAGGTTGCAAATTGGGATCTGTGATTGCAAGACACTGCAACTGTTGTAAATACAAGCTGCCATTGCAATCATGTGATCACAGGGTAGCATAACAGCCATAACACCAAGGATGGGCTATAGGTCACTTTTTCTGAGGCTGCTGTAACTTCAAACTGTTGTTAAATGAATTGTCAGAAGTCTAGGACAACTTGTAGTGAAAACATTATGTTTTCTCTTCCTCCTCCTCCTCCTCCTCCTCCTCCTCCTCCTCCTCCTCCTCCTCCTCCTCCTCCTCCTCCTCCTCCTCCTCCTCCTCCTCCTCCTCCTCCTCCTCATATGAGATTTCTGCTTTTAGCCTGCTGACAATAATTTGTGAACATTAGGTTGCATGATACATTCATCATATGCTTTTCTCAGTGGTGGGATTCAATTTTTTTTTTTTACTTCTGACCAGTTTCTCTAGAACTGGTCAGAACCTGCTGAATACCACCTCTGGTATAACTGGATAAGTAGAATAGTAGCATACTGAGACTTTAGATTTGCCCGATCTATTTATTTGAATTTAGACCAGTGTTTCTCAACTTCAAACTCTCAGAATTCCTCAGTCTACACATCTTATGGTTTCTAAGATTGAGACACCCTGAGTACTTTAATGATTTCAAAGATCAAACAACAAGCAAAACCTGGTTTGCTAACTAGTTCCTGAAAACATTTCTCTTGAATAGATTTGATGTTGTTTGGGAAAAGAATCCACTCTATCCAACCAAATCAGGATGGCTATGAAAACTGAAAGAACCATATGAAACAGTTTATACATTTAAATCAATTTGCTCAGAACTGAAGGACCACACCTCTATTTTTATTTCCTTATGAAAGAGCTAGACTACAGTATTATGCATATTTTGATAGTAATCTGACAAGGTAGGTATTACAATACAGGTAACCTGGCAAGATAGGCATTATGATGCCTTTTGAATAATTTCTTATCTGAATGCATACTTCAGATTTCTTCTAGTTTATTTTCAGAACAAACAATTCCAAGAGTATCATAGAATTATTTCCAGAGAATTTACAGCAAAAGTGAAATAGCTATTTACTTTAAATATGCCAATTAAGCATTACTAATGTACAGAACATTTCTGGGTTAAGTATGATTGATAGTACCATGCAGTGAAATGTTCTTTAACTGCAGTCACAAAATGTAAATGCAGAAAATGGAGGGGAAAAAATTCCCTACCACCAACCGACAGCAGTATTTTCATGTTTTAAAACAACGCAAGTTTTTCTTCTCATTCTTTGCTCAAGCTTCCTTTGTGGTATGCTCTGACTAATGATAACCAATATTGTTCTGTCATAAGTTTTCAGAGTTAAAGTAGCCAAATTGATGCATCGACCATAATAAAATAGTGGGTAGTTCAAAGTCAGCATGCTTAATATACAAATAAATATAAGCACACAGATTAAAGTCAGTTATTTATTATGTATTTGATGCTTTTACTAATTGGAACCTTTTTTACTTGTAAGTTGCTTAAGGAAGATGCTTTTACAATATTATATCATGCAAGTTAGGCTGCACAGATGAAACTTCTTCCCAGTTTCTAATATGGTCCAGTTGAAATTTTTGACTCAGGATCTCATTTACACTTAAGGCTGCATTCTAGACCAGGGGTCCCCAACCGCCGGTCCGCGGACCGGTACCGGTCCGCGGAACAAGTCTTACCGGGCCGCTGGTTGCTGGGCGCCGCCATCTTTTGGTAAAAAGTGCTTCCGGTGAGCTTTTCCGGGTAGAAAGCTCACCGGAAGCACTTTTTCATCAAAAAGATGGCGGCGCCAGCGCTTCAGTGAGCTTTTCCGGGTAGAAAGCCATTTCTACCCGAAAAAGCATACGGAGCGCTGGCGCCACCATCTTTTTTGACGAAAAAGTGCTTCCGGTGAGGTCACCGGAAGTACTTTTTCGTCAAAAAAAGATGGCGGCGCCCAGTTGATGCCGGTACCGGGCCGCGGCGCCCAGCTGATGCCGGTACCGGGCCGCGGCATCAAAAAGGTTGGGGATCACTGTTCTAGACCACATCTGCCATGTTTATAAATTTTGTATAAACCCAGAAAAGAACTCACTGTGCTTTCCAGATGTCTCCTTATCATTTTGCAGATAGAATAAAAACAAAAACTTTTCTGGTTCTCCTAAAGAATTGGTGGACAAAGTAGAAGTTTTTGGGCAGCAAATCCATTCATTCCCAGTCTGGTTCACTGTAGAATATGTATAGTATAGATCATGGAGCAAACTTGCCTATTTCCCAGTGGGTGAATGGAAGTGGGCTGAAGTTAACTTATAGGTATCCAAAGGAAATAAAGAATTAATATTCATCCAATCTTGAAAATAATTCATTTTCATCTTCATGTGTAGCAGGCAAAAATGCTAAACATAAAATGGACTTTTAACTTATTTTTTTGTGCTGGACTGAGAATGGGACACATGGCACTTTAATGAAACCAAGGATGTTTCAACCACATTGAAGGTGCTATGTTGAATTAGTCCTGTTGAGAATCTGTTGACATTAGTTAGCTTGGCAGTCCAAACAAGGATGAAGACTTGGTCTAGAGAATTATGGTTCTGTTAACCATAACTTATTGGGTTGCCGTGTCACCATCTCAAAGTTTATACTTATGATGGTGATGGTAAAAATCTAATAGAAAACAGTGAATTGGGTCAAAGGGAAAATTTCTGGGTTCTACCTTCTTGGTGTTTGAATATTCAAAAGTATATGCTGAAGTTGGATATTACCAGTCTCTGAAATGGTAAAATTATGTTTGCTAAAATGATAGTCCCAGTGAACCTGGGAAACCATTTAAAGCATAAAACTAAAAATATAACCAAAAAGACAAGGTAAATGGACAGGAAGAGAAATAAATAGCCACTATATTCTTATTGACAAAAGGCAATGAAAGGTCCATATTAATATAGCAAGGACTAGGCTATAGGATGAACAAGAAAATTTCATCAGGAAAAAAAAAGGTAGAAAAGGAATAGTCAAAAAATGTTGAGTGAAGGTAAGAAAATGAGGACAGAAGAGAGATTCTGATCAGGTATCAAAGTGTATTTTAAAAAGGACTGATTAAGAACAAGGAGATGAGAGATGGCCCCCTTAAGCAATCAAAATCCAACTTCAGGATATATGTGTAAGAATATGAACAGGGAACATCAATATTTGTATTTATGGTAAATAATTCTTTATATTAAGACCCAATTTGGTATAGTGGTTAAAATGTTGGCACAGAAAACAGAAGATTGGAGTATTAGACTTTCTGTAGGCATAAAGCCAACTGAATAATCTTGGGCTTTCTCAACCCAACCCACCTCACAGGGTTGTAGTTGTGGGAATAATGGAAGGCAGGAGTATTAAGTATGTTGAGTTACAGAAAGATCAATAGGATAAAAATATATAATAATATTTTTCAACTCTAAGATTGAAAAACTGTCACTAGCCCTTTAAAACAGCATTTCTCAATCTTGACAATTTGAAGCGGTGTGGACTTCAGTTCCCAGAATTGTGAAGCTGGCTGCAGATTTCTGGAAGTTGAAGTTCTAGAAGTTGAATTTCATACCACTAAATTGCCAAGGCTAAGAAAAGCTGCTTTTAAACGCTTAGTGAAATGGCATGACTACAATTTCTACAAAATTTTGAAAGCTAAAGGGTATAGTATGTGGGCACATTGTGACCAATGGGCCATGATATGTAAAAGTGTAGAGTAAAACCAACCTTCAGTTTCAAAGAATTTTAGAGCCTGCCTTAAACTCTAACAAAAGCAATCAGCATAAGTCATAAAAGCACAGATTACCCTTAGCGGGATGCCCACTTTACCTGACAAATTTGTACGGGGTAATTTGACAGCAATAGATTGTATAGTCATAAACCTCCAATACACTGTTATTTCATACTAGCAACACTTTGTGTCTTATACGACAGTGTTAATAAGCACATTTCAATTTCCATGCATCACCTATATTAATCCTTTTAGATTCCTGCACACTACAAATAGACAGTTTGAAAGTAGACGTTTCAATTAACTAATTACTTTCTAGAAAATGTAGTTAGTCATAGATATTTTATGGCTGGATCATTGAGATAAAAGGTTTAGTAATTTAAATTACTGAAAACCCAAGGGAATTACCATCTGATGCTTTGAAGAGCTGGAAAAGTTAAAAATGATGAGGACACGGGTGATGTTTAACACTTGAGAAGTATCTATTTGAGATTTCTAATACAATTTAGGATAGTATAACTATTCATCATTTTATCTAGTTTCCCAATGTTCACTATGATACAATCAGGTAAACAGTAAAGTAAAATCTTACTGTTATATTTTGTTTTTTATTATTTAAGAGAACAAGCCCTGATATTGAGCAAAAGTTGCATACAAGTGTCTCTATCTGTATCATCTATTGTCTCTCTCTCATCTCCTATCTATCTATCTATCTATCTATCTATCTATCTATCTATCTATCTATCTATCTATCTATCTATCCATCCATCCATCCATCCATCCATCCATCCATCCATCTATCTACTTATTCATCCAAAACTTCACCCAAAACCTCAAAGCACATTCAAATATATGTGTTTTTTTTAAATTCCATTGATGGCACTGGCAGATACTAGTGGAGAGGATGCTCTTAAAAAAAACCCCTCATATATTCTAATTAGTACCATACTTATTATTTTATTTCCAATATTATTCCCAATATTCACAATTAAGGGATAAACTAAATGGGATGAAGAAGGCCTGTGATCAGGTTTTAATTCAGACAGCCTCAATACTTCAGCTATAGTGGTGAATGACATTGGGATGGTTAACCCTTTTTATATTATTTACTTGGTGACATTTTCTAAATTTAGTCAGTTGCCTGTTTACAGAAATGTGTCTAACAAGTCTGTACATGAGCATTTCTCCAATTGGGAAAGTTTTATTCACAGTAAAAAATGTTGGTGGAAGTGGGCATCTGATGGGCGGGAGGGGCAGTAATGGGTTTTGCTGCTGTTTTTGTAGCTGTTCCTGCTGCATGACCAGGCACGTTTGAGAATAAGTAAATGGGAATACAGGAGAAAATATAAAGATTGAGAGAAACTGAGGATGAAAGCATCATCTAATGTTTGAATAATGAGCCTTTTGAATAATTCCTTGTAACTACTCAAAATCTTGATTGAAAAACACAGTTGTGTGAAAATTGTGGCAAGGTGATGACAGTTCACCCATCACTAGTCTTTAATTAATCATTGTTAATTTGGAAGTAAAAATAATATTCAGAATTGAACTTATGTGTTAAGGAGCTCCCCTCAAACTTTGACAAAGATACTTTATTATTAGCATGCAGCAGTCCATCATTTATTTCAGCTTATTTGGGAATTAAATAATGTAATGCCAGAACAGAGAATTAATCATACAATTACTAAAATTAGCAATGAAAATACCAACAATAATAAATACCATCAAACACAACCTGCCTATCCCAGATTCTTAAGAAGGACTTAAGATGAACAAAAATGCCAAAACCAGTCTAAACATCTGGCTGATGATAAACAAATAATAATTTGTAAAATTTATTTGTGATTCTGGACAGTTGTGTAAAACATTAATGTTCTGTACAATATTAGTGTCTTGGTATATGACACGCTTCTGACCAGGAGTAACCAATAAAAATAATGCAATGATAATATTTATCTAATAATGTCTATATGTCTAGAGGTCAATGTTTATTAATTTAAGGTTAATATATTGTCTTAAAGAGACTAATCATAATAGGATAAAAAAATAATAGCAATAGGATAATAGCAATAAAATTTTTTAAATAAATGAAGTTTACAGGGAAAGCATGACCTAACAATGATTTAAAAGTTCACTGATTTTGCTTCTAACAGATTTAATTTATTATTGCAAATCTTTAATGTTGTACTAGGATCTTCTATAAAAATATGGTCATCAACTTCCCCCCTCTCTCTACACACACACACACACACACACACACACACACACACACACACACACAATGTATTTTAAAATTTCTGAAAGCTACTGATATTTTATTTTATTTCTTAGTGATACCCATATATGAGAAAACTATATAATTTCATGGTGATAATTCATAGACCATGTTTGGGATTATGCTTACTAAAATCAATAGATGTCTTCTGTAGGCAATGTGTCAGACAGCAAAAAATTAAAGTCCTGCAGTTTAATCCTAAAGGAAGGCCTTCATACACATTTCAAAAAGAAGGAAAGCAACGAAAAAGAAATCAATATTATGAATATGCTAGAAAGACTCTTTGACATAGCTGTTCTTATTAGATGTTCAGCTATTTATATGCAATAGCTGACTTTTTACCAGGCAATTGCTACAATGCTTTACCCCAAATTATCCAGCAAAAATGTATATGTTGGTGTGGTAAAAACTGTACTTTCAAGAGGAATCTGACACACTTATACATTCCTTCTTGGAAGTAATCAACAAGATTGGACGATGATTAGCCCACTAACTGTGATCTTTACCTGCTTTCAGAATAACTGTAATATACAATAAGCTTGATTAAATGCTGGTAATGAAATCCCTTTATCAAATATTATCTACTTGATAAAGTCTTGGCATCATAAGATCTATATATATTTTATACCACTCAATACGGATATTTATTTATAAGACTTATGTAGGTCAAATATGAACAGCTCACAACACCAAGAGCAGCAATAATAATAATAGAGACAGTTCATTTAAAACAAATCCCTTTTTGCTTTAACATTGTCTTTGTAGCATGAATTCCTATTCATATGTCTTAAAGAATGTGAAATGCTGGCTCCTAAATTTTATTAAAGTAATGTAAAAAGCAGATATACAAATGGGTGCATGTGGATCTAGCCTGAAGGCATTGTACCTGATCTATACTAATCTACATTGTACCTGATTTATACACACTTGGAATATTGCATCCCAGTTGTGGTTGCCATGATAGTAAAAGGGATGGTGAGATTCTAGAAGTGCAACAAAGATGATCAGAGGATTGGAGGCTAAAACATATAAAGAACAGCTACAGGAATAGGGTATGTCTAGTCTCATGAAAAGAAGGACTTAGGGGTGAAGTCATAACAGTGTTCCAATATCTCAGGGGTTGCCATAAAGAAGAAAGGGTCAACCTATTTTCCAAAGCATCTGAAGGCAGAACAAGAAGCAATAGATGGAAACTAATCAAGGAGAGAATCATCCTAGAACTAAGGAGAAATTTTCTCACAGAACAATCAATCAATGGAATGATTTGCCTCCAGAAGTTGTAGGTGCTTTATCACTGGACATTTTAAAGAAGAAATTAAAAACCACTTGCCTGAAATAGTAAAGGGTTTCTTACTTGAGCAAGGTGTTGGACCTCCAAGGTCCTTTCCAACTGTGTTATTCTATTATAATGTAACAAAAGTACATCTAAGACTGTGTGTGGAGATGCTGCCTGATAAAGCATTTAGTTGATACTAATCTACACTATCTTAAATACCCCTGCCCAAGTGTTCTTTGGCTGTCAGTCCCGTCTGAGAAGTTTTATAAAATTCATAAAACAACTCTTTCTTGTGCATCTTGAAATGTACTATGCTAATTAATCACTGTGACCAGTTTTGTTAATAAACAAGAAATGCTTCTACTAAAATGGTTTTCACTATGGAACGTACAGGATCTGGAGATCAAATTCTGAAGAAAAATCCTTTCTTCTTGACATTTCTTTGTTGTTAATTCCAAGATTTCCTTTATAGTTCAGGACTTTGCAACTTCTGAATCTTCTCAATAGCTTTAAAAAAGATAAGGAAATTGATTCCAGATTGGCTGCCAGTCATATAATATCCTGTGCTAACATATAATGATAGAAAGCTGAACGTTGATTCAGGTAGAATAGAAGGGACATCTGGGTAACATATAACATATTTCTAAGAGTACATTTTGTAAGCAGTCTAAGATAAGTTTTGCTGTCCAGAGTGGCAAATATCCACTTTATTCATGTAACTAATATTAAATTTTGCCACTCCAACCTGAGTGCAATCAAAAAACTCTTCCTTGTGATGTCCAGTTACAGGAAATAGCTATATCATTGACATTTTGTGAGGACATTGCTGACCATGGACATTTCATAGAAACAAGTAGAAAGTAGTTTTCTAATCTTTCTATTTCCTTGTGGAATATCTTTAAGAGAAAGAGGTTTTGGCAATGTTCAGGTGGGGATGTATAATATTTGAGACAGCTTGCTTCACAAACCAGGGCAACAATTCTGTCTGTCTATTTTTAATGTTTTAGCACTATGCTGTACAAATAGCAACCATTTTAATGAAACTTATTTTTAATTCTTATCTACATGTTTGCCAGACAGTTCACACTTTGGGGACAACTAGCTCTGAAATAAATTTATCTCAGATAGAATTTTGAAAATCACTTGAGTTTTTCTTTCCAAGAAAACCACTGTATTAAGTTCTTAGCCAATTCAAATAACTTAACTGTTGCTCTTATATTTTGAAACAATATTTTAGAAAGGAATATATGTTTCCACACAAACAAGAAAGTTACTTTTAAAAAAATCATCTGAGAGACTCAGACTCTCTGTACTACCACTTCAGATGGGAAGCAGATACTTCTGTTTCCATATTTTGTGCATATGTTTTGCCTTTCATTTTAAGAAAATACCTATATCACATAAAGCTTTGGCAGAATGGAACATTTTAATATTTTGCATTTGATTTTTTATTATAATTTGAACTTTTGACCATATCTGGTACAATTTCTTTTCAATTTTCCATCAAAAGTTGCTCAGATATATTGACTAGATATATAAACTTTTACATGCTTGAGAATGCAAAATTAGATTAATTTTTGCTGGAAATTTTTAACTTTTGTTAGCTAGTAAAATATCACAGTTTTTATTAACAGTTTTTATTATGATACATTAGAAGTTGTGAAAAGGTACTGTTTGTACTTCTCTAATAACACACCTAGCAGTCTGAACATCAAGGCATCAAGGCTATTACTTTGCTTTCAGCAATATATTTTGAAAACATGTGTTTTATTATTTAGGATCAGTAGCCTGTTTGATCTTAATGTATATTTATGGAATGAATATAGTTTTAATCATCTGGCAATGTAATATTTTATTATTTATTTTTATATTACTGGCTGCTTTAAGAATAAAAAGCAATACGGAATGAAACAACTGGTTAAGTATCCTTCTGTATTTCTCTGAGTGTCAGTGATTTATTTTATTTTATTTTAATTTGATTTGTCAATCGCTTACAAGATAATAGGTATAAGAATAAACATAGTTATGAATACATGAAATGGATACATATAAGAAAAATAAAAGAAACAATAGGACAGGAACGGTAGGCACGTTGGTGCGCTTATGCATGCCCCCTACAGACCTCTTAGGAAAGGGGTGAGGTCAATAGTAGACAGTCTAAGGTTAAAGTTTTGGGGGTTTGGGAAAGAAACCACATAGTCAGGTAGAGTGTTCCAGACATTGACCTTTCTGTTGCTGAAGTCGTATTTCCTGCAATCAAGTTTGGTGCAGTTTACCTTGAGTTTGTATCTATTGTTTGCGCTTGTATTGTTATGGTTGAAGCTGAAGTATTCATGGACAGGTAGGACATTGTAATGTATGATTTTATATACTATACTTAGATTGGACCGAAGACGGCGTAGTTCTAGGCTTTCTAGGTCTAGAATTTCAAGTCTGGTGGCATAAGGTATTCTGCAACGAGTAGAGGAGATAGAGTAGATTGGGAAACAATGTTTCCTAACTTTTTTGGTGGCAAATATGTGATCTGTCATTTGGTGCTCAGACTGTGTATTATGGAAACTTTCCAAATCTGTGAAATCTTGGTTTCAGGTAAGCATCACTATGTATTGAATGCTTAGGACAGTTACTTTTGTTTTATTATACTTTTGTTCGGCTCACTGTGGCAGCTGTTGTTTGCCCCCCACCCCCAAATAAATTTTTGTATCTTACCACTGAACCCAAAATGCTGGAACTGATTTTATCTAAAACCTAGCTTAGCAATAGTCATACTGAAAGTCAGGCAAAAACCTGTTCCTGTTTGACACCTAAAAATCTATTACTGGTATAATGTGTTGTATCCTGTTTGTATTCTTCAGTTTAACACTCCAATATATTTATTTCTTGGAAACTAGTTTAAGGTATAATCCAATTATAATTAGTTTTTTTAATATAAATGTCATTAATGGTGTAATTTTAGGCATGTATACATAGTAAGAAACTTTGCTGACTTTAATGGGACTTATTTCAGGGTGCTGCACTCTTATAAAGCAACATATGAAATAAAATAAAACAAAATGAAGATTTATGAATGGTTTCTGACATGCTGTATCTAATATACGTGATTAATGTAAATTTACATTATTTTTGAAGACAAAAACTAAAGTCTGGTCTTTACTTTTTGCTCCTTTATATATGTACTTATATAATTTATGAAGAATGTTTGGGTGCCAGTTCCCAGGTATTGAAAGTAATATAAAGAAAATAATTTAGAATGTTTTATTACGAAACTCTGTACATATGTATATTATCAGATGTACTACATATATATAAATTTCATGTAAATATAATTTATAGTTTAGTTTGAAATTAGATTCATTAAGGGTATATCCTGATAAGTTCCATATTTTTTGTGCAGCCATTTCTTTATATTAATTTTGGATAACATAGATAGTCTTGTTAAAAACTTATAATTTTTATAAATATGATATAGCACACTAGAAACTGATAAAATTTTCCAAAGGTGCACTTCTGAAGATTGAATAGCAAAAGCTGAAGTCTGGTCTATACTGGAGATTTAAAAAAAATGTTTTGATGAATTCACTGGTGCACAATGACTTAAATAAGAATGAACAACATTTAAGCCTTACTTATTATTTGTATTCTTTATAGTCCAGTTTGTAAGGTGGATGAAGCTGATAAGCATTGAAGAAAACCTCAGATAGATCTAGGACTTGTTTCTCATACACGAGGTTATTTCTTCTGTCATAACTTCCTCATGGTCAGAATGAGATTATGACTTAAACTTCAATATCCTGACTCGTGCTGGTTGATAAGGACTTACCAGGACCCTAGGGATGGCGCCAAAATTTTCTAAACATCTAGTTTCATCAGTTTGATGCCAAATACTTTTGTGAATGCTATCATCAAATTTTGGAGCCACTAAGATTATCACTAAATGGATAAAAATGGAAGTGATGGTTTGCAAACGGCACTATTACCCTGCTGCTTGGTTTATAGCAATACCTACAAAACACTCTTTCTCAGGGGAACTGATGCTTAGAATGAACAAACTGATTGTCACCTTCATGCAATTTCCCAGTCCATTGTTATGGCCTAGCCCTAGAACAATAAAGAGACATTTTAAAATATGTAAGTCCTGATTCTTACAGTGACTGGGAAATGGGGAACCATTCTGTCAACTATTCTCAGACTTCTCCGAGATAGGTTTTATTTCTAACTTTCATAATATTTATAAATACCCACAGTTGCTTTGAACTGTACTTTGTAAAAAAGCAGTAATAATATAGAAATTGGCACCCATATGTAGAATTCTTGGAGAAATGTTGCTATTCTGTCCTCGGTTCTTCTAAACATTTCTGAAGTTATTTGATATTTTGGGCAACTCTTTTTCCATGGTACATCTCCAAATGCTTATGTTAATTTCAAAATATATGCAAACTAGCCAAATGTGTGTCCCTATTATATATTATAGGAAATGCATACTATAGGACATAAAATACACCCCTTGAGTGTGCTTAATGCCCTATAATATACAAATATCTATCCAAATTAAAAGGACCAATAAATTCAGCCCTTGTTCTATGTTTAGCATTTTTGGGGAAAGGTTAATAGGCAGGATGGGTATATTAAACTTTGCAGAAGATTTAGATACCCCAAATCACTAATTACCCTGTTTGGGGAGTTTAAAAAAACCCCCAGTACCTATTTTAATATCTGAAAATTAAGGCACCCAATTAACTGCTTAAATCTTGCCTCAGATAAGCTAAAACATTGGCTTCACTTATTCCAGAGAGATTACATATCCCTGCTACTACCCTATAGCCTCAAAAGAGAAAAGAAAACAACAGAAAAGAACAGAACACAACATTTTTTCTGGGGAAAACAAACAAACATCCATCTTTCATGGGATATATATGTGGATGCCATTGCAAATTTGGCCTGTCTATCTATCTAGCTATCATGCATCTATTATCTATCTATCCCTCCATCTACCTATCTTTCTGACATAATGAAATGAAATGTGGCAATAGAGTGATTTAAGACATGGAATCAAGATCAAGGGAGGTACTAATACCACTCTATAAAGCCTTAGTAAGACCACACCTAGAGTACTGCATCCAGTTTTGCTTACCACATTACAAAAACGATGTTGAGACTGTAGAAAAAGTACAAAGAAAAACCAGGATAATCAGGGGACTGGAGACTAAAACATATAAAGAACGGTTACAGGAACTGGGCTTGGCTAGTCTAGTAAAGAGAAGGACCAGGGGAGACATGATAGCAGTCTTCCAATATTTGAGGGGCTGCCACAGAGGGGAAGGGGTCAACCTATTTTCTAAAGCTCCTGTAGGCCAGACAAGGAATAATGGATGGAAACTGAACAAGGAGAGATTTAACCTGGAAATAAGGAGAAACTTTCTGACAGTGAGAACAATCAACCAATGGAACAGCTTGCCCTCGGAAGTTGTGGGACCACCATCACTTGAGACTTTCAAGAAGAGATTGGACTCCGATCTGTCAGAAATGGTGTAGAGTCTCCCTCTTGGGTGGTGGGTTGACTAGATGACCTAAAAGGTCCCTTCCAACTCTGATTATATGTTATCTGTTAACTGAATCTCTGTCTGAGGAAAACAGCAAAATATCTAATCTATTACAATGCCTTGAAATCTAAGAACCTATTAACAAATGTACTCAATTAATAGGCAACATCAGTGATATAGATCAGTGATATTAGAGATACTTTCTGTACTTCTGATGGCCAAGTATGGTAATAATTAATGTAATTATACTATAGCTCAAGTATAATTGAGGCAGGAAGCATTTTCTTTCAAGGTTGTAATTGATAGATACTAGACTTCTGGGATCTATTTTTTAGTTCCACTAGAACTTCAAATTCATCTTTCAATTCCTGATGTGAAGCTTTTATATCATATTTAGAATTAAGCACAACATTTTATGAACAACATTTACAATTCTTCCATATACAAAAAATAGCTCTTGATTGTTCAAAACTTTGTTTATATAGGTTTTGGAGTATAGTTTATGTAGCAGAAGCAGCTAGGAGAAAATAATTTTCTGGCTGTTATTTTTCAATGGAAGTTATAAGTCTTAGTCAGCTTACTTCAGTTCAGCCAGAAATCTACTTGTAGATCCTGGTTTAGGTTCACACATACATTAGGAAAAAATAATCATTGCAAATTGAGCAAATATTTTCTCCTTAACTTATAAAGCTCTTGAATTTTCAAGAGCAAATAAAAATAATTTAGATTAAACTAGACTAGAATATAGACTAGACAAGACTAGACTAGAATAACAGAGTTGGAAGGCACCTTGGAGGTCTTCTAATCCAACCCCCTGCTTAGGAAGGAAATCCTATACTACTTCAGACAAATGGTTATTCAATCTCTTCTTTAAAACCTCCAGTGTTGGAGCATTCACAACTTCTGGAGGCAAGTTGTTCCACTGATTAATTGTTCTAACTCTCAGGAAATTTCTCCTTAGTTCTAAATTGCTTCTCTCCTTGATTAGTTTCTACCCATTGCTTTTTGTCCTACACTCAGGTGCTTTGGAGAATAGTTTGACTCCCTCTTCTTTGTGGCAGCCCCTGAGATATTGGAATACTGCTATCATGTCACCCCTAGTTCTTCTTTTCATCAAACTAGACATACCCAGTTCCAGCAACTGTTCTTTATATGTTTTAGCCTCCAGTTCCCTAATCATCTTTGTAGCTCTTCTCTGCACTCTTTCTACAGTCTCAACATTGATGAATATAACATTTATTCTTCCAGTCACTTGGATAAACACTGAAAGCAGACTTGTATAAATATATACTGTATTTATGATTGGCTAGAGGGTGAAGACACTAAAGTTAAATATACATTTTTGGTATCTGCATCATTTTATTTAACCTGCTTCTGTTATATTTTGAATTTTAACTGTGAAAATGGTCAATTTCTTATCAAATGGGCACAGTTTTTGATCACTGGATTATTGCCAATTCAAAGCATAACCCTCACAACCAATTGCTAATTGGGAATCTCAGTTGCTATTGCAAAGTTCTCCTGTAGCGATCTGGCTTCAAACACATTGTTGGCCTTTAGTCTAATACAAGATGGCTGTTACATTTGTCATTTATTTGTGTGTGAGTGTGAATGTATGCATGTGCATGCACACACATGTGCCTGTGTATATATTTTGCTTGTTCCTTTTTACAGAACTTAACATCATTCAAGTTGGATTAATATTGGATGTGAATCTTTTTTTAAAGGCAGCTGTGGACAAATAATTTTTCATGATCTTAATATTAATAATCCTCAGTGGTTGGCTACCTGGTGGCACACTCAAAAAGTACAAGATGACTGCAGTTGAATATATTACAATAAATCCTTGCTTCTAATAATCCTTTCATGAAATAACACCTTGAAATAGTTCAGTGAAAGCACTGCATAATAAATATGATAATGGTGGTATTTAAAAATACATACAGAACATAGATGCCACTAAACAAAACAAAAACAACATTACAATAAATTAATAACAGGCAATGCTAGGAGACATACAATCAAAGATAGATAGATGCAAACTATATTTAAATTTCAATGAATGGAATGGTGCTTCTGTACTCTATTCACATCACCAATCATTTTCATATGAAGTCTTAGATGCAATATTTTTTTAAGCAGAGTGAAATAATGAAGAAACAATGGCCCAGACCTGAACAAGGAGCATTGCTACAAATATTATTAACACACATGTGCAATGGAGCATTTGCCAAAAAGACTGGCAAAAAACCCCACATACTGCATTGTATTTGTTGTCCAGCACCACAGAATTGCTAATATTTCTGAACTGCAATTTGCATTACTTTTATCCCATCTTTTTTTTTTTTTATTTTGCAACTAAGCTCCTGTTTCCTTGTAAACTTCTTTGGGGAACAAAAACTGCTGACTTTACAAGTACTGACAGAAATGCCACAATATAAATTAAGTCAGGGATATGCTGGTTATTTGGGGGTTGCCAACCTAGATAAAGAAGCCACGATGCAGCTGCATAAGGATAAAACTGTCTAGCTGAACACTGATAAAAATTTATCATGAGAGCGCATATGAGGAGGCAGCTTAGAGAACAATTCTGTGGTAAAATGTGTAATAGCAAAACAACTAATGGATTATCACTACCTAATTGTAAATGTATTACAAGCTTAGGGTCTGATGTTAGTCTTTGGAACAGAAGCCTCTTTAACTACTTATTTGTAAAATTAAGTAGCTAAGGCGGTTTTCAGAATTGTGAATATTGTCAAAATTCTCACTATAGGAACCTGTTACTTCAGATTCTATTGCGTGTGTTTATTGTCTACCATTTAAAATACAAAACTGGATTTATATATGAGATGGAAAAAATGGATACAAGGAGGTTCTGTTTCCCTTGCTTTGAACTTTGTGACCATAAGCTTTTGTGCTTTCATTGGTAATCCCGAAGGCTACCAAAGGGCCCCTGAACCTATGTGGATGATCTAATTACTGCAGTGCAAAAAAGGGGTTATGGGTATTGGTGTTTTTTTTTAAAGTTAAGTCACAATTGTTGAACAGAATGCAGCCTGCTGCTGGGCTTTTCCAGCTTCTTCTCCATCCTACTGTGGTTTTGGCAGTCAATCACAGCAAGTAGTCCTCAGGCAAAAAACTAAGATATGTCTGCTTTAGATCTATTTCAGGCCTGGAATGGGCCATATAGTTATACTGCCAAGGATACAAATTTGAAAGTTTAAACAAATGTTAGCATCCATCAAATCACTTCCTATTCATGTATGGGAAAGATTCTTGTTTGAATTCTGTTCCTCTGCTAGTGATGATACGGCATAACTTCCTGAGACAGAGGCTTATCCATGTTTGCAATTTAAGCTACTCCTGTCCTATATTCCTGTTGGCTTAACTCTGGAGTTGGAAAATATTCAGTCTGGATTGTAGGCTACTAGGTTGTCCCATGGACAGGGCTCTGCTGATGCACCCCTCCCTATCTCTCTCTTCATAGAAAGCAATTCTTAGCAATTCCCTTCTGTGACTTAATCTTTCTGTATATAATATACAAACTTATACATGCCCCTCCTCCCAACTTCCCAATATCCACACCCACACTTGTAGGCCCATGTCCACATCCTCTGTCCATTCATTCATCTCTCTCACCAAATTTCTTTTCTACCTCAGTGATCAAGACACAGTTTTTTTTTCCTTTCCTGAGTACCTTTAAAACCCCATGAGATTTAAAAGAAAAACAATTATTAGAGATTGAAAGTGTGATTCTTTCTCTTTAATGAAGCCAACAGAACTACTTAGGTTAGCCTGTAACAATTGATATGCTCCAATCCAGACAAGAATAGGTGAAGCAGCATCACAAGGAAAAGTATACTTCAGAAGTGAAGATGAGAAAGGTATCCTGAATATCCAAAGATGAGGGCCTCAGTACAAAGCGCAATATTAGCTGTGTCTGCCCTCCAAAATTGGTGGTGTGCTTGTTCTGGTAATAGGACAATTGAACAGGGCAGGCAAACCCCAATTCCAACTGAAAATTTGCAGAACCCAGCCAGGAGTTATGTATCTTTTGCTAAGCTCTTGATGTTGAAATACTAAGGAAAACAATATGATTGGATTGCTATCGTGCCCTTGGCAAGTTGATATAAATGACTATAAATAATTAGTGGGCAATCTTCTGCAGATGAGAACATCCTACTGAGCTCATGTGATAATAGCCCAGTCAGCTTCCACTCCTGTATGTTGTAAACATTTCCTTTACATCTCCCTTTTAAAACAATTCTTCAAAACAACAACAGCTTATTAGAAAAATACCTGTGCTTTGCAGTAAAACAAATAAACCAAAACCTGAAGTTTCCTGTGTAGTTGATAGAAAGCAATTTTAAATCCCAAATAAAATAACAAAACACAGCAGCATATCAACCAAAATAAATAAATAAAAATGGAATATCAACTACAGCAGCAGATGACTAATTATAGATTTCAAAAACAGAAGGTCCCAAATTCACATAGAATAAAAGACCACCAGATAAATAACAGGTGAACTTGAAAGAATATTCCTCAACTGAGGAGTTGTCACCCCCTGGAAAATGTGCTCTGCTTGATAGCTATTTCCCTTACTTCCTTTGTCATTTATAGGAGTCCCTCTGATATCTTTATTGTTCAGCACCAAGTGATGCCAGGCCTTGCAGGCTTTTTGCCCAGATGAAAACTAATCTGTGCACCCAGGCTTTTAATTGAATCTACGCTGCGGTGTACATTGCTGCTGGTTTTGCTGCCTTGGTTGTAATATTTTAATATGTTGTAATTATGATGGCTTTAAACTTTTCCTTTTATACCCACTTTGGAGTACTGGGCATAAAGCTAATATTAGCACTTTTAAAAATCCTTATATTTTGAACCAAGACCACAAGAGATTTGGAAGCCAATACAAATCTTCAGACTATTTGTATGATAGCATCACATTGTCTGCTCCTTGTTTACAATTTACTTTTTTCTGGATCGGCTAAACAGGTTTAAAAGAAGGGATAAGCCAACCAAGAGAGTAGTACAGCACATGGAGTCTTACGCCAAATAATCCTAGTGGTACCTCTATAGAAGAAAATTATTCTCCTAGCCCTTTTTTTACTCAGCCGTCATTCCTTTCATCCCCAGCAACTGGGGATATCACACATGTCCCATATTGGAAAGTCTTATATTTTTCCTCTGCAGCCTGATGAAAATGAAACACACATGCTCCTCCTGAAATATTAGCCTCTTTATAAATTAGGTTCTTTTTTTCATCCTAGTTTAAAAACAAATTTGTGTAATTGCACATGGGGTGCAACTTTCAGAAAGAAAGTAAAATATTAAGGTAGTTAGGTTACGAGTTTACTAAAACAAATTAACAAGCCATCTATAGTTAATGTTATACAGGTGCAAATGTGCAAATTCAGCATCAAGAAAATAGCAAAACAAAAAATGGAGTAATAAAAGATTGTTATTATTTGAATGAATAAAACATAGATGCTTCCTGTTTCCCCATGTAGGCAGTTTTTATAGAGATTCAGCAACTGATCTGTATATGTATATTCTGAAAAAATAAAGCATAAATGTTCACACCCTCAGACATTTTATAAATGAAATATTGATGAATTCTTATAACCTCCTCTTTACTTGCATAGTCTTTCAAAGGATTTTCTCTACCTGCAGACCATTTATTCAACAGTTAGCATATGGTAAGATACATTAGTGTCAGAGAAGCAATCATCTGGCATTGTGTTGATGCACATCAATGAACATGCACGTGTAGGAGTCAAGCATCAGACGCCCATATCCAAAACTCTCCGGGAATGAAGTGGGGGAGCTGAAACTTGACTTTAGCATCCAATCTGTACAAGCATTCTTAAATTCACTCCAGAAGACCAAAATAGGGACAAAATCTGGATGATAATTTACACTGCCAAAAATTTAGGCCCTGTGCCTGGTAAATGAAGAAAGTTGATGCTTGTGACATCTGTGTAGTGAATGCCAAATTCTGGAAGGTTTTGACCCTTCATTAGAATAATTTTTAAAATCTCTTTAAAACAAATAAGCTAACAAAAGGAAAATGATGAACTAAATAGTGAAGAATTGCAGAATGGGAGATACATGCTATTTACAGTGGCCTAGAGACTAAGCAATGATATTTAAAAATCCGGACTTCTTAAGAAATCTCTCATTCAAATAATTTATACTCTCAACTCCAGAGGACTGGGAACTCTATTCTTTATGATCTTTTAAAACCAAATATCTCATGCAAGAACAATTTGTGATGCAGGAGAGCTGTAGTGGAATCTCTCTAAGCCAACTCTGCATGACACATTGTCCTTGCTTTCTAAAGTCAGCCTCATCTCACTTTTAATGTGTGAAAGGAGAGATTATTCAACACTGTGGTAGACACATTTCTGTTCTCAAGAACACTGTGATATCATTAATCTTGTGGCAAGTCTGCAAAGGCAGGTTATGTGAATGCAAGTATTTTGCAAGGCTATAAATAAAGTTTAAAGAGAGAAAGACAGACAGAAAGGCTAGTTTCTTACAGCTTTTATTTCTGCAATACAGTCCATATTAATTGTGTAATAGTTTACAATACTTTAAAAAAGCCTTTTTATTGCTCTTAAAAATGTCTTTATAGTATGTACAGAAACTCTTACAGTTATACAAGATTTTTATTCTATACCAAGAGTCTGTTAGTGTATTTCAGAAAAGATATAAGCAAGGAGTTCATTTCTCCTTGAAACACTAAAATAAATTTCAGAAGATGTCATTGAATTGACTGTCTGATGTGATAAGTGCAACATTATTTTGAGTTATCAGGTACAGGTAGTCCTCAACTTACTATCCCAGTTGGGACCAGAATTTCCATTGCCATGCAAGGAACATGCCATGCCATGTTAAGTGAGTCCCATTTGATTTTACAACCTTTTTGCCACAATTATTAAGCAAATCATTGCAGTTATTAAGCAAATCGACTTTGCTTGTTGGAAGCTGGCTGGGAAGTTTGAAAATGATGATTGCATAACCCTGGAACTCTGCAATTATCATAAATACCTGTCAGCTCCCAAGTGCCAGAATTTTGATCATATGACTGTGAGGATACTATGCTGGCTGTAAGTGTAAGGACTGGTTGTAAGTCATTTTTTTCAGTGCTGTTATAACTTTGACAGACGCTAAATGAATGATTGTAAGTTGAAGACTATAAGTATGGCTTAATTCTCAATTCTTTCATTCAAACTAATTCAAATGGCATTTTTAATGGCTCTGCATTTTTGAGTTGCTCCCACACTAGAAAACAAGCTAGCAAAATCTTCCAGTGGTTGGGCAGGGATTTTTGCAGGAATGCAAAACAAGTCAAGATGGTAGCCACAATCACATGACTGAAGCATTATTTTTTATTGAACACATCAGGGCATCTTGTGGTTGGGAAAACATTTGAATTTTGTAATCACTTTTTTTGAGTTTGAAATAGCTATTCCAGCCTTACGGGAAATTTCCAACTATTCTAGAAACATTCAGAGCTTAGAACAGTTCAGGAATGGTTAGAAACAGCATCAAAATGCTTTCGGTAAGAAGAAATTTGTTTTACAATTGAAGCATTTATAATTCAAAATATTTTGCACTATCTTCTTGACCAGTGAGATATTGATCTTTCATGGTTATTGCAATATATAACATTTCTATATTTACTTAAAGGTTGGTCCAATTTAGGAATACATGTTAATTAGTAGTTTCTTCAAAAAGCCACTTTATTGATAGGAAAAAAAAATGGTGATACGCTGATTCTGGTGAACTCATGGCCAGACAGCTGCTGCTTTCTTTTCATTTGTTTAGCTATGTTTTGCTTTGTTTTTTAAGCACTGCATCAACAGACCCAGCAGAGAACCAGTCTTGCTATGGAGTGGCACATGGGCCAACTTTTCAGAAATAATATATTTTATAATCTAAGTACATTGTTTTGCTTTTCCCTTCTGATCCTAGCACACATTCTCTCCCACCAAAGAACTGCCATCTTTGTCCAGTTCCAATGAAGTGAGACATCTAAATACCATCTTAAAACATTTGTTATTATATTTATGACAGGTATAGAGAAACTTTTGCAGCTTAATTCTGAAAACAATGTGAAAGGTCACACTTGATTGGCATTTTTCACATTTGATTGGCATTTTTCACATTTGACAAATGATTGATGGAATAGAAGTTTGAGGAAGTTTGAGGAAGAGCAAATGTGGCATACATAAATTCATCATAAAACAACTATAGGTAACTAAACCAAATTAGACTTTAGGAGAGCTAACTGCAACAGGCTAAGAGAGAGACTAGGAAAGATTCCATGGATGAATATCCTAAAAGGAAAAACAGTTCAAGATACTTGGGAATGTGTGAAAAGTGAGATAATGAAGGCCCAGACCAAAAACAATATCACAGAGAAAGAAAAACAAAACAAAATATACCAGACTAGACCAGCATGGTTGCACAAAGAGCTCTCTGATAAACCGAGGGACAAAAAAGTCAGATATTAAAAAATGAAAAAAGGCACACATAACTAAAGCAGAATACCAACAAAGAGCCCAAATCTGCAAGGAGGAAATCAGGAAAGCTAAGCCCAGAATGAGCTAAAATTAACAACCAATGCCAGAGAAATGCTAGATAATGACTAGAGAAATGCTATGACAATTGTAAACTTGGACTTCAGCAAGGCATTTGACAAAGTAGACTACAACTTCTTCTTGGTAAGATAGAACAAGGTACCACTACCAGATGAATTTGTAGTTGGCTGATCAACTGCACTTAACAGGTACTTTTCAATGGGAGCACATGGAGGAAAAATGCAGTGGAATGCCTCAAGGTTCAGTCTTGGGACCAATACTCTTCAACATTTTTAATAAATGATCTGGATAAGGGGATAGAAGGGGAACTTATAAAATTTGCAGATGACACCAAGCTGGGAGTAATTGCTAACATTTTGGAAGATAGACTCAAGATTTAGAAGGATCTTGACAGATTTAAGCATTTGGTCCTGTCCAACAAGTTGCTCTTCAGGGGTGAGAAAAGAACACAGGCAGGAAAACCAAATGCATATACATAGTTGATATCTGGCTCAATAGTAGTGCTTATGAGAGGGATCTAGGTATCCTAGTGGACCAACACATAAGTATGAGCCAGTACTGCAGCTGCCAAGAAAGCCAATGCATTGCAGGGATATCCAATGCAGAGATAGCATCAGGACAATGAAAAGTGACAGTACCAATTTACACTATGCTGGTGAGACCGCACTTGGAATACTGCATTCAATTCTTCTCATCATGATGAAAAAATGATGTTGAGACTCTGAAAATCTGCATAGAAGAGCAACAAGGATGATAAAAGGTCTGGAGGCTAAAATGAATGATCAACAGTTGAAGGAGCTAGGTATGTCTACCTTACCCAAGAGAAGGATGAGGGGGGCATGATAACTGTCTTCCAGTATTTGAAGGGCTGTCACAAACAAGAGGAGACTGCCTTATTTTCTAAGGCACCAGAGGACAGGAGAAAAGTAATGAGAGGAAGCTTGTTAAAGAGAGATCCAACTTAGAAGGAGAAATTTCCTGACAGTGAAAACAGTTAATCAATGGAATGGCTAGCCTCCTGAGATTGTGGGTGTTCCATCACTGGAGGTTTTTAGAAATAGGCTGGGCAGATTGACTGGGATGGTATAATGCTCTTTCCTTGAGCAGGGAGTTGGACTAGATAGAAGATCTCGGAGGTGCCTTCCAGCCCTATGATTCTATGATTCAATTTTGTTGGTGCCAAATTAAAATGAGAAATTCCGCTCCATAGAGGCAGTTCCAAAGCAAACAATGTCATTTCAATACAAATGTCCTTGAATTTATTTACACAGAAGAAATCAAAGATACCCACTGAAAAGCTTCATACTTGCATGCATACTCAGAAGTGCATCTCATTAGATTCAGTGTCATTTATTCCAAGATAAGCAACTATACAATCAGAGGTACAGAGGCTTAAACAACAATGCATTCACAGTGCAGTCAAACAGCAACACATTCTTCCAAACTGTTTTTCTCTGCCCAGTATAAAATTATCTACAGAGGCAGTTTTTCTATAGAATGCTTGTATAAATTGGCAATCCTATACGTGCTTATTCAAATATGAGTCCAATTGAGTTTAATGAGGCTTGTATCTTGGGAAGAAGGTAGTATGACTGTAGTGTTCTTAATCATAATTAAAGAGTATAAACTGAATCATATACCACCAACTTCATTTGCAACTTTTAAAAAAATCCTTTATTTCACTCCTCCCTCCTCCTCCCTGCCCAAACATTGACTCATACAATATATACACAATAGAATTGCAAGAAAATTTAATTGCAAGAAAACAATAATTTGTGTTTCTCGTTATATACATCACAATGTTATAAAAGGTATCAAGAGTCAGTCATAAAAGTCTCCTCTGTTCTTAGCCCTTGCTCAAGAAAATAAGTGAACACTTAAATTCCTGATAGAAAGAAAGTAAAGTTAAAAAAAAGGAAGAAAGAAAGAAGACAGGAGATATCTGCCATGGCAATCTTTGAGCATTTCTTTGATTTTTTTATTCGAATTTTGTATTGTGTCAAGTATGGTTAGTATTCAAAGAATCTGATACTAATTAGGTTTAGAACCCAACAAGGCATGTGCTACTATCTGGTACAATGTAATAAGAATAACTATCCTAAAATTTGGATGATAAAGGTTGATAACTTACCAATATCAGTATCTCTTTACCCTTAAATGGATGTAAAAAGGTAATGTTTTCAGCAATAGAAAGAAGCTAAATCTTCTCTCAATAAAAGAACAACAAATCAACAAGGCTCAGAAGAGAAGAGAATCAAATATTTCATAGATCAGCATAAAGAGGATGGGGTTCAGTTAATAAGGAAACAGAAGATACATATCAGTCTAAAAATTGTGAAAAGCTAGAAGATATTAAAGCAAAGTATATATGAAAATCTGTAAGAATCTAAAAGAAAGATAGAAGAATTAGATGGGTGTAGGGAAGTATAAAGGTTAGTATGTAAAAGAATATATCAAATTGCCAAACACTCTAATATGGATAGCTAAGTGTTTATTAAATCCAGCTTATGACACAGGTCATCATCCAATGAATTTTGAGCACTGCTGCACAGAACCTGGCAATGTTCTATGTTGTAGTAGAGAGAAGAAAATGAAATGAATGAGATAGGGTAGAGTAGGGTAGGGTAGGATCTGTAGAAATCCCTATGAAGAAGGTGTATTGATATCTGCTGTTTGAAATATCTTCTATCTATCTATCTATCTATCTATCTATCTATCTATCTATCTATCATCTGTTTATTTATTTTCAGATCAGGGTTTTACTACTGGATCTTATTTTTAAAAAATGCAGAAGCCCTAGGAAATTTATAACAGCTGGTAGTCATAAACTGGTGCTAATTGGAGGTCTAGGAAAACAGGAAATTACCATTAAGAAGAGCCTTTTAATAATAGGTACAAAAGAGAACTTTGGTGTGGGAATCTGAAGCTGCTGAAGGTCAATGGGGCAGAAAGAAAAAGCTAGAAGGACACTATTTAAAACTCAACAAAAGTAGCTGTCTATTTCAAAAAGTAAGCATATAGTTACTCTATATTTTTCAAGCTAGTGATAAAAAATAAAGAATATAGATCAAAATGATTGAAGTTTTAAATGTACTTTTCGGGTTAGCTACATTGTTGTCCAAATCTAAACAAACTAGGAGGCGTGGGCCCCACAAGTAGAATGAACAACATGGTTAAGCCATCATTCATGGGTTTGGACAGTGTATCTATGTAAAAATGACTATATGCATGGGTTTTAAAAAACACTAAGTCAACAAACATTTCTGAGATTTCAATAGATGAATTAATTGAATAAATGCATTTAAACATCTTAGAAAGTCTTTACATATTTCAGCATTTTTAAATGCAGTATTAATTGCCTTTATTTCCATTGCGTCTCCATTCTTTGCTGAGCATTGATTTTTCAGAGCACAGAGGAAGGACTAAACTATTTGGGAGCATTTGCCTAAACATGGAAGTAGGGCTGTTAGAATATGTTGAGACATTTGGAATGATAGAAGAATTCAGCCTAGAAGGAGAACTGATTTAGTGTTCAGATTGCCAGAACTACAAGCAATTGCCCTGGGTTCGTGTTAAGCAAGACAATGTGATACATTGTCTTTATAATTTGTCACACAGATGTCACAGCCAGTTAACATGAGTCTGTGACATTTCTTTGGGAATCTGCTTATATTTGTTGTTTCATATGTCACAACGTTAAAATTTCTTAGATAAAATCATTTTCTAGTTAATGGAATCACTTTTCTTAGCGAGTTTTAGGAGTATGGAGCAAAACAGCTTTAAAAGCTATTTTTTATTCAGATATCTAAAAAGAAAATAGGAATGAATAGTGAGCTAAGACCATTCAGCATTCAGGCAGCAGATTTCCAAAGATTGGAAACATATAAAAACCTACCCTTTTTTTCTTAAAATCTTACCCTTTTACATTACCAGTTTATCTCCAGGGAATATATTCTGAATGAATGAGATCCAAAGGAAAATATTCTAGTAAAATACTGAATTAATTTATAAATTAATAAACAGAAAAGTAATTGAGTGAATGAACATATGAACTATTAGTAAATATCTGCTTTAAAATGCTTGTTAGAGTACTTGTTTAAACATAAATCTATTCAGATGTACACATGACAATATAATATTTATGAATATGAAATAGAATGCAATAAGAAAATGATTGTTGCAAAATGAGGATGAGTAAATATTGTACAAAGTGTATTTAGGAAGAAAAAAATAGCAAAAAACCGTAGCAAACAGAACAAGGATTTATTAAGATTAAAATACATTTTGTAACAAATAAAACATGTTCAAACAGTGGCTATAAAGGGCTAAACTAATAGCCTCAGCAAAAATTAAAAACAAACTAATGAAATTATCTGATAACATTGGAGCAAGAAAGTGCAATGTAGAACGTAAGAAAGCCAAACTTGATCCAAACTTGATAGCTCTGTCAATGCCAGTTTCCTTACTCTTCATACAGGAAAGAATATTTTAAAATTTCATATGACAATTATATTGATAAATTGAAAAACAGAATTGAAACAAATACTAAATGTTAGCATCTGAGGAAAAGAATGAATAAAACCTTTCAGTCTCAAATCCTATAAGAATATGTGAAAAATGGTAATGCTGTACATGTAGATGATATAAATGTGAAATATGGGTGAGTTTAGTCATAGAGTGACTGTGCATCTTGTTTAATATCAGAGTAGCTCATCTTTGGTCTGTAGAGGTATACAGCAAGGATAATGTTATTCTTTTTCTATTGGAAGAGAAAGGTAGCAAGAGTAAATGAAAAAAAAGGCTTAAGGACTATTTTGTTAAGTGTATCAGGAATAGAATTTGGCAAAATTCTGAATGAGAAAGTATATATTTCAATGAATAACACTGGAAACTGCAGTTCAGTTTCATATCTATATGAACCAGGTTGTTGCACTTCTTCAGCAGATCAGTGAGAAATCTATGAATGTTTGTTTAGAATAGATAGGAATTCTGGAATATTTTATTTGAATATGCAGTTGATCAGTTGTTATGTGGTGGTAACAGCAGTATATATTGAAATTAAAGTATGCATAATAATAAATTGAAAGCTTAGTGACTGGTACTATATTGAATGGAGAACACGATGAAGATGTGTAATGTATTCTCAGCAGTTTGATCTAGTTACAGATAAACGTGTAAAGAATCTTTTTGGCAATGGAATTAAAGGTGTGTTAGCTGGGGAATATGAATGCAACTGAAGTTAGGCTGTGCATGTTGTTGGATGAAACCCAAATGATTTGCAGCAAATGTTAGATTGATTGTAGGATGCCGCAAGGAATATGAATCTGAAAATTAATGTGGCAAGGACCAAGAATCTTTCTGTGTGACAGGGAAAATAGAGTGAATGATTTCAAGTTATACAAATAACAAATGATAAGAGCAGGTAGATTAATTTGAGTTCATTGGAAGAATGCTTACTAAGGATGAGAAAATAAATGAAGATATTTTCAGCCATACAAATGCTGGTGAAGAAAAGTATATGGTATGTTTTTAAACATGAATGTTTATTGAAAGACGTGAAATGGCTGTTTATAAGAGCACGTTTCTGCCCACTTTTTAATATAAAATTGAGCTGCATATGTCATGAAAAACATGAAAATGAATGCAGTTGGGTACTTAAATATCGGTGTGGTAAAAGAATAATAGCTAGAATCAAGAATGAATGAGAGCTGAATGAATGTGGACTGAATTCAAAAATGAGTGATTGGTATGAAATAAGTACATTGAGATGGCTTCATCATGTAAGAGAGCACGAGTGAGGATCAAGTTGCTAAACAAATACTGTACTTGAAAGAAGAGTGTATAAATTGAAAAGAAGACAGAGAAAATCAGAATTGATGAGAGTTGATGAAGGTAAAAAGCATAGAGAGGCATGATGTTGGTGTAATTAGATTTACCAAAAAAAATATAAGCAGTGCCTTGCTGGATTGAACACTGGCCCATCTAATTTAGCAATATATTTTCACATGGCCAACTAAGTGCACAAGAAAGCCCACTTGTCTCCCAGCAGATTGTCTTCAGAGGTAGTCCCCTGCCACCAAAGCTAATAGCCAAGTAATCTCCAGGACTTCCATGTATCTATCCAACTTTTTTTGAAACCAGCCAAGCTATTGGTACCAAATTTCATGGCTTAGCCATGTTTCCTTCCTTTTTCCTTATTCATACTCTTTGAGCTACTGTTTTTTACTTCTTTTCAGAGCTCTGCATACTGTTGCTTGTCCCAAAGGAATAGTGTGATAGGAATATGTTTATGATATAATAGTATCTTTTGAACATTTTGATTCCTGGCTACTTCATAGTCATGTCCATACAGTTTTCTTGGCCATAAAGAAAATGGGTTTGCTATTGACCATTCCCTTCATCGATAATGTTTTTTTTTTTAATTTCATAGTCTAATTTACAATTCTAATCTAAATGAACCTTGTATTATTTTGAGGTTAAATATTGCTATCATTGATTAGCAAGTGATTTTGGGGAGTATGTAAGTGATTTTTTTATACAACCTAGAACTTTAACCATTCAGGAGTCCACATTGTGTGAAAGCCTTCATGAAGATAATTATGTATGCATAGGTCCCATTCTTGAAAACATCTGCATTGGAAAAATGGATACTAGGAGTGGAAGAGAATTATTTGATATATGAGGTATTGAGGTAATGGGGTGGGGAAGAGGCTATTATTCACAGTTACATCCCTGCTTGTTGTTAAACCATACTAATCAATGTAATATCAAAAAAGAATGTGTTGATAATTGATATTGAATTAAAAAAATAAACAAAGTTTTCCATTTAGTGGAACAACTACCTATAGGTAACTTTCAGAAAATATTTTCATTATCTTAATATTATTACTTCTCTGATCAAAAAGGATCAGGACAGGCAAACTGCATCATTTTTTAAAAAGATGTGCAACTGAATGGGAGAGAGATCTACTAGTTTCTCCCTTTGTACTGTTTTAAATATAATGATGGTCAGATGTCATTGAAGACATTGTCCTTTTGATCTAGGCATATCAGAACTGAAGATGGGCATTTTAATCTGAATGTTTACCATGTAATGATGTCTTTGCTGTAAAATGGAAGATTGATACATGATTTTTTGAAAAATAAATCGGGGAAAATGTTTACATTGTACTAAGAACATTGCTGTCTTATGCTTAGGGCTAGGCTAAGCCAAAGGTTAGCATCAGACCCCTTTTGTTTCACAACTGGTAATAGGATAAAATTTGGACCACAGCAATGTAGGCATTTTACTTCAACTCTGAAAAGATTTAGAATGTAAGTGGGAGTTTTACCAAGGTTGACTGACTTCTTCCCATCTTAAATGCCCAACTACCATTTCTTTTCCCATAAAAGACTCCCTTGCAACCATCATTCTTCTAAAGGCATTGGGGGAGGAGTGGCAAAATAATGTTTTTCACCTCTTCTCACTGCTTCTCATAAAGTTAGTGGAAGAAAGCTCATGGCATCATAAAGTCCTGGGTCCTGAGTATCCAATTAAATTAATATCACTTTATATTAAAACATATATGGTTTTAATAAAATCCATTCTGACTCTTCCTGATCAATTGTTAGAAAGGCTGATATTTCACTCATTTTCTTTAGACTGCTGACTGTAAAATTGCACTCTGTCCTGCAGCCTTACTTATTCTGATTCATTTGATGCAGCATGCTTCCAAAAGGGTTGAAGGAGGTAGGTGAAGGTCTTGAAAAAGCACTGAAAAGTTCTTACTATGTAGATTAGCCAGGGGTAGCAGCCAAAATTATCTATCTATGGTGAAAGGACATATGGATGCAATGGGATAATAATTTCAGATGCTATTGTTGGTTTTACAATTTTAGCAATGATAGAAGGGAAAAAGTACTAACTACCAGGAACACATGTTATTTCTTTCCCATTTAAAATACAACAGCTTGAAAAATGGGAATGCGGGTAGAAGTAAGCAATGGGCCCAGATGTTGCAGGCAAAATTCCTAATTCAGTTTCTGGCATTTCCAACCATGAAGAAAGAAGTCCCCTGTCTCAAAACCTGGAGAAATGCTCTCTATCCATTCAGGGTTAATGGATCAAAAGTCTTCCTCAGTAGTAGAAGTTTCCTATATCAGCTCAGATAATTGTCCACACCAGATCAAGGTCAATGCACTTGATCTGATACAAGCTTTCTTGCAGACACAGTGAACCCTTTTGTTCTGGAAAAATGAACTGTTTTCCCCTCCCTACCTTGTAGGAAGGATATCATCCTCTTAAAAATGTGTTTTATTATCATTTCCAAATGAATTCATTTTACTCTTTTAGAAATGCCCACCCTTCCCCCTCCCCCGCCTGTATAATAATGAATAGCTAAGATTGTGGCTTGGCTTTTACCATAGCTTTCTATTAAGGAAGCTTCCAATATATGGGAAATAATTTTCTTTTATGAAAAGCAGATTTATGATTGATTTAATTTTAATTTTACATGCTACTTTCAGTATTCATCTCAACCAAAGTGTTTTATAGGCAGTTTCTGCAGCTGTGCCTGCTTTTGTTGCCTGAACACTCACATTTACTCTTCTGCTGTCTTAACCTGCTGTTAGCCTATTACTTGAAATCTGTGGGAGGAGAAAGAGACAAATTGTGTCACTGTTCCTTATCAAAGGACCACACAGTTGCTTGCCACTTTGACTCCATGATGGATAGTTATCTAGAGGTATGACAGGTGCAAGACTAGACATTTCAAAGGAAACAATGCAAAAGCCTGTTCACATTGTGTTATTGACACTTATGTGATAACCACATAGGGTTAATCTATTTCCCACATTATCCCAAACCACTTTTCTCTTTGTCTGTATGAAGGGGTGTTTTTCTCATCAGATTGACACTGCAGGAAAGGGGTCAAGGAAATAACAAACAGCTTTTCCCCCCTTGCCGTGTTTTTGATTTGCTGCTTCAAGTCAATATGATTTATTTTTTTTACTCTATGGATTTACTTCAACTAAGAGTTTTATTTTATAAAATAAACCACTCTAGCATAGGGGAATAAAGCATCTTAAAAGCTCTTTGCTTTCCTTGGAAAATGATGACCATTCTACATACTGTAAAGTGGACTTTTCTCCTTACGGAAAAAGAAATATTTCAAGGGGGGAAAAATGCTTTAGTATTCACAACTGATACGACAATCAAAATGGCTGTGCCATTTCAGATATAAATCTGACATTTGATGCCAAACAAAATTCTCATTAATTCTGAATAGGATATTCAGGGGGCAGGAGACTACAATGTTGGCCCTTATCCTACTGTTCCTGTTCTAGCTGTCAACTTTAACAACTCTGTCATATTAATCTGTGAGGTCTGAAGGCAATTCCTTCCATATTGCTATCTAATAGAGATTGATTTCTAAAAGATACTGAAATCTTTATGCCTAATCTTGGTGCCTCCACTCTGACTTGATGGCTCCATTCTTGATTTACTTGGGCAGGTACCTGTTACCCAGCCTTTATTCTATGGATAAGAGTGTGTGATGGCTCAGTGGTTAAAGAAGCTGAGCTTATCAGCTAGAAAGTTGACAGCTTGGGTTTGAGACCCAAGTGCCGTGCAACGGGGTGAGCCCTGTTACTTGTCCAAGGTCCTGCCTACCTAGCAGTTCGAAAGCATGCAAGTAGATAAATAGGTACCATTTTGCTAGTCACATGACCATGGAAATGAACAAGACTGGCTCCCTTGGTTAAGAAATGGAAATGAGTACTAGAGTTGGGCATGGCTGGACAAGGGAAACCTTTACCTTTTATATTATGGATAAGTTCACATTTTGTGCTAAGATCTCATTTCATTAACCATTTATTTGTTGAATAAACTATAGTTGGGGCCAGGGGTGGGATTCAAATTTTTCAACAACCGGTTCTGTGGCCGTGGCTTAGGTGGTAGGTGTGGCTTGGTGGTCATGTGACTGGGTAGACATGGCTTGGTGGTCATGTAATTGGCTGGGCGTGGCCAACTCAATATCACTCACACTGAGGCAAGCATCTCCTTGCCTGGCCTCTCATGACTGTGAGGATGCTGCAACAGTTGTAAGTGTGAAAAATGGTCATACGTCACTTTTTTCAGTGCCATTGTAACTTTGAATGATCACTCCACACAAGCAAAGTACTAGCAAAGGAGGGGAGACAGGAAGTCTAGTCCTGCCAAGAATGTAATAAGGGTTAATGGAGAGGCAGTTCCTGTAAGGAACACCAGAATGTTTCCTTCCTGCCTTCCTTACAGGATTAGATCAATAATTTCTTCTAACACCCAGTTCTCCAAACTTCTTAGAATGTTAACAACCGGTTCTAGCAAGTAGGTGCAGACTGGTAGAATCCCACCCCTGGTTGGGGCTGATAGTCCAGTTACTGGGTTATACTGGAAATCTTATATTACAAACAGGTATGATTGTGTTAATGGCATATGTAATCTAAGACCAAGCAGACATGATTAGTGCAATGTCTGAACTCAATCTGTATTGCTGACATGACTTCAAGTAGCTTGTTCATACTTTTATTTAGCTTACAATAGGCTGGGAAATAGGCTTGTCCACATATGATGGAAATTTTGTCATACAAAGCAGTGTATTTTCCTTAATATCTAGCACCAACCAAGCCAGTCACTTTCTCTCAGCTCAACTTACTTCACAGTGTTGTTGTGGAGAAAATAGAAGAAGGAATGAATGTTAGGTGTGTTTGTGGCCTTAAGTTGTTCATAAAAATAATAAAGATGGGATAATAAATAAATAAATAATATCATAACAGTGAGAAAAATATTTGTTCTGCTTCCTAAAGGAATTCTGCATAAGATAGTCTTACTGTGGTTACACATTTTTTACTCTTCCCATTAGCATTGAAATAGGCTTCTGTGACTTTCTCTACCTTTCTAGCTGATAATAGACTGAAAGACCTAAACGTTCAAGATTTCTATTAGATGTTTCTTCTAAGTATTATAGAATGAAGAGGGATCTGTTATAAATACTGTATATTAGGAACTAGATCTAGCTAATAGGTCAGTGGTATGGAAGATGGCCCAGGGATATAGTAGTGAACTATATGGGCTCCTGTCACAGCTTTCTTCATTGCCACCAACCTGCCAATTGGTAAGCTATTTTTGGCAAAGGTCTACCTGTTTTCACAGACAGGTATATCTATATTCAGCCATAGCTTGACTAACAGGTACAGAGCAATCCCTTGTCAGCAACCTTTCACTTATGAAATTTGTAATGTGGCTAAATCTCCCATCCTAGGCACCACCCATATCCACACAAGCATACACTATTACACTTTAAACTGGCCATTTGGAGGGGAGAGGTGGATAACTCAAGAACTAGAAGAATGCTCCTTTGTATGGCGATAAGGAAGAACTCCTATGTTCTCATGTGTTACAAAGTTTTGAACTGCTCTCCAAAAAACATATTCTTTTTGGTATGCCATTCAAATAATTCTGCTGCTTCAGACATGAGCCTGGGAAACCATAGCACTAAAAGCACAGACCCTAGCTATGGAATAACTCACCTATGTTTATAAATTATGTTAAGCAACATATAATACTTCCCAAACAGGTAACCCTTTATATCATGATCACATATCAAGTGTTTTAAGCCATAATGCTCTGGTCACATGGGCAGAAGATGGTACTAGGAGCAATATGGGAGCAACCATAGAAAGAGCAGTTAAATACTGCTCTAGGTAATGTGCAAAAGGGACCTATTGTGCAAGCAAATAATTCATTTTATGAACAAGTTGCTGACACTCAAGGGACAGAATTATCTGGGAGGCAAAAAATAGATGGTCTATCTGGGGATTTTAGACATCTCTATTCAGTTAATGTGGTCCCTCTCCCCCTTCTATTTCATTTTTCTCAACTCTTTGTCGTTCTTGCATGCTTATGCTCTCCAGGGAAGAATAGACCCTTAAATTGTATATGATGAGAACTTCCCATAATAACATCCAGTTCTTATTGGTACCTGCAGACACTCTGTATTATGAAATAATAGTTTAAGGCTTTTGAAGGTAAGAACCCCCCTCCCCAAAAAATCTTTTTTAGATTTATGAAATGACACTCTCCATTGATCTGTGCTTTGGGCAGGGATAGCAGCAGCAGTAGCTGCAAAACAGCAGCAGTAGCTGCAGCACAATTGTACTGTGTTATTGTTCAGAGCAGAAAATGTATAAAGTCTATTAAGCTTTGATTTTTTTTTAAATAGTGCTTAAACATTTTGTAAAAATAAAACAGAAAAAAGATAAAAACAATAACTTCTGTTCATACAAGTTGGTTTTTCTCTTATTAAAGCAGTCAGAGATTCAGGTTGTATTCTAATACCCCTTAAGAAAAAAGGACGAGTAAGGGAAAATATATTTGAATAAAAGAACTGGCACAATGGAATTTACAGAGCTTTACTTAATCTAAGAATTTTTCCACCTAATACTAAGGAATCTTTTCTTTCTGGTTCCTATGGTGGAAGCTGGGAATAAAATCAAATATACAGTCAAAAGAATTTCAAATATTAAGTTTCCTCTTCTTGGGCTTCAGTCAAATATTCTATTCTGCGGTTTAACTTTTTATACATGAGTTTAGCAACTGAGGGTTTTTTTGAAGATATTTTATGTTTTCAAGAGAGTTGTAGTTGGAGAAAGGGAAAGGTTAAGGCAATACTCTTCAAGGACATTGGGGGGAAAAAATTCCTGGTATGAGTTAGGATGTTGTGTGAATCAGTCTAAGAAGGGAGATGGGGTACAATTATTTGCCCAAGGCATAGTTGTTAATATTGATATGTCAGTTTCTGTCTTAGTACTTTTAAGCCTCTGTGGCTGTCCAGAGCTTAGTAGCCTTAAAAACAGAAGATACTGATAAATGATGGAGGATGGATGAGAAGTTTATTTTTCTGAATATCAGTATGGCTCCATTTGCCATAGATAACAGAAAATTCCAAAGCATAGAAAAGATCCAGTAACAATATGCAGTTTAATAACCAGGAATATCTGTTGTATCAGGTAGAAATGGATGTGCTGAAAAGGAAGATATATTATGCCTATTTACCTCCACAAATTATAATAGGATTTTCCACTTAGCACATGGGTTGAAAATTACATACTTAATTTGTACAACTTGGAGTTCACTTTCTTGTTGTTTTTTGAAAAGGAGATGAAAAATGACAACTATGATTTTGTTATCTTCAAATAGGATATCCCATGTGAACGCTGACTTTAGGCCTTTCAAGGCTGGGTTCTCCCTACAAAATAATTGAATGCCACAGTAGAACAAAAAACCTTTTCAATTGTCTGCTTCATTTAATCTTGGAGTGGATCAAGTTGGACCTGTTATCTCTGTTGCTTTGACATGTTCCAAGGAAAGGAAGAAAACTTAATTCTTTAGAATGGTTGATTACCTCAAATACAGAGAAAGTCAATTTTCACTTGCTTGTGTAAATAATAAACATTTCTTACAGCAGTTCAAACAATGGTGGTAATGACACACAGAAAGTCACACAATCCAGGCATCACTTGAAAAATTCAGGTATCTTATTTTAGAGATAATGTTGCCCATTTTTCCTTTCTTTTTCCTCTTTCTTCATGCAGGTTCCTTATGTTCCTCATACACTGGTAAATTGTACACCATTTCTTGAAAACAGATGCAATTAATAGTCATCCTTAGGAGCTATTCAAAAATATTATTTGCAATGTTTTCTGAGGTTCATGGCCAAGCAATGCCAATCAGTATATGCTAATTTTCAGAAAACCATTTTATCATTTTGGGACCTGAAACAATATGGCTTCTGGAAAAAAAAATCTTTTTTCAAAAAAATTAGCATGTTGTTATATAGTCATGACTATTGGCTGTTTTGCCATATTGCTTTTGGTATAGGTTTCATGTTCTATTGTTCTTAAGAACAATTATGTTCTTAATTGTTATAGCAATTAAGATAACATTCTCACTATAACTGTAGTTGAGTACCTCCCTTGAATTTATCTTTGTTGTTCTTTAAATAAATCCAGTATATTAAACTATGCTATTTCTTAAAATTAGTCTATTGAGAAGATAGTAACTATAGTTCAGTGTAAGTATTGAACTTTGTGCAACCTACTGATAGTTGAAATTCAAAAGAAGGGCAGAGCTGATGCAAATCCTAATGCTATCCCCCTTTTTTGGGGGGGAGTGTACTGATAATTGAACCTCAAAAGAAGGACAGGGCTGAGGAAAATTTGAATGGAAACAGTAATGAAAATTAAATTTGATTTAATTGTATTAAAATTAAATGTAATTGAAGTAAAATGCATTTAATATGATCAGTACTATAGCAAAATTAATGAAGAAGAAGCTGCTGGTGGATCATAATACTTGCTGCTAAAAGTCTGCTGCAATTTCAAATATCAGCAAAAGAAAAAAAAAATGTTTTCCAACTTATAAACCAGAATAACTATATTGGTTTTAATTGCTAGTCTTCTTATGTTCCATTTTTAAATCAGAAAAACACATTTTTCTGAATAAGATCCAGCATATCTTTATTGAACATTAAAAATGTAATTTATAGTAATGGAACCAAATACTTTAGAAGAAACAAAAGGAAGGAAGGAAAGAAGGAAGGAAGGAAGGTTTTAAGTTAGGGCATATAATGCTATAAACCACCAACTAAAATTTAATTAATGGAATTATAACATACAGACGAATGAAGCAGGGGTGTATTCCAGCTGTTTAATCTGGACATAAATCCACTCATAGCCAAAATAAATCAATTAGAAAACCACCCCCAAAACTAGCAAACAGATGAATTTGGAGTAGAATTTTAGTTTATGAAAACTCCATTCTGTATTGAATTACTTGGCAAAAATCTATTGAAATCAATGGCATTTTTGAATAAAAATATGCTGTTGAGCTGTTATTTGCAACAGTAAACCCAAGTAAGTCTTATGGGAGTCCTTCAACTTGAAAGAAGACACAATCTTTTGTGGTTCCCCCTGTGGACATGGAGGTGGCTCTGCAGTCCCAGTCTCGATGTGCAGAATCTTGTACAATGGACTTTCTGGAAGTCCATTGTTGTACTAACTGTAGGTGCCATTCTGAGATATTATTCAGTTTTTAGTTTTTGGAAGAGTCTATCTTTAAAGCCAGTGGTGGTTTCATAGCACAAGGCTCTCCAGCAGGTTCTGTCAGCAGCTGCAGCTTCTAGTTACTTTGGTTCAATGTCATAATGGCATAGGATTTCTTCCACTGCATCTTTACAGCCTTTGTGTGATCAACCTCAATGACTTTTCCCCAATACCATTACACTACAGCAGCTGTGTCAAACTCAAGACCCGTGGGCCAGATCCGGCCTGTGGGGTGCTTAAATCTGGCTCATGGGGCTGGCCTTGAGATGGTAAAAGATGGTAAAAGATGGTAAAAGAGATGGTGCCTCTGGCAGCCAAAATGGGGCACAGGGGGACCACACACAGCCCCCTCAAGCCTTGTTTTTAGCCTGGACAGCCTCCTGCAGCACGCTGCCAGTCAAAATTGGGCACAGGGGGCACAGGGGGACCACAAGTGGCCCCTGTGCCCCATTTTGGCTGGCAGAGTGCTGCAGGAGACATCCATTCCCATCTCCTCCCCCACACAGACGGCCTGCAGAGAAGAACTACAATGCTGATCCAGCCCTTGAAAAAATCCAGTTTGACACACCTGTGCTACAAAGTAACTGGTAAACTTAAGTAACCTAAGTAAGTAAACCTAAGCTACACAACAGAGAAGATTTAGCGAGAATGCAAGAAGTATAGTGGCACTGACCACAACTTTGTTTGGCTTTACTTCCCACACAGAAATGAAAACTCTAGCACCTAGCAAAACTTTGAGGTTTCAAGTAGCTAAATGGAAAGAGGACAAGGACTATCAACCCATGATTCTTTGGCTGAGATTATGAAGATGGAGGTAACCATAGATTAATGCCTCTATCTCCATAGATCTGCACTATTTTAAGCTTCTTGTTTTTTAAGCTCAGTGGTCATTGACAGCCAGGCAACATTGTGCATCTCTGGAACGTGTATGTTGCAAGATGGAATAAGTCACTTGATATGTCTTTATTAATTAATTAATCACATTTATACACTGCCCATTTCACCGTTTAAATTATTACTAAATAAAAATAAATCAAGGGTGGGATTCAAATTTTTCAACAACTGGTTCTGTGGCCGTGGCTTAGGTGGTAGGTGTGGCTTGGTGGTCATGTGACTGGGTGGACATGGCTTGGCGGTCATGTTATTGGCTGGGTGTGGCCAACTCAATATCACTCACACTGAGGCACGCATCTCCTTGCCTGGCCTCTCATGACTGTGGGGATGCTGCAACAGTCATAAGTGTGAAAAATGGTCATAAGTCACTTTTTTCAGTGCCATTGTAACTTTGAATGGTCACTCCACACAAGCAAAGTATCAGCAAAGGAGGGAAAAAAAAAAACTCCAGAGAAGTTCCTGAGACAGGAAGTCTAGTCCTGCCAAGAATGTAATAAGGGTTAATGGAGAGGCAGTTTCTGTAAGCAACACCAGAATGTTTCCTTCCTGCCTTCCTTACAGGATTAGGCCAGTAATATCTTCTAACAACCAGTTCTCCAAACTGCTTAGAATGTTAACAACCGGTTCTAGCAAATAGGTACGAACTGGTAGAATCCCACCCTGCAATAAATTCATCGCAATGTTCAGTATTTTCAGTTTTTTTTTTAAAATGGTACTTTAAAAATGGCTAAATTTAGCAGAACTTCTGTGGTACCTCTTTTTAAACCAGCTATATATATATTATAGTATATATAAGCAATCTTTGACTAACTATAGAATACAAGGGAAGCATATTTACTATTAAAATATAGCTTTTTAAAATAAAAAAATCTCAGCTTCCATCAGTTGAGAATAACATAGAAAACCACTGCATTTTCTTTCAAGTTTACTTTCTGAGTAAAAAGCTCTCCTCTGGATCTGGAATTTACATCGAGATAGAATTCACTAGTAAAAAAGGGTTAAATGTGCTCTATCCATTCATCCAGTAGAAACTGTATACTAGGATCTCCAAAACACTTTTGACAAAGTCTCTCATGAAGAGCTTCTGAGCAAATTGAATAATTTTAGTGTAACTATCTGTTTTAAAAATAATTTAAGCAGAACATTAAAAATATATACTGTATTTTTCTGGTGGAGAAATAGAAACAGTAATTCTACAAAGGTTCTGTTTTGGGATTATTGCTTTTTAAGCTGTCCACAAATGACCTGGATGTAGTTATGAGCCACAAGATGACCAAAATTTGCCGATTATTCAGGATTACCCATATGCTTCAAACCACTTAGTATTTCAAAGAGCACCAAAAAATTTTTTTTTTCCAAACTGGATGTCTTAGTAATAAAATGACAAATATAGTTCAACCGAAAGTGAATGTAAAATGACTCATATTGTCAGAAACTTTAATGCATTGATGACATCTTAAGCCGAGGGATCTTTAGGAAAAGAAGCAAAAAAAAAAAGTGAAACTGACAATCTCACAGTAACTTTTTATTGAATGTTTCTGGACATATTAGATCATGCACAATATTGTGTGGAAAAAGAGGTATGTTAACCGCACTGAAGATGTTACTTAGTTTGGTAATGAAATGTTCGGGAGCTAAACAGCAAGCTTGGAGAACAGTTCCTACATTCAATAAGCATTTTTTTGACTTTTGATGAAATGACTAAAATGACTAAAATGGCACTTTCCACCATTTCAATGATCTTGGAACAGATTAGTTTGATCATAAATTTTGATGGCAGGTATCACAAAGAAGTAATTGATTTTAATAAAACATAATTAAGAGCTTACTTTCTGATTCTTTAGAAATATTTGGAAATTCTTTAGAAAGAGATACTCCTGAAATTATTCAAAATAAGAAACATGATATCTCTCCTTTAACTATCATCTTATTTTTTGTTCTTTCTTGGATTCCTACTACAGCTGGTTGATTTTTCACACTGCAGTCTAAATGTAATCCAAGACTCTGAGTTAGAATATAAACTATTTTGTGGAGGTTTGTTTTTCTTTTTAGAAATTCACAATTGTAAAATTGTTGCTGCACCAACCAATTTCAAATTTAAAGAACAGATTTGTATGATGTTGTGAAACTGTTCCTATTGGTCCTGAGTATAAAGCCAAGTTATATGTTGAAAAGCTGTGAAATTCTTTATGTGGCTACTTTAAAGTTGTTTTACACCGTTGTAGATGCTGCAATCAGCACTAGAGGCTACTTTTGAAAGAATAATAACTAATTTCATTTACTCAAATGAGGCACCCATCATGCCTCTGCAGTAGAAGAAAAATGTCCCTATTCTGAAGCTAAGATGTCAGGCTCAGCTTTATCCCACAGAGCCTGTCCATCCGCTTTTGACTGTTTGAAGCAAGAATGGCTGGTTCTCTAATCAAGCTTCCTCTTGCACTTAAAAAGCTATTTATATAATTCCTTCTTCTCCTTTTACATTGTTTCCTGAAGCCACTGGAGCACCTCTCAGTGCAATAACAAAAACGTCTGTAATTAAAGTGTGCCTACCAGCAGTTAAATTGTCTGAAAGGAACAGGTACATTTATTTGCAAAAGGGTATCTCCAGATGATACACCTTCATCTTCTGAAGCAGAGCCTAGCCTTGCATTCATGAAGAAGCTTCATTTGGGTGCTACATCACTAATTCACAGAATTGTTTGCCTTGGTGTAACGGAATAAAATAGTCGAGTCATTGTCAGTCAGTTAGATAGTACTGAGAGTAAAAAACACTTCAGTATAATGAAAGAGATTACTATATTTCTATGTTTATGAGTACTGATGTGGTTTTGTATGTGAGTATTTTGCTTCAGACTATTCAGATAGGTAGTATTATTATTTTCTTTTTTTTATAGCTCAATCCAGTTTTCTCTGAACATCACTATTGCTTGATAGGAATCACAATTAAATCAGATGGATGTATCTTTAAAAATACTATCAATCTTTGGTCTCTGTTGGGTAGCCATTTTAAGTGAGGGCATATTTTGAACTGAGCAAGAACTAGAGCAGGGGTGTTAGATGGATTTTTTTGTGTGAATATCTCAAGATCAAAAGAAATACTTTAGCAATAGCCCAAGGGTAGGATGCCCTCATAAATGTGATAGTAAAACCAGGACTGAAAAAGCACAATAGGACTCCTATCATGATCTTTCCCTGTGGGATTTAATTGAATCATAGGAAGAGAGGCTATAGTCTCTTGGTGAGGCGATAATTTAGAAGTGTGGTGATTGTAATTCTACCTGTGAGAATTAATCTAAAACTCTCTTCTGATATGAAAAAATATCTAAAACAGATTCCCCCATTAAATTGGATGACAACTGTGTAAAATATGTGGGAGCATTTGCATCACTCCAGATAGTTTAGAGTGTGGTGTATTTCCTCTGATGGCCAAACAGTGTATTGAGGGGACAAGTCAATATATCTTCTTTTATCCCATACACTCCTTTCCATCCAACCTTTGCAAGCTTTCTTTGGCAGCTCCTTTGCAATGGGATTTTTTTCAAGTAGAGCCAAATGTAGCACATTGAATACCCATGAGAGAGGAAGCAGCCAAGTCCCAGTTCAGAGCAGACATTCCTTCCACATATTGCTGCATCCGTTACCTTGAAGTGTGGAACCCTTCCAAAGAGACATCATCAGAAGGGACCAGGAGGTAGATTAAGGCAGCGACAAAAAGGTTTTATTTGCATTTTTAATGGAAATATTAGGAAAAGACATATGATATTTTATGTTCAAGATTATGTTAATTATTTTAGTATTTCTATTACTTTTCTCTTTTCTGACTCTGTCTTTCTTCCTTCAGTCTACCTCATGATCATGTTAGAAAAGTTCCCCAAAAAATCTTAAGCTCTGTGGACATTTTTCATTAACTGACCCTTTTGTGGATGACATCCTCTTTTCTTAGATCTGAAGGATCAGGTGTCTGGCAGTTTACAGGAAGATTGGGTAATTCTGATGAGACTACATTACCGTAAATATTAAGATTCTTTTGGTGTCTTCAAATTTTGGGTTATTGATATTTTATGGGCTGCTAAAAGCCAGAGGCTTTTATCATTAAAATAATATAATGAGTGAAATTTCAGTTAAATTTAAAACAAATATAAAGACCTAGGGCAATACAGACTATTTTAGTTCAATACTGCCATCACAGCCTTATTTTATTTCAGATTATTACATTGAATTCTCCTCCTATTGATTCTGGCTTCCAATTTGACCTTTTGACACCTCTCCCACTGATACTCTCCCTCATCTCTGTTTTTTCTGTGTGTTTTTTCTTCTCTCTCTCCCAAATAGTAAGTCAACATTTCACTGTGACTAACCAGAAATAACCTTCCCTGGTTTATTTACAGGGTTTGTTATTCTTACCAATGTTTTGGTGATTGTGCTTTTTTCCCCCTTAAATTTTCTATAAACGTTGAGATTCTACAAAGCCAGTATGCAAATAATAAATCTTTGGCCTAGATAAGGTTTAGAATTTTGCAAAGAGAGAAATTGTCTTTTGAACCAGGATAGCCAAGGTAGCTGAAGTCAAATAAAACCAATTGTAGAAATTGAAAATGTTTCCCTCCTTTGCCAAAGGCAAATGCAGACTCTTTTAATCCATTGGATATTTTCTTTTCTCTGGAGCAAAACAGGAGACAATTTGAATATTTGTATAATTTTTAACCATCCTGACTATAAATAATTTATTGGCCATGGTCAATGAATGTTCATTCTTTCATAAGAGTTTTTCTGTTCAGAAGATTGCATAGTTTATAGAGCTATTTCAGTGGCAATTGACAATCTAGAGTGTCTCTTAATGCAGCAGAGAGAAAAAATGGCACTTTAATTGCAGAGCTACGATACATTTTGCTCTTGAAGTGAAGCAAAGCGAAAAGGATGACATATAATTTGAAGTTATTTTTAAGTGACTGCCTTAGAGCAGAGGCATAGTGTAGTATTTAGGGCTGGGCATTTAAATTAATCAAAAAGAGTGATAGAGCTTAAAAGAAGAGACTCCTTCATATCATATGCTTTTTAGAAGCTGAGTAATGATTAGTATTCTCATATGAGTCATTCTACTTTTCAGAAAACTTGACCCTTCAGTTCTACCTTTATGCAACAATCCAAATATGTCATAAAAAAACCTAGAAGAGATGTTTTTACATATATAAGTGATCCAGGTTGATTGGGCGTAACTGTTGACCCCAAATTTAGATGCACATTGCCACTACGACCAAAGGAATTAGATAGTTGGTGCAGTCTGTTCTTGGCAGTGCATATTAGCAGTGTATACATGTCTTATTATGTCATAACATTCTACTCTACTCTTTTTTACTATTTTCAGTCAACGTGACCATATTTTTTATTTTATTTACAAAGATAAAGTGTCGATACATTTTTTTGTTTATTGAGGCATAGACTGGTCAAGACTATCTTCTCTTTAGCTGATGATCTTTCTAGGATTTTGCACCTCTTTTTTCAGGTGATTGAGCATGGGAAGTTGAGGATCAATATAACTAAAACAATATAAAAGTGTGGGGGGGGGAAAATCCTCTATGAAGCAAAGCAAAACCCTACCCAAATGCCACAATAGTATCACCTGCCACTTTGCAATAATAATACCTAAAAAACCAAAAACACTACCAAACAGTGGTGAGATTCAAATTATTTTACTACCAGTTCTGTGGGTGTGGCTTGGTGGGCATGGCATGGGAAGGATACTGTAAAATGTCCAGTCAGAGGTGGTATTGGCCGGTTCTCTGAACCAGTCAAAATTTCCGCTACCGGTTCTCCATAATTGGTCAGAACCTGCTGAATACTACCTCTCCCATCAAAGCATTAAAAAAAGAAAAGCAGAAGCAGATTTCCAGTGGATGAAAAGCTTTTGACTACCTTGTACATAGATCAGAGCGACATGGTTCCTCTGATCCCTTGTGATTCTAGCATTCTTCACACATGAACAGCATCATAATCATGAATATACCACATTTTATAAATGGATGTGGATTCTGAAATGTGAGCTATATCAGTTTGATCATCTTTGAAAGACAGAAAAACACTGTCAGGTTGTTATGAAGGACTTCCTTTTAGGTGACTGTGACTTAACCCAGGACAGATTAAAGTTAGACAATTGACTGTTAATATGACTCCTCTATTTTTTATTCATTGTCATTATTTAAAACCATTTGTTCCCTTACAAATAGTTAATCACTTTGCTATTGTTTTAGGTTTTGCTTTTTAAGGCCACCCCTGAGTATTCTTCTCGAACTGTACCTCTTCATATGCTTGCCTTTGTATTTTATGACAATTAGTTTAGCGGCTTTTGTCAGAAAAGATGCCATGTCTGTATGGAAACTGATTGAACAATGCACCTAATCCGATATTTGATTTAAACCTTTGTAAATGGAAAAGGCAACTTGCCTTTAGCATCTATCAGGACAAAGTGGTGTCTGTTAATATTTGATGAGAATGATTATTTTAATCAGTTTGGGATGATAAAAAAACACTCACCAGAGGCTGTGTGAACATCACTGCCCATCACAGCAATGGATTTGCTGTCAAAAAGGAATTCAACAGAAGGTTTTCTTTACAACTACGCAGCCAGCTCTTAAAGCAAAATTTACTTGTTCCCTCAGTATAATTGGCTTTGTAACTGTACAAATCAATGCAAAGAATATCTAGAGTACATCTAACTTGAGCTCACTGATGTAGCATGTCAGATCACGTTGCATGACCTTCTGAAGATAGGACTTCAGTCAGAAGCATCCCAGAATAAAGGATGTTGGAAAAGATTGGGCCAAAGACAAGAATCAGCAATAATACTTTACAGTACTGCATGACCATTAGATGCTCTTGAGATAGTATGAATTCTTGAGGGCAGCGGATTTGGATTAATTGTTATATGTTGCCAACATAAATTGATGTAACTTCAATTTAGGTAGTTCCTATCATAAAATCCAGGAACTTTGATTAATGCTATGCTAATATTCATTTTTCAGTTTCTCCTATAGACTTGTTTTTTAAAATCCATGCCAGTAATTAGCAATGAATAACTTTAGCCATGTAGAATGGGATAGAATAAAATAGAATAGAATAGAATAGAATGGAATGGAGTGGAGTGGAGTGGAGTGGAATGGAATGGAATGGAACGGAATGGAACGGAATGGAACGGAATAGAACAGAATAGAATTCTTTTTTGGCCAAGTGTGATGGGACACACGAGGAATTTGTCTTTGGTGCATATGCTGTCAGTGTACATAAAAAGAAAAAAAATGCATTCATCAAGAATCATAAAATACAACACAGTGATTGTCATAGGTTACTAAATAAGTAATCAAATCATACTGGGAAACAAATAAAACAATAGAAATTATAGAAATACAAGCAACAAGGTTATAGTCATAAGTGGGAGGAGTTTGCATCTGAATTTGCATCTCTTCCAATGCCATTTACGATTGCAGTGTAATTGCAACTAATTTAATTTGGATCCAGCATGTGGAATCCTCTGTGTTCTTATCCCTTATTTGTTCCATTCTCCACAAATCTTGCAGGGCAATCTCAATTTTAATTAAAAAAAAAATGTTTCCTCCAAACTCCAGTTCGTAGTGATGGCTACTTTTTCTGTTGAAATCAGCCATTAGCAGCAAGAAGAACATCAGTTAAATAACGGCTGTGTGTGCATTCTAGATAACATTCAAACTTCTGGGAGCTTTGCCATTAATTTCAATGGTAGTTTAAGGCTTCTGATTGCAGCTGAGGAAACAAGAACTAAGTGAAAATATTCTATACATTTGTGGCATTATATTTTACTTGAAGTAGGCTGGTCCTGATCAATTTGATCAGTTTATCTGGCAAGAAAAAGTACAAGAACCATGTGTTTGTGGGCAATTTTGTTTGTCTTTTCATCTGGCTTTTGGGCTGAAATATTTCTAGCAAACCACAGTAGTTTCTGAGACTTGAGGAAAAAAATCCTGTATCATTATAAGCCATTCAGCCTTTGCCCACATCATAGTCTTTGGACTGAATCTCGCTGTTAAATTTTCAAGGGCTCTGTGGTTGGCAGTCAACTCCACAGTTGTATTTAAAAGCAGCTGGGATATGTGTCTGTATATGCATGTTTCTTCATATGTGAAAAGAATTTTTGTAGCTTTTACTATATATGCAGGATATCCATGCAAGATGGTTAAAAAGTAGATAGCACTACTATTGACAATTACTTATTGCACTGAAAGACATTCCTGAACCCAATAAGTACTTCTGGACAGAAATGCTAAAAAAGTTTACTTGAAATAGGTTTTCACACACAGAGGAAAAAAGACAGTTACTGTTGCTTTTATTATGTATTTGCTTTTACTATAGTTCTATGCTTCCCATACAAGCATATTTCAAAGAAATAGGCAACATTAAGACAGGAATCACAGCTCTAAAAAAGGAATCTGTAACAGAGGATGGCAGCAGGGATGTCTGGAAGGGGTGGTTCAAAAAAGTCAAAATGACAACTACAATTAAGCTCCACTTATTTTTCATGAGTGCACATTAAAAAAAGGATGGATGTTTAATTGTATCACTGCTGCTACAAACTTATTTGACCACGTCCTACAGACACTGAAGGGCAGGATGTTGATTGGGAAAAGCTTTCCCAATATCAAAGTTTTCCCTTTTCTTTCATTAAAAGTTCTGATTGTTTTCAGAAGTAAAATTATTTTCCTTGAGGAAAGAAACCCATCCAATTTCCATACCTGACTTTTCCCCTCTGCTTGTGAAGAAACAAAAAAAATGACCATTTTGATTCTTTTCTGTTCTACATTTGAAGGCTCCAACTTTGGTAATCATGGCCTAAAATCTTGTGAGGAAAATGTACATGTAAAGTAAGCTGCCCATTTGAATTGCCTCTTCTCTAGGTCCAAAAGCAAGAAGGAGTCCATGAGCCTCAAACATATCATGGCTTAAATGCTTATACCAAAATTAATGTTTACAATTTTCCCTGGATTTTTCATGGAAATTGCTAGACTACCTTTTAAAACTCTGAAATAGTAGTTTCAAAGATGAACATATAATGAAATAGCAGTGATAACATCAGCAGTATTAATATGGGAGTGTATAAAGAATAATAGGGATGCAATGGCTCAGCAGTTAAAGAGGCTGAGCTGGAAGGCCAATAGGCTGGGTTCGAGACCCAAGTACCATATGAAGTGGTAAAACATGCCTCAGCTCATGCCTACCTAGCAGTTTGAAAGCATACAAATGTGAGTAGATAAATCAATTCCGGGAAGGTAACAGCATTCCATGCACTTCGGTATATTGTCATACTGGCACATGACCACAGAAATATCTTTGGACAATGCTTGTTCCCTCTGCTAAGAAATGTATATGAGCACCACCCCTTATAGTCAAAAAACAACTGGACACGTGAAAGGTTTACCTGTTATAAAGATCTCTAATACTGTTAATGACAAAAATTATAAATATATATGGACAAGATTTCTTTATCTGGCCTAGGAAACTGAAACAGACTTGCAGATCTGAAAATGGCACTGAAAAATGTTTTAAACATGGAAAGAAGACAAAATTTTCAAGTTAATGGCTGTTAACATAGTTAACAGTGGTGATGAAAACCAAAAGCTTGATTTTTATACTTTTTAAAGTATTTATTAACTGTTTTAGCTCTGTTGTATGCTACTCAGGTTACTTGTTTGTGATATGGGCAATATTGATTTAAATAATAATAAATAAATGTGTTTAGAACTTTAGGTTACTTATCTGAGTATCCAAAGTATATCTGTCATATTAAATTTGGCAAGTGAGAGTATAAAACATCATAAAATATTGGTATGATTTTCATGGGCTTTGCAATCCATTTTGAATGAGATTAGAAAGCTAATGTTAATTGACTGGGTAAAGCTACATACATAGCAGGAAAACTGTAATAAGAATACTTGGAGGGAAATTTGCTTCATTTTTTATGAGTTCATCTACATAAATTTCCATTTTGGAATAATTTCTCTTTCAAGCATAATTATTTGCCTTTGGCCATTTTTACTAACTTTTAAAGGCTGTATAGGATTTGACTGATTTTTAAAAAGGCTTTTTCCACTGAGATTTTTTCAGATGGGAAAAAGGCCAGAACTGTAGAGATACAATCTTAGATTCCCCAAGGGTAGACATCAATTGGTCACTGGAAAAAAAATAGGCTTGAGGAATAAAATACTCAATCAAATTGCTAATGAAAATAGTTAGCCTATAATTAGTTCATGTGGCTGCTTAAACTTTTAGCATGTTGATTATCTGAAGAAGCCTTACCCAACTTGATATGCTTTTTTTTGGTATCCTAATCCCCAGAATCCCTATCCTACTCGGTCTTGGGATTTTGGAAGTTGTAGTTCTCGCCCATTGAGGTTGGTGATTTGGATCAACATTGAAAACCTCTTGATTGTGAAAGCATACTATTCTAGAACATTACCAAAACTAGAAGGCAGCTTGGACTAAAATTCCTTGAATGTCAATATGCCATGAAAAATGACAGTTCTATCTGGAAGTTTGAGGAATTGTTTTATAACTACTACAACTAAGTTGTAAGGTTTTTGAGGGGGGTTTACCATGTCTAGGCATAGGGGATTGGGAAATGCTTAACATTCAAGTCTACATTTATGTACATATAGTAAGGGGAAAAACAGAGTTAAGGAAGAATAGATGATAATTATGAAAGCAATACTTTAATGGCGATTTTGATGTGCACACTATCTATACTAAGTAAGCTTATTCTATGGTAGTAGGTAATTCTAAATTTTTGAGAGATAAGAAATAAGAAACCACAGTCTTGGCAAGAGCACAGAGGAAAGATCACTGCTGAATGTCCAAGTGGCTTTGCAGAGAGCATCATTTATAGTTTTAAAATCTAGAAGAGAGTAGGACATAAATATCTTAATTGCATACTATGTTAAAATGGCATTGTCCTTAAGAAACAAGTAGTCTAGGTAAGTTTTTTCCAAGACTGTGGTAGGAGGGAAAAAGGTAATACCTCTCTGTATATTTTTATTCTTCTGCGTTCATTATGGTGACTATGAAAAACAAACAAATACCAATATATGATTATATGTATGCATACTTAGCAATGTATTGTAGCTTGTCCTGAGTCTGTTTCATGTGATACAATTTAAAATATCTACCCTAACATATGTATCAACCAAATATACAGTGTTTTATGGTTATGATTATGGATCTTTGAAAAAAGATCCAGAAATGTTTCAGATCTCACATGAACACAGAATCTCTCTGTTTTAATGAAGCATTTTCATTAATCTTTCCATTCAGGCTATTTTTTTCAGGGTCCAGCATGAACATTAGAAAAAATATGGTGTTTTCTGAGGAATCAACTCATCAAAGTAACATCTTTTTCAAGGAAACCTGAAAAAATGGGTGCTTTAATGAATGCCAGAGAGATGCTTTTTAATGCTTGTAGTCTAAAATGTTTCTCTTGATTCATTTTTAAAGCAGGCATAATTCAAATAATAATGACATAATTTACAGGTGCTACTTCTTTATTGGATCGATTGGATAATGAATCAGATGTCTATTAAAAAAGGGGGTAGATTCCTTTTATTCGTGGATAAGATCAAACGGAGAATTTTATTGGTGAAAGAAAATAAGCAGAGAATTTTTGCTGATTTTCTTTTCTTTTCTTTGTAACACCACTACTCCTCTCCACCAATCCCTGAGTAAATATGTGGGGTGGGATTGTAAAATCATAGTTAATAGAACTAGTAATAGAGCATAATTCTCCATTGAATGGAGCTCTGTACATAGCATGTTCTAGTCTGCAAAAGGAAGGTCTAGAGTTCAGTTAGTATTTATTTAATGCACAATTGAACCCACCACATGTGCATTCAAATCTGGATCTCCTGCATATTTTGAAGCCTAGTAAATTTTAATGAAAACCAGAAGGTTCAACATATCTAATGGTATAACTGGCAATATAATTTTAATGTACATTTTTACTATATATACAGTTTCAACCAACATAAACTCACACAGTTCTAAGAATATTTTACATATCACAACTTTTTTTTAAAAAAATTTATTGGTTTTTAAAACAAACATACACAAACAAAACATAAAAACATCAGGCCATCTTCCATATATGTACATACAGTGTGCCGGTTGGTTTACAAATTGTTTTGTGCTTCCATTTCGTAGTCTTCAATTACAATTACATTGTATACGATCTCGTATTTTCAATCCAATATTAAATACATTAGTATCATTATTAATCAATCATTTGACTATACTTTTATTCATTCATGCTTTAGGAAATAATCATATTTTACTTAATTTGTTTTGTGACAATTCATATTATCATCCCAAATCTATCCTAAAATCATTTTGTAGATATAATAAGAAAAGAATACATCTTTATATATTTAGTATTTTCTAAAAGTCTACATATTTCGTTACTATACTTTATTGTCTAACCATTGATAGAATAGATCCCAAACTTTATAAAATTGTTTATCATCCTGTTCTCTAATTTCAAATGTCAATCTGCTCATTTCAGCACATTCCAATATTTTCTTAATAATTTCCTCCTGTGATGGTGTTTTCTCATTTTTCCAGTTTTTAGCAAATACAATCCTAGCCGCTGTTAATACATTTACAATCAGGCATTTGAAGTCTTTACTATATATTTCAGGTAAAATTCCCAATAAGAATATCTCTGGTTTCAAATCTATATGTTTCTTTGTCATTTTTTCCAACCATGTGTGGATTTTAGTCCAGTATTTTTTAGCATCCGCACAAGTCCACCACATATGGTAATATGAGCCAGGTGTCTGATGACATTTCCAACATTTTTCGGATTTATTCTTGAACATTCTTGCTATTCTTGTCGGGGGGAAATGCCACCTGTAAAACATCTTATACAAATTTTCTTTATATGCTGTTGACATTGTCATTTTATAATTGTGAGACAACAATTTTTGCCATTTCTCTAGATCAATCCCATATCCAAAATTCTTCCCCCAAGCAATCATAGTTTCTTTAACTTGTTCTTCTTCTAGTTTAATTTCTAGTAAATATCCATACAATTTTTTAATCACCTTTTCATCAGTACCTGTCAAAATCTTATCTAAATCAGTCAATTTATCATAGAAACCTTCTATTTTAGAATCTTTATCATACCTTGAATGTATTTGCTCATATGAAAACCAATACATCTTTATACCTTGTTCCTCTAGTTTTTTGTATAGATTTAAGTTCACCCTTTTCATTCAATATTTCACCATATCTAACTGTTTGTTCCTTTTTGTATATTATAGGATAAGAAAATGCTTCAATAGTCAATAGCCAGACTGGAATTTTCAAATAACATTGTCTTTTAATCTTCTCCCAGTTTAACCACAGAGACTCCCGTATATAATGTCTTCTAAAGTACCCCTGTGTTTTAGTTCCTTTATACCATAGGAAAGCATGCCACCCCAACAACAGATCATGTCCTTCTAATGTCAACAATCTAGTATTTCTTAATGTTATCCATTCCTTAACCCACATCAAATTTGAAGCTTGGTAGTACAACTCCCAATTAGGCAAACCAAATCCTCCTCTTATTCTAGCATCTTGCAAAAGTTGTAACTTTATTCTCGCTTTCTTACCTTGCCATATATATTTCAACACAATTTTATTTAAATCTTCAAAATAGTCTTTTCCAAGCCTAATTGGAATTGTTTGAAACAAATATAAAATTCTGGGTAATATATTCATCTTGGTTGTTGATATTCTCCCTATTAATGACAGTTGTAAATTTTCCCATTTCACCAAATCTAGCGCTATCTGCTGTTTAAGTTTGATATAATTATTCTCTTTTAGTGTACTGCATCTTGCTGTCAAGTATATCCCCAAGTACTTGATCTTATTCGTGACCTGAATTTTCAATAGGTCTGCCAGTTCTTCCTTTTGTCTTGATAGCATATTCTTTGTCAAGATCTTTGTCTTATCTTTATTTATTTTCAAACCAGCCACCTTTCCATATGTCTCTATCTTTTCTATCAATTTTGATGCTGTTTCTAGCGGGTCTTCTAAGATAAAAACCAGATCATCTGCAAACGCTTGCAACTTACATTCTTCCTTTTTAATTTCCATCCCTTTTATATTCTTTTTATCTGTAATATTTCTATTTAGCACTTCCAAAGTTAACACAAACAACAGAGGTGATAGTGGGCACCCTTGTCTTGTTCCTTTTCTTATATTAATAGAGTCTGTCAGTTCTCCCTCTATCATTACCTTTGCCGTTTTCTTATGATATATACCTTCTATTGCTTGAATACATTTTCTAGCAAAGCCCATCTGTTCCAGCAGTAATAACATGAATCGCCAATTCACATTATCAAATGCCTTCTGTGCATCTAGAAATATCAAAGCCATTTGTTTTTCAGGATGTGCCTCGTAGTATTCCAAAGTGTCTAAGATTACTCTCATATTGTCTTTAATTTGTCTCTTTGGCAGAAATCCATTTTGATCAGGATGGATAAAATTATTTAAGTATTTTTTAAGTCTTTCTGCCAATATTGAAGCAAAAATTTTATAAAATTTTAGTAGGGAAATAGGTCTATAGTTCTTAGTTTGTAATGGATTGACCTCCTCTTTTGGAACAAGTATAATATAAGCTTCTGACCATGATTTAGCTTCATTCATAACTTCTAACAATGAAAGATTCAACGATTCTTGTAATGTTTTGTAAAATTCTGCCGGAAGTCCATTTGGGCCTGGTGCCTTTCCATTATTTTGCTTCTTGAGTGCTTCAGTTAACTCCATCATCGTTATATTGCTTTCTAACATTGTTTCAATCTCTTTAGGTATCTGGGGTAACTTAGCATTCTGTACTGTTTGACTCTTTCCTCATCAATATTCTCTTGTGTGTATAGTTTCCCATAATAGTCTCGAATGATTTCCTTCTTCTCTTTACTACCATAGCAAACTTGGCCTTGATCATCTATTAATTGCAATATTTTCCTTGATTCTTTCTCCTTTCTCAATTTATATGCTAACAATCTACCTGGTTTATTTGCATCTTCAAAGTAGTTCTGTTTAGCACCTCTAATTTTCTGTGCTAATTCTTCTTTTTCTATTAGACCCATTTTATGTTTGGTTATATCCATTTTTAACTTAATGTCATTTTTCTGTGGCATTTTCTGTAGCTCTTTTTCAAGCCCTTTATACTCATCCTCTAATGCCTTAGAGCATTATATTTTCATGGTATTTCTTTTCCTTGTATAGTCTATTATCAAGCCTCTGGCATATGGCTTCATTGTATCCCATACATTCTGGATTGATGTATCTTCTTTTTTGTTTTCTCTAAAGAAAAAAGCCAGTTCTTTCTCCATCCACTGTGTGAAGTCTTTTTCATTTAAAATAGTATTATTTAACGTCCATCTAGATCTTCTTTGTCCTTTCCATTTAATTGTCATTGGATTGTGATCTGCCCAAGTACTTGTTTCAATATTTATTTCTTGAATATTAGTTAACAATTCTGTTGACATCCATATCATATCTATTCTGGACCATGATAAGTGTCTATTTGAGTAGAAGGTGTATTGTTTAGTTTTAGCATTTCTTTCTCTCCATGTATCTTTTAAATTTATTCCATCTACCATTTTAAAAAAGGATTTAGGGAGAGTCTTTCTGTTTTGCTTTATTGTTTTCTGTGCTGTATAGTCCAGTTTGTTATCTACAATTCCATTAAAATCTCCCATCATAACTATATTAGCATAGTCCAGTTCAACTATTTTCATATGTAATTTTTTATAAAATTCTTCTTGTTTGTCATTCGGGGCATAAATTGCAATCAGGAGTGTTTTCGTATTATTATCCATTATTGCCACCATTAGTATTCTTCCATCGTCATCAGTATAAATCATTTTCGCTGGAATGGTCTCTTTAATATATAAAACCACTCCTCTTTTCTTGCATTGTGTCAAGGAGGTAAATATTTTCCCTAGTTTTGGCTGTATCAACAATTGTTCATATTGCTTTTTAATATGTACTTCTTGTAGGCAGATTATATCAAATTTTAATTTCTCTAATTTATGGAAGGTTTTCCTTCTTTTAACGGCTGAATTAAGTCCATTTATATTAATTGTAATCAATTTTTTCTCTTCCATGGTTATATTTTATAATTAGGTTTGGCAGCTCTCGTGGATCTTGGTTCATGTTGTTCTTTGGCTTCCTCCTTTCCACCTATTGCACCTTCCTCTTTTTCAGTCGACATTTGGCAGTCCTTTTGGAATTCAATTAGTGAAATTTCTTTTTCTGCCTCTTCCTCTTTCCCTCTGAAAAATTCTGTATAAAATGATTCAGCTTTCTCAATTGAATCAATTCTGTATCTCTGTTCTTGCCATGAGAACATTAAACCTTCTGGAATCAGCCATCTATAATTCACCTCTTTTTTAAGTAGCAATTTGGTCAAGAATCAGTATTCTCTTCTCATCTCTCTTACTCTTCTGGGTACTTGTTTCAAAACCACAATCTCCTTATCTTTATATTTCAATGTTTTCTCTCTTGCCACTTGCAATATTTGGGTTTTAATGGCTTTCTTTGCAAATCTGATGTGAACTTCTCTTGGTAGGCTATTTCTCATTGCGTATCTTGTGAAGACTCGATAGACCTCATCTATTCCATCCATCATCTTCTCTTCAGTTATTTCCAAAGCTTCAGCCAATATTTCTATTATTATCTCAGCTAGATTTTGTCCTTTTTCTTCCTCTATGTTTTGGAATCTAGGATAAAATTCTAATCTGTCCATCTCCCATACCACTCAGCATACCACTTTTATCTTGTTCAAACAAGGATAAACTGTTATCAATGTCTCCAATTTTTTTATCTCTTTGTTTATCTTCTTCTTCAATTTTTAGTAGTCTCTCATCATACTTCATCATCATTTGTTGGATGTTCTTGACTTTTTCATTGGTTTTCCTTGTTCTTTGTTCAATGTTCTCTGTTCTTTGTTCGATGTTCTCTATTCTCTTTTCAATATTCTCTGATCTTGTTTGAATGTTTTCAATTCCTTGCATAATCATCTGCAGGATCACTTTTTCTTTTTCTTGTTCTTTCTCTTGCCTTAACATTGTCTGTATTGAATGTTGTCTTCCAGATGGTGGAGAGGAGGAAGTAGAAGTTGAAGAACCAGGAGCTGTTAATTTCCTACTCATTTCAAACAATTCAAAATCTTCAGGTTCTTCTAGACCTTAATCCAATTATGAAGTGACCAATTGCGATTCCAAATAAAAATAGTAGGCAAAAAGAAGCCAAATAGTAATAATAATAAAAGAAGACAAAAGAATTTCTTCAGGTTCTTGTATACCTTAATCCAATCGATTAGTTAGATAACAATGAAAATTCAAAAATGAAGGAAAAAAAACATAAACATACACAAAAGAGAAAAAGTTGTAAAATCCTAAAAAAGACGGAAAAGTGAGGAATAAAAAGCTAAAAAAAAGGAGAAATTCTTCAGGTTCTTCAATACCTTAATCCAATTAAGAGGTCTCAAATATAAAAGGCTGCATAAGAGAAAAAGAAAAAAAAGCCAGGAAGATAAAAAGAAAGAAAAAATCAGTATTGGAGGTAGATGGAAAAACAAAAGTACCAGAAAGGCAGAAAGAGAAAAAGAAAAAAAAGGCTACTCCCTTAAAAAGAAAAAGAAGGGAATCATTAATACTAAAACTTTTCTTTTAAAATAAAAAGCAAACGTAAAAATTTAACTTCCAAAGACAAGCAAAAAAAAAAAAAAAAAAAGCAAAGACAAGTTCCAAAGAACTAAAAATCCAAATAGCTATTTCAAAAAGTAAACTGTTGAGGAGAGGTAGCACAGCTTAGGAAAAAAATCAAGAGCACACACTGCACTTTGTTTAGTTATCCAAGGCTCTTGTTATAGCACTCTTCTCCAGAAACTTATCACCTTTTCTTTTCCTATAAACTTCAACACCAGACTCCAACTGTTGATAGAAACCCAGAAGAGCACCTGCAATAATACTCTCCCATGCTCTTCCCTCTATCTTATCAAATAGCAATGTCCTTGAAAAAAAGCCTCAGTTCTTTCTTTCTCAGCTTTGTCTGGTCACAGGGGAAATAGAATATTTCCAAGCCTCTAGTTGGCAGTGTTACAAAATTTCTTTGCTTTCACTTTTCCCCTCCTTTTCCATGCAAAATATAATAAGAATTAATAAAAAAAAGAAAAAGATATTTTTAAAAAAGAATTAACTAAAAGGGAGTCTCTAGCCTAAAATGTTACAAAATCAAAAAGGAGAAAAAAAATAGATGGAAAAGAAAAAACCAGTCCAGTTTCAAAATATAAGATCATGTATAGAAAATCCAGCAATGAGAAAAAAAAACATTACTTTGATATTCCTGTTTAAAATCGCCACTTAATCACTTCTGTCAAAATTTTTACAGATTCTTTTTTTTCCTTAGGGTGTCCTTTCAGATCTTAGAATAAAGAAAAAGTTCTCACCAAACTGGCACACTCTCTCTTTCTGTTCTCTTTCGTTTCGGAGCTGTCCCAACTTCAGCAGCTTTAATGGCTGCCTCTTTGCCACTGGCAAGAAGAGCTTCTCTGGATCTACCAGGGACTTTGCGGTATCCCTGGGATCGACAGGATGCGCTCTTCACTTTCACCGTCTCTTCAGGATGGTTTAGATCTGATAGGACCGCCCAGGAGCAAAGATATCGACAGCGATCTCAGACCTCCAAGATCGCATACCGTATCATTACGACGCCAGCTCCGCCCTCCTTCAACATATCACAACTTTTTAACACCAGCAAAACGATGCAGCCAATTCAAAATTGTTCTTTTTGTTCCCATTCTGCTTCTGCCTCTCCTCCTTTCTCAGGGCTATTGATGGTGTTACCTAATTTGCATTATGAGTTTTGAAAACCTATTTACTAGCAAGCAAAGGTACTTCAAATGCTGTACATATAAATACTGAGCTTGTATGGTTAGGATAATAAAATACCAAATGTCAATAATGTGATGAATTGTTATCTCAAAAAAGGGGTGGTGGTGATGGAGGGAGTGTTACACTGAAGAATTGTATCTAAACTCTCTGTTACATATCCAGTAACAATACCAACCACATTCATTCCAAATGGAATATGTAATATGATTCTCTGGGATTGCTAAAACTGATGCTAATGCATTTCCTTATTATCTCCAAAATTCACACTGCTGCTGTTTCCAAAGGGCCAAACATACAGGCTTTTCTGAAGTTAAAAATTGGTACAAATCTATTACAGTCTGTCCCCATTACAGTTTGCTTGCTTATGGCCAATCACAAGTCAAAGAGTGCACAAGAAAACACAGTAAATCACAGACTGTTTTGTTCTATATTATCCTCTCACAAATTATGAGTCAAGAGGGAAGAATGTATTTGGCAATTTATAGTTTCCTGTGAGAATTACAAAGGATCCCATAAGGTCAAGTATTTTATGGGTGGCGGAGTGTGGGAATAGTCCTGGCTTAGTCTAATATATAAGGGATGTAAGCTTCATCTTTTCCATGCACACAAAACAGAGACTAACATAAAGTTACTCTTTGAAAGTGATTTTTGCAGTTGAGTGAAACAGGTGCTTTTATTTCATTCCGTGGAACATTATTTTCAACAGGATATGCAGCTGGTAATAGGGTATTAAATTAAGATTGTGACCTACTGGCACTTTCATTTGATTTTAATTAATTTAAATGCATGCAAATTTAAATTGTTGCATTTCCTAGCACCACTGATGAGCAAAAAAATTAAAACAGGACAGATATTAATTGCATACACATGTGTTATGAATTCTTTTAAAAAATCTTAAATATATACATGGTCATTCTCTCTTCCAGAGAACCTCTTTAGTATGGGTAATAAAGGCCTATGTTTCAGGTACCTCATCACAAGAAATGGGCAAATATGTTACATTCAATCCAGTCGGGTTTTTGTTTTCCCCCCGTCCTAAATGCATTCCATCCTGGTTGTAGATTAACTTGTGTACTTTCCTATTAATGCATTTCATACACACTTCTCTTTAATAATGTTTTTGGTACACATTTCAAATATGTTCACTTTTGCATGAGAATTTACTGTATAATGCATTTGGTATATTTTCTCACATACCCATTTTAACACATTTTTTTTCAACTATGTCTTCATAGTTGAAACTGCATCACAAATTTTGAAGAGGGTTAATTTCAGGAAGTGAAAGTTCAGTTCAGGAAATGCAAGCTGAATAAAGTAAACTATATATGGTATGGATCTCCTTCCCATCTGCCATGGCATGGACTCGATTGACTGCTGGAACTATCTAGTCACCTGAGCTTAGTTACTGTAATGCTGGCAACACTTAATTTGCAACAATAGAACATTTGACCTGATCTATCTTTAAGAGAAATGTTGTCTTTTTTTCTTTTGTAATGTGAATACTTTGGACTGCATTATATCAGACCACAAGGGCATAACTTCACCACCTTTTTCCATTGATTAGCAGTCTGAGAGCAAAGAGCCTGACTTCAGGAAATTGATGTAAGCCCTCCTAAAGTTCAAATATGTAGTCCTGAAATGTTTCTAAGTACTGTTTCAAAGACAATAGGATGAGTAAAATGTATTTGCCTGCAATTCAATGTAAATTGTAGTAGGTACAAGTCACAGCAAGTGTAAGTTACAATTAAGAGTAGGGTCCCCAATTGTTAATTGCATCATGTTAATTAACATGATTAAACAATTAGTTTAGAATGCCAAAGTACAATAAAATCCACATGATCAGATCTGGTTGCTGTCTTATTGAGTTTGATGAATTAAAATACATAAACACAGAGAGAAATAATATTTTTCAAAAAGCATTATAGTTGAAGTAAGTCAGTAAAAGCACTTCTGTGTCCTTTGAAAAGCAGAGGAGAAAGACACTGTTTAAAGTGCAGGGTCAGATGACTGATAGAGTGCATTGTCTGGAGACTTTCACAGTTCAGGTTAATGCTATCAAACCTTTTAATTACACCAATATATAGCTGATAAGAAGCCCTAATGGCCCTTTTCATATCTGTAGAGTAACTAGGACTTGTGCCATGTATGGATGTAAGATTGATTCCTATGAGGCTTCATTCTGATAGCATGACTTCCTGTCAAATGATACATAGCAGAAACGACTTTTCAAATCTTTGTCTTTCCTACTGAGGTGCTGTTGGGAGATATTCCAGTGCCTTAGGAATGGGCTGGTGCAGTTAAAAAGTAGGGTTCATAAAGCTGAATTAGTAAACTGTAATATGTGACTTTAAACTGTATGATATGGTATTCATTTGCATTCTGGTGTTCTATGAACTAGGTTCCTACCACTGGAAACATTATCTAAAATGGTAAAACAAATCTTAAATCTTTCATTAATTTCCATAAAAATGTTTTGGATCTAAAATACTTACATTGTGTCTTCCCTTCATAAAAACTGTCTTCTTGCATTGGTTAAATATAATCTCCCTTGAAATGTGCCCAAAGCAGAACAAAGGTATAGAGCTGATAAAAATATCCTTAGAAAAAGACACGCATAAGTGGCACGGCTTGAAACATACCCATCTCAACTTTTTTTTTACTTTTCCTGGAGATGCCTCTGTTGCCATCCTATCTTTCATACATGGGATGTAAACATAGTAGCTTTGGGGGAAAAAAGTCATCTAGCCTCATTTTGAAATCTCTCCCTCTTGTCAGAACTCAGTCAGAAGTGTGTGTGTATGCGTGTATTCACGCTGCAACCATATAGTGAAAAAAGGACAAAGGATTTGAGTACTCATAGAATGCTTATAAATCTCTGTGCTCATTAGGAAGATTTTATAAAAGATACACACACACACACACACACACACATATATATATACACACACACACAATTTATATATATATATATATATATATATATATATATATATATATATATATATATATATATATATATATATATATATATATATATATTGCTGGCATGCACATATACAATTAATTTTGTATTAAAACTTTTCCCCTGAAACATTTGTTTTTCATCTGGCATTAAATGAAATTTAATTTCAACTTGTCTTATGTCATTTGAAAAAGATGCACAGGAGGTTCCTAAACTTATGTATACACATCTCATTATTTCTCAGTAGGATCTGTGTTTTTACCACCTGTTCGCAATTGGGAACACTTACCCTAATGCCACTATAGCAAACTTTTATCACTGGGACTTTTTTTTGTCACAATACAGTTTTTATTTTTTCTGCACTGTTGTTTATACATTTATTAAAAAAAGAAGGAAAAGAGCACAACCATAGAGCTTTTCTTGATTTGTAAATGCAAAATTGCTTTATAAAATGTTAGGAAATTGTAAAAGCAAGTGCAAAAGATTTAAATACATCTTATGATTGGCCCATGCTTGTTTATTTATTGGTTTATTTTATTCATATTACATGACCCTTATGACATGTTTTATCAAACTGAAATACAGAAAAAAAAGACAAGACATTATGGCAGAAGTTGGCTTTGGGAGACTCCTTTTCTCCCTCAGAAATAGGTGCATGATCTCTCCAATTCCAAATAATAGGCATTAAAAGACTCAATTTTTGCAACGGCACTTGAGGATTGAAGAGGCTGCTGAACAGAGAGCTCTGACATATTCAGAGCTAGGTTTGAAAATACATATTATGAGAAGGCTAAAAGCTGAAAGGACAGTGATTACTTCTGTGTAAGCAGGCACAACTGCAACCATACTTGGAGAAAACTGTTTTGCCCTTAGGAAATAGATGAACATACAGAGACAAAGACACAACTTTATTGTGGATCTGCAATTTCAAGCATACTAACCAAGCAGCAAAAATCTGTAGGACTGGAAAATAGTAGCAAAGGAAGTTGTAATTCTGCTCCCTTCTACTATGCATCTGGATTTTTGCAGTCCAGATTTGATAGTCTTAGTTTGCAGTAAAGATAGTTAGCAAATGACTAATAAGAAAAGGGGTATGTTTGTGTGTATGTATGTATGTGTGTGTGATTTCTGACTTTAGCATTGGGCACAATCTGAATTAAGCATATTTAAATTTAATTGATTTATGTAAAATAACTAGCAAGTCTTTGAACAATCTTAAATTCTTGTTTACATTTGTTTAAAATCTGTTGTGGTACAGCACTTTGACATATTTTTCTCAATTGGGGAAGATGGAGAAGAAGACATTTTGATGACATTTTCAAAGAGATGAGAGAAAAGTTTCTAAATTTTAGTTATAGGTTGGCTAAGACTGTCTTATCCCAATGTGATGTGTTACAACAATATTAAAACAGTTGCAGAAATAAACCCATAAAATGATTTAATCAGTTCAACAATTAAATAATGTAAATATTTGAGTTAGAAACCATAGACATGCATATTCAATGGAAAAAGCATAGTAAACTAATATAGTAAATATAAAATATAGTAAAAAGCATAGTAAACCAGTAAGAAATAAGAACACCACAGTTAATTCTCAAATATTAGAATAGATCTTTCCAAAGCATGGGAAACAGTGCCCAAAAGCCATTTCTTTTGCATCTGATTGAATGAGAATTTCTTTTAAATTCTGGAAGAGATTTTCAGAATTAAATGAAAGAAAACTAAAGACATAAGTAAAATTCTCCACCCTATGCATAACATTCGAAACTGCATTGTTTAATTCTAATGAACATTACTTGCATCTCCCTTTCTTTCTTTCTTTCTTTCTTTCTTTCTTTCTTTCTTTCTTTCTTTCTTTCTTTCTTTTCTTCCCCTTTCTTTCTTTCTTTCTTTCTTTCTTTCTTTCTTTCTTTCTTTCTTTCTTTCTTTCTTTCTTTCTTTCTTTCTTTTCCTTTCTAGTGTTAGGCTAGGGTAAATGAGAACAATTTTTCACAAACAAATCCTGACTCTTTCAATTTTATCAGGCTTGCCTTGACATTATATCTAAAATGTGGGTCACTGTAGTATTACCATATATAGATAGGAAACAGAAAAAAATGACTAAGGCTGAGAAGGAAAAAGGGAACTTCCCCAAGGTCATACGGTGAGCACATGTTTGAAAGAAGAAACAGAAGAAAAAAATGAAATCCATGTTCATTCCTCTGTGTGTGTTTGTGTGCGTGTGTGTGTGTGTGTGTGTGTGCGTGGGGGGGGGGAAGGATGTGAAGTCTTGTAGAGAGACTGTTAATGTGTTTTAATGGGCTAGTTACAGAGCTGAATATAAACCAGATAATTGTTGGTGGGTTTAAAAAAATAGTTTGAGTTTTTAATCTGCTTGTGTAAACTTATGGAGCCTTTATCCTGAGCACATTTTTAATGAACAGCAGCATACATTATTTTTATAAAGAGATAGCTATAAAAACACATCAGGAACCAAAATACTTCTTCAAATATCTTTTTTTGCCTTTGACATTTTTTCAATAGTTATTGTACCTATGACTCTGTGGATTCTTTGCCTTACCATGGGTCTTCTGAGGCCTAAAAGTCTCCTTCTGCTAAAAAAAAAAAAAAAGGACTGCCATTCAAGAAGAAATAACCTTTTCCTCTTTGCCACTTTGTCTTGCTTGTATGTCTCAGACCAACCTAACAGGTTCTTCAACCCTCAAGCTGAGTTTTGGTGTGGAAAGAGGCTTTGCCAAAGTTTCCCTTCCTCCTTCCACTGGTGCAAAACTTTTAATGAGTTATAATCATTCACATTCTAATTGTTCTAAAAACCTCTGGGATTGAAATGTTGGGTATCAATTCTGAAATAAAGGATACGTTTGTATGTAGTATTTGGACTGCAATTCTACTGTACAAAAATAGAAGCAGGTGCTCCAGATACATAGATACATACTGACCCAACTCATTTGGAGATTATCTCCTTTTCAAAAGAAAGTACAATCAATAAGAAAAGTGCACACTTCAGACCTTCCTAATTTGTATCAGTGAAATATGTATTTCCTGACTGCTTGCTAAAATTCACTGATTCTACCTGAGCATATTGCTGTTAATATACTTCTGTTGTAATTAAATGTAAAACATTGCTTAGTACAAGCAATAATAATCTTGACTCTTTTGTAGATGATTTTCACAGAATTCCATGGTGACCACTGAAGCAATTATAAGATTTGAATGCATTATATCTGCAATTTTCCTTTACAACAAGCTTGTAAATGAAGCCTGTATTATTATTATTTCTCTGTATTAGAGTTTTACAGGATGGAGGATCGGGGTGGGATTCTATCAGTTCGGCCTGGTTCTATAGAACCAGTTGTTACGGTTCCCAGTAGTTTGGAGAACCAGGCCCATGGTTGGCCCCGCCCCTCTCTGCCCACTTCTCTGCTCCCTTTCCAGTCAATCCTTATTGTGCATGCGCAATATTGTGTGCATGCACGACAAGCTGACTGCATTCTAACCCTGCCTGCCCCGCCCCTCCTTATCTCAGCCATGTGCCATTGCTGCCTGCAGTCTGCCTTCGCATGCACGCCAGCCATCGCTGTCTGCCTTCTACCATGATCTTCCTTGGTGAGTGAGGCTCTGCAAGCCTTGGTCACCTATATGCTGTTGCTCCCGCCAGCCCGAGTTTTAATCCCGACTCCTGGGCCAGCCTAAGTTGCAACCACTGCACTACTGCTGCTGCCACTGCCCTTGCTGCCACCACCACCGCCACCACAAACCCCAGTTGAGTCTTGACTCCTGGGCTGGCCTAGGCTGCCACCACCATGCCATCACCACCCTCAGTGTTCGTGACCTACCTAGCTGCCTCCCATCTCTGTCTGGCTTACATAGCTGCCAGGGCCGCCCATGTGGCTCTCACGGCCTAGCAAGTTTCCCCCCACCCCACTTGCCTAGCTTGCTTAGCCATGGGGGCCACCCATGCAGCTCTCGTGGCCTAGCAAGGTTTCCCCCCAACCGTCTTCTACTTTGTGAGACTGACAGACAGCTAGGTCTGGACAGTGGAACCACTGGTCACGATAGTAATCCATTCCGTAACTTCGATCGCAACCCAATTTGGCTATGACCGGAAGTGAGACTGACTGTGCATGCACCTACAATTCTGTGCATGCATGCAGGGGAAATTGTTGTGCAAGGGAAAATTGGCACAGCTGTGTTTGATAGCCACCCAAGTGGCTTCATACTCTACATAAACGACCTCTGTGATCATATTAAGAGCAATTGCGTTTCTCTTCGCTGATGACGTAAAGCTGTTCAATACCACAGACAATACTGCCACCCTTCAAAAAGATCTTGACTATGTATCCGAATGGTCAAACAAATGGCAACTTCAAATCTCAACAAATAAATGCTCTGTCTTACATATTGGCAAAAAAAATCAGAAAATAAAATACAAGCTGAATAGTCAAGATCTTGTTGATGACCCAAGCTCTGTAAAGGACCTTGGAATACTCACCTCTAATGATCTAAGTGCTAGAGCACACTGCAACTACATAGCCAAAAAGGCATTAAGAGTTGTTAACCTAATCCTACGTAGCTTTTTCTCTGGTAATATCACACTACTAACCAGAGCATACAAAACATTTGCTAGACCAATACTCGAATACAGTTCATCAGTCTGGAATCCACACTACGTATCTGATATTAGCACAATTGAGAAAGTCCAGAAATATTTCACAAGAAGAGTTCTCCACTCCTCTACTCGCTGTAGAATACCTTATGCCACCAGACTTGAAATTCTAGAACTAGAAAACCTTGAATTACTCGCCTTCGGTCTGACTTAAGCATGGTATACAAAATCATACATTGCAATGTCCTACCTGTCAATGAATACTTCAGCTTCAACCATAACAACACAAGAGCACACAATAGATACAAACTCAAAGTAAACCGCACCAAACTTGATTGCAGGAAATACGACTTCAGCAATAGAGTGGTCAATGTCTGGAATACTTCTACCCGACTCTGTAGTTTCTTCCCAAACCCCAAAAACTTTAACCTTAGACTGTCTACTATTGACCTCACCCTTTCCTAAGAGGTCTGTAGGGGCGTGCATAAGCGCACCAACGTGCCTACGTCCCTGTCCTATTGTTTCTCCTATTCTTTTTATTTTTCTTATATGTAACCATTTCATGTATTCACAACTATGTATACATTTATACTTATTATCTTGTAAACAATTGACAAATCAAATAAATAAATAAATAAAATAAATAAGTATTTGTTCGCAACCAGATCCAAAAATTTGGCAAAAATTTTGGTTGTCACCTGATTTGGTCGTGATCAGAAGTGTTCGTGATCAGAGGTTCCACTGTACTTGTAATATTATATGTCTAGATTCTAGAAATCAGAAAATGGTTAGACCAAATAGCTGATTCAGTATTTTCCAACAATTACTTCCAAACTTGTTTTGCAATGCTAACTCCAGGCTGCTTTATACTGTAAACTACTTGACCTTGTTCATATCAGTAAAGAAAATACCCTAACAGGATTATTATCTATAAGAGCTGGATCATAACTTCATTCACACCAGAGCATATCCATAAATGTTGAAGTTTTTTTCAGTATCACCTCCAATGCTTATCAATACAGCTGATGCCACTGTGGGTGTGTTTCCTCCCCCTTCTTCTCATCACTTACCCATTTGATACTAAAGCTGTTACCTGACTTACTGGCAGGGATCAAGAACAAAGTGCAGCAGTTTCCCAGATCCCAATGGAAAACCATTCAGGCGTTTTTATTGCCATGGCACTAGATTGATTTAAAGCTATACACCCATTACTATGTGTGAAAAATCATTGTGACGTGAAAAACAATTGACACGTTAATTGCGGCTTACAACAAACACCTGTCAGTCAATCTACCTTTAGATAAATGGAGCTCAATGCTAAACTTTATCTCAAGCAGTCCTCTCCCCAGGCACTGTGAAATATTTATGCCTGAGTAAATCTTAGCATATATCTCTGTCTTACATTCCTCTAGCAGTAACTGCTCTAATATCTAATTTTTTTCTCTTTTTTGAACATGAAAAAATAGAGATGGTTTTATTTTACATTTCTCAGACTATATTACTTCCATGGAATGGGAAGATAATGTATTTTCTTCAAACTTTTGAAATACTGGACACAAGACTGTACTAACATATAACTTTTGTTTTTTGATTAGGCATCCAATTTCCCCAAACATGCAAATAAGAAAAACAAACAAACATTGAGACTTCGTTTTAATGTCCCTGGTGAATTTATTCCTTTGTTCAAGCTTTGGATTCCATATCTGAAATTGTCCCTCTTAATTAGGGCAACCAATAGCCATGTGACAATAATCTTCTTTGGGAGTTCAAATACATTTTTAAAAATATAAACTAAGACATCTAACAAATACATTTCTGGGCATCGCTGTGCTCCTGTGAACACTAGTGCATATATGGGAAACAATATGAACAGAAATCAATTGGATTTTCCTACCTGTTTTTCCCTTCTTACTTGATATGCATATGGATATGAAAATACCAATCAAATTTTCATGGCTGGGGAAAGTCATACAAACTTCCCATTCCTGCATTCATTCGTAGTGCTCCAGCCTGAAAATATATTAAGCTGCTGATGACCCAAAATTGATCTTCTTAACTAAGACTCACATTGATTCCCTTCTTTGCTTGTAATGCCATTCTGTGCATACCAGACATTGCCCTGTGGCTAGAACGGTGTTTAGTTGTGGGAATATGATTGACAGTATGAACACACTAATGTGATAAAAAAGTCATAACTGAAAAACATTTAATTGGTTAATCAATTAAAAGCCACATGGTTAATTGGCTAAAAATGATCTGCAATCAATTAACAGCTCCAGATAAGCAAATGTTGCATAGCCAGGCTAATGTTTTCCTAGTTGCATCAGCTGCATTTCAAAACAAATGAAACACAGAGAAGATTGACATAGAAATTGGATCCAAAGAAGAATCCCTTCACATAATGTTGGGATATTCTCACACCAACATGTTTTGGAGAAAGGGAAGAAGAGGAAAAGTGTCTGGAAATAGTTATGCTCCTCCCCAACCCAATCAGCTTTGCTGAATCTGGCTGTCTTGGCAAAGCATATATGCAAACAAAGACTGAGAAATCGGATGAGAGCAGCAACTATGGAATGTCTAATTTCCAATAGATTTTCTGCATAAGAGAAGGAAGTTCCATTCATGTTGCACAATCCTTTCTCATACCTGAATTCTCTCAATAGCTTTGTGATGGGACTCACAGTGGAAATGTCTTCCAGAAACAACAACCTACAAATATATGTCCCAATTTTCATAATAATAATATGAGAGTGCTGCAAAACATTTTGTTGTTGGCAGTATTGTTTTCAGCATATTTAAACGTAAGTATTCTAGATAAGATAAAATAAGAACAGATAAAGCTGTGGAACATATTTTACAAGCAAAGCTGCAAGAATTAAAAAGACAAATATCTGGATCTAAATATTTCAAATCAGATTTAATGTTGGTCTTTTAGTCTTGATAAGTATTCTTTGCACTTGATGTTTTCTTTCAACTTAGCAGGAATCCCACTACATGGCTAGAAACCATGTAGACAATATTTGGTACATTTATAATAAATATAATTTTATGCTTATTAAAATTTTGGACATTCTTCAGTTATACTGGTAAACTAATAGTTAACTTATAGTTCCCTGGACTGCCTGATTCATTATTTTGAAATTACTTTTATTTATTTATTCAATGCCTAACTTTCTTGTCATTCATTTTTCCACCTCAAGTTCAACTTAACAATTCACATCATTGTTAACAAGAGTGGAATGTCTACTTATTTACCTCTCTTTTTCTCATCAACACCAATTCCTATTGGAGAACATTATTGATTTATTCTAATTTCCAATTCCTGAGTCAAGTTAATAGTTACACAGCAACAGTACTAAACCTTCTCTCTCTCTTCTCTTGCCACTTTTCTTTACTTCTCCCAGAGAGGTTACACATCCTGTTTCTAAACTTTATCTCTTTGTGAATGCATTTAGAACCTGCCTTCCTTCACAGCCATCATAACAATGTACAGTCACAGCTAATGAGAAAAATGCCTCTTGGTAGAATTACTACAGTGTCTTCTTACAAGACACAAAGTATTTATACATTTGAGGATTGGCAGCATGGCAAGTGAATAGCTTTTTTTTTTTTTTTTTTTAAGAGGAGGAGCAGTTCAACTACTACACAAGTGAATGTGAGTGCAGAAAAGTATGGATTGATAGGGGAAGTAGATGCCCTGGCAATATTTATTTATTTCTATTTCCTGACTGACTTCAGCTTAGGAAGTATGGGATTAATTGAATGACATTCTTTGCACTCTCCTGTCAGCTAACTGGACAGATTGTAGATAAACTTTGATTGGCTTACGTTGTTATCTTTGAATACAAGACTTGGAAGGAAAAAGATCTAACAATCTCAGAGCATTTCCATCCTGGTAAAAATTAATTATGAAGGTGACTCTAGGAGGTTCACAACAAATGGCTAAAATCATATATAAAAATCACAGATATAGAAAAATATAAAAATACACCTACAGCATATATTATAAAAACAGATACCATGGGAATGGAAATAGTGACATGAAACTGCTGCTTAATATACAATAATCTGCATAATTAAATGATAACCACTTTGAAAGACATCAATTCTCCAATGGAATCTTAACTAACAATTAATGAAACCCACTATTTGAAACAGGAATAAATTTCTCCCCAACTGCTATGTACAAGCAACTAGTTTCCCATTAAAGTTGCTTTTAATATACCTCCCATATTACCTTGCAGTGATATAGTACCTGGACTTGAGCTTGCTTTCTTCATTTTTAACAAGAAGCACATTATTTTCAAAAATTGCTTTTGGAATCGTTCCTAGTTTCTGAAAACAAATTATTAAAAGTGAGCATATGGAGGTCTTAAAGTAGAACCTTATGGAAAAGCAAGAAAAACACACACCCTCTAGTTGATGCTTTCTGTTTTGCAGCCTTTAAAATAATAACAATAAAAAAATGATTGCAAACTTTTTGGGAAAGAAGATTTTTTTTGTACATTTTTTTTCAGGTGACAGTTCTCAGTTTGCATGTGAGCGTAAGGTCGTTGTTCACCTCTTATACTAAACAAGAATTTATTTTCATAACTGTGTGTTGTATTTCTCTTTTCTCTTGACTTGTTTCACAGCAAAGGAAAAGAGAAGATTTATTTGATAAAAGCCTGCTTTGTGTGAGATGGTAGCAGAATAGCTATGTAAAGATGAGAGCTCTACTAAAAAATTCTTACTTGTTTCTTTTAATAATTCCTGCTCACTTTGATGAAAAGTGAATGGATTTTTATTTTTATTTTACAATGGAAGTAATTATTAGTAAAGTGTTGAATTCTTATATTTATATTAGTGGTAATTTGTAACAGGCAGGAACAGGTATGAATATCTAATCTTGTATTATTTTATCTCTTCAATGGTCTGCAGCTTTTTTGGTTCCCCATGTCATAAGATGGAATCCCTCCCACAAGTCATTTTCAGATAGGAAAGGAAGAGAAATCATGGTGGAGAACAAATGAAAGCACTTTCCATCTCTTGCTACAATAAAATAAGCTCAAAAAAACCAGCACCAAAATAAATAAATAATAAAAAGAGTTTGAAAATTAGTGGCCTCTTTCAGAGAGAAAACTTCCAAGAAATTAGAAAACAGATTTTGGCACTATATTAATAAATATTTCCTATACCAGTTCTTTTTAAAAGAAAAGTAGTGGATTTGAGAACTATTAAAAGACTCCAAATTAGATAAATGAGAAATAGCATAGAACTAACATGAAAGAACTGTTTTTGAAGGTCCCAACTATATATTGCAATGATGACCATTATTATATGTAATTAAATTTAACTTGAGTCCTGGCAATCTACTACTGCACTTCTAGCTCTTGTTCCATGTTTTTCTAGTTCCAATGGGGAGAGGGGCAGCCATGTCTGTTATCTTGTAACAATTATACTTTAGCAGACCTGACAATTCACTGTTCAACAAATGGCTGAACAGCACTCTCTCCTATCAAAAAGCTATCTGGGTTTTGCAAGCATTCTTTGCAAAGGCTTGCAAAACTTGTCAGGGTTTTGTCAGGGTCATTCATGAGAAAGGAATGCTTGCAAAAACCAGATGGTTTTGCCCCCACCTCCCCTCCTCGGCCAATTCTCACCTTTTTCAAGCAAAGAAAAACCGTTCTACCAAAAAAGGAAGCATAATATTATCTTCTTCATTTGGAGACACAACCAAAGGTAGATAGTTTAGGGGCTGGATTTTCTACTCCTGAAGATTGCCACTTTTGTTTGGAAATGAGGAGATCAGCAGGGCGGGTGACTTAATTTAAAAACTGCAAACTAAAAGCAAATTAGTCGAGACCTGCAGAGTGTTAGATTGACATAAAGAATAGTGTGAGTGGAATAGGTGGGGTGGAAATGCTCTCATTTCAAGCCCTCCTCAAGTTTGGTATTCACTCATCCTTAAATACATTATGTGACAATATCAGGATGATGGTAAATGTTTTTATAGATTATGGATGAGGATGGGGACAGCTTGACACATTTAGGCTGCTATTTCTTAGCAGCAGCTTCTTTTTTCTTATCGTGGCTTTCTCAAATTATATTGTTTTGTACAATGCCTATAGGCAATATGGAGATGCATAGGTGATTGACAGGTGATAGCTAGTTTTTAATCTGATGTGCAATGAAGAATACCATGTGAAGAACTTCAGAAAATGTGCCTTTTAATAATCACAAATAGATAATGGTATTTAGAGAAGATATTTACAATCCTGTTATAGCAGAGGTATAGGTGCTGAGCCAAACACAAATGTGATCCAGTGCTTTGTAATTACAGTGTTTAGGAAATAGGTTCATTCAAGTGGTGCCCACCAGATATGTTGCCCTTTAATTCCTATAATTCCCATGGCCATAATACCTGGGAATTATGAGTAGTATTGTCCAACCCAGTGTTTTTGAAACTTGGTAGCTTTAAGATATGTGGACTTCATGTTGGCTGGGGAATTCTAGGAGTTGAAGTTCACATATCTTAAAGTTGCCAGGTTTCAAAAAACAGTAGTTTAAACCATCTGTAGAATACCAGGTTGGAAAGGGTGGTGTTAAATAACACATAAATGAAAGATTAAAATGCAATAAAAGACCATGATTTGATTTGATTAAGAAATAGTCCAGGAGACTTTTATCAGTGCCAATTTCATGTATTTGTCTTAAAAATTGGATGGAATACAACTTTCCATCTATCCATTTATTTCTGTCAAATAATTTAAAATCAGCAGACATTTTGCAGCACATTTTGACAAAAAACAAAATAGTATAAGACATTGTTTATGAGCATAGATTATACCAGTAATTTATGCAAATACTTTTCTGTGAATAATTAAGGGAATAAAGAAGGGAATGTGCAAGGATCTGAACATCTCACTTTTGTAGCCTATTGATATCTCTTCTACTCTGTCCCTGAAGCAAAACATCACAGGAACTGGAGTTGGTGGTAAATAATTCAGCCAAGGCCAAAGTTCAGCTATTACAGAATCCTATAGCCATTGCCCCTTATGGATTTTTCATACCACAGACTTCCCTACCAAGTTGAAGTGATTTGTATATATTTTTTCTTATTGGCTGGATTTATATCCTGCCTTTCCTCCCAGAGAAACACCACTTATTAGGGTAAGAGGACTGACTTTATGGCTTCTGAAGCTGAGAGTAATTCCAGCGAAAGCATGTGACCCTGATAGAGCAACCAATGAAGTCAGAAGGGAGGGCATAAAACTCTGGATAATTTTATATATTGAAGGCAATCTAATGATGGTAGTGAACCCACCTGGAAGAAGGGAATGTTAAACCACTTCTGCATTTTGTCAAAGAAAATTGTATAGACATGGCTGAAACCTTTAGACAAGATTGAGTGCCAAGTGATAAATCTTCCAGATCTTAAGGCTTTCCTCAAGTTACAAGGGAAGAATGTCAAACTTTCACAAATAGATCTGGGAATGTGACATGGCAAGGCCAAAGTAGCAAATGAAGTTGATCACTGATTAAAAGTGTTAAAAGAGAAGTTCCTCATTTTACAAGGCACATACTGTCAATGCTCTGCTGGTGGCAGGAAAATCGCAACCTAGCAGGAGAGAATAGTCTGCTTTCAGGGGATATTATATAATCCATGAAAAAGAGAAGAGAACTAAGACTTCTTTATAGCAGGGAAGGACACAAGGAAAGAATGCACAGAACTTGTTTAGTTTATTTTTTATTTATATCCTGTCTTTATTATATTTTACAAATAACTATGACAAACATATAATCAGAATAGAGTTGGAAGAGACCCTGGAGGTCCTCTAGTCCAACTCACTGCTCAAGTAGGAGACCTTATACCATTTCACACAGGTGGCTGTCTTAAAAATCTCCAGTGATGAAGCATATACAACTTCTGAAGGCAAGCTGTTCCACTGGTTGATTGTTCTCACTGTTAGGAAGTTTCTCCTTAATTCCAACGTGCTTCTCTCCTTGATTATAGTTTCCATCCATTGTTTCTTGTCTTGCCTTCTGGTGCTTTGGAAAATAAGTTGACCTCCTCTTTTTGTGCTAGCCCCCCCTCCCCCCAATACTGAAATACTGCTATCATGTCCTAGTCCTTCTTTTTTCTAGACTAGCTATATCCAATTCCTGCAATTCTTCATATGTTTTTGTCTCCAGGCCCTTAATCGTCTTAGTTGCTCTTCTCTGCACTTTTTCAAAGTCTCAACATTGGAAAAGCTGAAAAATCATATTGGCATAAGTATTCAGACTCTTTGCAACAAGACATGAAATTTAGCTCCATGCTTCCCATTTTTCTTGAACATTGTGGACATGTTCTATACCTTGCTTGTGTCAGATGTTGGGGAGTTGGACATGGAGAGCCAGGACCCAGGAATCCCGATAATTTTGATTAGTTTGAGGAGTGAGCTGACTTGCTATCAGGGTTCTGATGGATGCCTTAATTAAACCATGAGCCTCAGGCCACATTTCAAAAGAAATCCAGTTATTTATTAGAGCAACATGTTGGCACATACCCAAATGAAATCAGCTCTGCCTCATGTAATTTATGGCCCACCTATGGTCCTGTTTCCCCTCTCCCCCAGGGTGTATCATAAATCACATTCTCCAATGGAGCACTTTCACAGGCTGTAGAGACCATGCCTCTCTGGTTGGTCCTGGTAGCCTGGGATACAGCCTTGAAGAATGCATGCATCTGTTATGCTTCTGGTTGTGGCTACCATGCTTCTCCATCAATTTCCCCCCCTCCTGCCTATGGCAACTCAAGAGCAGGCCAGGCATGCTTTACGAATTGACAGCTTGGAGTCCACCTATGGTAAATTAAATTGATTGGGCGTGATTTGGAATGGCACACATATCTCTGTAGAAAGTCTCACAATTGGCAATCATACTGTAACAGAGCAAAAGATGAATGAAATGAATTTCAACAACTGTAGAATCAGGCTGTGGCATAACAAAATTGATAAAAGTGAAGGATATATGAATATTTTCCGAATGCTCTGTAAGTTTTTGTTTGACTACAGCTTAATACATGATACCCTTACATATAAAATGTGGTAGATATCTAATAAGTATCAATATTATACAGTTGTATTTGATGGTGGAAGATGTTGACAATTGTAAACCAAATGACAAATATGCTTTTGGAAAACTATTTTCAAAATTTCAAAAAGGAAATGATCTCAAGAACTTTCAGAAAAAAGAATCATCATAGCAATGGATGAAAATCTTGAATACTGAAAAGGATGTAACTGAGCACTGACTTTCAATATCAAACATGAAAGGAGAAGGAAACATACTTCATTCAAAATATAAAAAAAGAAAAAGAAGAAAATGATAAGAAAAGAAAATGAGACTTTAAAAAGAAATCAGAGAAATCACAGGAACATTTACAGCTAAAGGAAAACTCCTACTCATGGAAGGGATCTAACAGAAGGAAATTAGGTTATAAGTTAAACATTATTCTGAAATTTTAATAGACCACAAATGGATTGTAGACAACAGAATGATTTTAGACAGAGAATATATTCAGTAACTGACTCTGTTAGAAAGTAAAATATAAGAGACCAGACCAGCTGGCAAATAAGAAAGAACCAGGAAAAGCTAATATGGCTTCCAAAGCTGACAATATTTATTGAATTACACCAATGCAACTGGTGTTGAAGCAACAGCAATTAAAGGTTTACCTTAAAGCTGCTGTATGTTACAAATCTATGCATACCTAGAAATTGAAATTAGTCAGTCAATATGTAATAGTCCTCAACTTACATCCACAATTGGGACTAGAACTTCTGTCACTAAGTGATGTGGTTGTTAAGTGAGTCATGACTGATTTTATGTCCATTTTTGCTACAGTCATTAAGTGAATCCAGCTTCCCTCTTAACTTTGCTGAAAATTCCCTGGGAAGGTTGCAGATGGTGATCTGCAGTGAGTCCTGTCATGCTGGCATGTAAATGCATCCTGGTTTCTGAGGATCTGGATTTGATCATGGCACTGTAGAGATACTGTAAAACTTGTAATTGTGAAGACTAGTTGTAAGTAACTTTTTTTCAGTGCCATTGTAACTTGTTAAATGAATGGTCGTAAGTCAAGGACTACTTGTACAAGTATATCAAAGAAGAGAGATGGACAGTTAGTGCAGTGTTCTCAACATCAGCAACTATACACTGTGTGAACTTCAGTGCCCAGAATCCCTCAGCCAGCTTTAAGTTGCTGTAACTGAGAAACACTAAGTTAGTGAACCACTGTCCTAATTCCTCTTGGAAGGAGTTTTATGTGGGCAATGGGCTTCCCTAAAGCAAGCTCACTAGTCCTTTAAAGAAAAGGTTAGTCATGTCAAAACTAATAGTGCTGATCCAATAAGTGGTTCCAATAACTCCTGTAGATACCTAAATTTATCAAAGCCTAGAAACATAACAATAACTGATGCAAATAAATCAATATTGATATTTATGCTTTTTTCCTTCATGGGCATAGCAGATCCCCTTGATAGGGATTTTTCCTTCATGAAATATTTGCTCTTAATGTTTTGCAGGAACTGAATCATTGTCCTTTATTTTTGTGAGATTTTGCAAGCATCACCATAGCCACCAGCAAGTTATACTGAAAAATAGAGAGTATATGTATTTTAATTTTAAGATAATCTGAAAGAAGCATGGTTCTTTGGCATGAGGACTTTCTACAGATGTGGTCTCTGCTGCTACTTATTCAGTTTTCTCCATTAACTCTGCTGGCAAGCACTAGGAAGGGACGTGATGAATTATTAAGCTGGCAGTAGAATAAAACTGGCAGCAGATAAGAAACAAGAGCTAAAAAGACACTGAGACAGACATATAGAGATGAAAGTTGAGCACATAGACAAGAAAAAGGGATTTGGAGCAATATCTGAATCAATTCAATTTCCACTCTCTTTGCTCTGATACAGGCCAGCAGCAGTGTTCCTGGAGGAAGCATTACTTAATTTAGATGGAGAGGGCTGTTTTATATATGTCCTATATAATGTTCACTTGAGAAATTATTGTTGTTTTGAGCAATGCAATTTAAGTATTGTTGAGTAGTCTGACAATATAGTCAATTTGACGGGAATTTTTCTTATCATTGCAAAGGGAGTGGAAACTTGATTTGGCAGCGAGGAATTCATGACCTGCTTCAGTTCTAAATAATTTTATGTTCCTCATTTATTTCTAATATTGTGCTTCTTAGTTTCCCTTGTTTTTTATTTGATTTGTTCAACCACCTTTTATCACTTTTTTCTTCCAAGTTGCTTGGAAAGGAAGACACCAAAAAAGAATTAATATGAACAAGCAAATACTTGTGTGGCCTGAGCTGTTATTCATCATATCCAACAGTTACAATTCAGTCCAATTTGGATTAAATCAGAAATAAGACAGGTTTACCAATTCAGGGGCATGAGGGTGACTGGGGAAGTTGGAAACTTCCAAACAGCCACTGGCCTCTCCTTTAAACCTCAGTAGCAGTTTTGCAATGCTGGGCAAATATTTTTCCCAGCTGACTAATAAGAGGATGCCAAAAATGTCAACCTGTTGGAGTTCTTCACACAGATAGAATTGTGTCCTTAATCCCAAATAACTATTCCCAGTTCTACAAGGTAATGAAATTACAGTAGGATTGTGACAGGGTTTGCGTTAAAAAATTATGGAATTTTGAAGATACTCGGGGAGAGCAAGAAATGAGTGTTTTTGGTGACGTATGTTTATCATTTGCAATAGCTTTCTGGTAATGTACTTCATTCCTCTACTTCAAGAACACTTTGAAAATAGAGCTACTCTATAGAGCGGTGTTTCCCAACCTTGGCCACTTCAAGACATCTAGACTCCAGCCAGCAGGAAACACTGTGCATAGAGCATATAGTTCAAACCATATATGCTTGGCGGACACCAGTTATGTTATAAAGTTATGTTAGCTTTTAATTCTATCTAGATGTGTGGCTTCATTGGTTTAGATTGATGGTGATGATTTCTTGAATTATTGTTATGTGTTGTAACTGTGCATTACCATGAGTCCTTAAGAAATGTGATGGCATAGAAATATCATAAATAACACAAAGTAGTCACTTTATATCATGAAAGAAAAATAATAAATGATCACATTTCATAGCACTTATTTGAAAGTGCAAGTGCCATGATTGCCACCATTTATGAAGCAGGGAAATTATAAAAGATTTCAAAATTTGATTAATAAAAGCAGAAAACTAATGTCTGTAAGATACATTCTTACAAATAACCAGGTTCCATGCCATATATGGCTTTCAAGGTCAAAACCAGAACTAACCTAGAAACAAACTGGTAATCAATGCAGCTCACAATGCAGCTCACAAGTGCGATGTTTGTCCTTCTAGGGCTACACATAATTGCAGATGCTGCCCATTTTGCACATTTTCCATCGGCTGATGCTTCCAGATACTCTAAATAGCAATAGCACTTAGACTTACTGTATATACCACTCACAGTGCTTTACAGCCCTCTCTAAGTGGTTTACAGAGTCAGAATATTGCCCCAACAATCTTGATCCTCATTTTACCTACCTTGGAAGGATGGTGAGATTTGATCTGTCAAAATGCAGGCAACTGGCAGTACTGCATTCTAACCACTGCGCCATCATGGCTCATTAACTGTGGCTCATTAATCATAAACAATGTTTTTCAAATCCCTACAGCTGGGATTATGCAATATGGAAAACCATAAACAAGCAACCCATAATAGGCTTAGCTATATATTCTGTTTTTAATTTAATTGTAACCTAACTCCCCCCCCCCTCTTTTTCATCCTTTTAACCACTTTTTAATATATTGTAAGTTGCCTTAGAAATCTTGCTTACTTTCAGAACTTCATGCTGACATGCCTCTTGTGACAACTCAGTGTGAATTAACAGGTGACATCAGGAGGCAGGAAATGCAACCTTGTTTTTAAGTTGCTTTGAGACCTACTGGGGCTAAAAATTTGGATATCAGTAAAATAGGCAAAGAACAGATGAACGGGGATGTTGCCATGTGGCATAATATTTTGGAAATGCATGCACAAAGCTACCTTTGTTTGTGGAACTAATTTGCTGTGTTTCAGTCTTCTCTATTGAACAGTCTACTCATCTCTTTATGAATCTTTGTCAGGCCTGCTCAAATTGCAGGTCCAAATGCATTTCAAATATATATTCTGTACAACTAGATGAAAATAGATATGCTAAATAAAAACCTATACTTTCAGTAAACAGCCATACCCTCTATTCTTACTGTCTCAGCATTGTCACCACTATGTTACCAGCATTGTTTCATTGTTCTCATTTTCTTCTCGGCATTCTATTTATGCTGCTAATGGAAATTACTATGTTCACAAAACAGATTCTTTTTCTAAAGCAAAATTATTTTCATGTATATTTCATATGTTTGGTGATGTGATCCATTGTCTCCTGATGAAAAAAAATTAGTGCCTTAGAAACAGATGAAAATAAGTCTTAGTCCCAGCCATTCGTAAAGCGTATAGCTATAAGGCTGTCAGGTCCAGTCCCCTCTCTTCTCCATACTAGAATAGCAAGGGCATTAGGTAGGGCAGGATAGGATTTCAAGAATGGAGCTGTGTTTTGAAGTCACAAAAAAAGAATCCTGCTCTGATTTAATTCTAGAGAGGCACTGAATTTTCTATATGGGAAAACTGTTCTCTGTGTGTCTCTTTTGCAGCTCCATTTGACCTTTCAGTCATTTTATAGAGCAAGACTGAAGTAACCCATTAGTGATTTTTAAAATTACAAAATGCACAAACAGATTTTGTTTATTTGCATGAAAATGTGCAGCTGCTTACCAGAAAGAGTAGAAGGCTGTTTTGGGATATAAAATTATGCACTCGGTCATTCACAGCGGCCATACTTGGACAGAAAAGGAAGAAAAAAAAACAGTCCAACCCACCTCTTTCTATCTATAAATGAAAGGGCATTTAATGTAATTGAGCATAACATGATGTGAACATTCTAAACATTTCGATATGTAACATGCATACATATAATTTATTGTTATGCAATTGTGCTACAGCTGCTTGTTTACTGAAACTGAACAAGAAATTAAACAGCATTTCTTCTCCATATTATCCAGTTATTCTGAAGTACCTGACCATGCAAATTCTTCAATTACTTTTTGTATAAAGAAATAAATAAGTATCCTGATCTAGGATAGGGGGATAGTCAGCTGGAATCTCCCCATTACCAATAAACCATCTTATTTATTGAAACGTTAGAACAGCGACAAATGAATAATATTATAATTGGGGAATGCTGATTTAATTTATTTATTTTACATCCCCAAAGGCTCTCTTGGCAGTGAGCAGAGAGAAAAGCAAGACCAAATACACAATCTATTAAAGAAAGTCCAGGTCAAGGTCCCTGAAAAACAGCATAACATGCATACCCTCAGCAACCCTCAGCAACATCAGAGTGTCATTAACTCCCTGGTCCCAGTGCAGCCTTAATGAGGCTTAGCGGTGTGAGAAGGCATCCTTTTATCATGGAGGAGGCTACTCTATGAGGCAGAAGCCATGATGGAGAAGATACTCTTCCTGGGAGCCTCCAAGAGACACTGATTCACCAATGAGATGAAAAACTTGCCTACAGAGCTGAGGTGGCACAGTGATTAGAATGCAGTACTGCAGGCTACTTTGCTGATCACCAGCTGCCAGCAGTTTGGCAGTTCAGGTCTCACTGGCTCAAAGTTGACTCAGCCTTCCATTCTTCCAAAGTCAGTAAAATGATGACACAGATTGTTGGGAGAAATATACTGACTCTATAAACCACTTAGTGAGGGCTGGAAAGCACTGTGAAGTGGTATATAAGTCTAACTGCTATTTGTTAAGTGCTACTGCTACTTTCCCCAATCTAATGAAATGACAGAAGCCATTGTGGAGATGTGGTCCTTCACATAACCTGTGACATTTGCTAAACCATATTTCACAGCCTTGTTTAATTATTATTGTTAGTCTCTGTGCTTAAAAGTAAATAAAATTTTGCTTTAACTTTTGTAAAGTATGAGGGGGAAAACAAATCAATAGTTTTACTAAACTTAAAAAGAAATCTTGGATGAGTGACAAAGAAGCTATTTTAAGAAGCTTCTACAATCTCTACTTGATCTCAATGAACAAGTCTTTGACCATTTTGTTTTTTGCTTCTTGGCTTAAAGAATGCACCATCCCATCTTGAAAATGGTAGAAAACAAAAATGTTCTGCCCTGGAAAGTGGCTTTTCAGAAATCTGAAATCAAGGGTCACATCTAAATACAAATACAGGGAAAACTGAGCTGGATAATTAATATCTTATGTTCAGATCAGGAGTGAGCTTCAAAAACATTAACAATCAGATCTCTGCCAGGTTGCTGGATGCCATGGTGGGTGTGGCCTAGTCAGCCTTCTGCACACGGTGGGGGGAAATGCCCTCACCAGGCTTGGGAGGCCTGTTTTTCACCCTCCCCGGGCTCTGGAGGCTTTCTTTGAGCCTCTGGGAGGTGAAAACAGCCTCTCTGGGCTCCAGAGGCTCTCTGGAGCAGGGGTTGCCAACCTTTTGGACCTCAGGGACCACCAAACTCATAATTTTAAATCCCACAGACCAGAGACCCTGGGAAAATCCTCCCAAAAATCTGCAGGAAAATTCCCCACCCCATTTTCCTACCAATCGATCATTCTTTATTTGGGATTGCAGGATATCATCTCCAGCTCCATTCTCGGGGGAGAGCGAGAGCGAGAGTTTTGGCTTCATGTAAGGAAAGCAGCAGAAGTATTTCTTTCTCTCCCCAAAACTCTGCCAAAAATGAGTCTTTGTGAGACTTGTCGTGCCAGCACAGCCTCTTAGAGCAGGATGCCTTGCAGGGTCCCAAAGGCTCATTTTTGGCAGAGTTTGGGGAGAGAAAGAAAGACTTTTTCTGCACCCAAAAGCAGAAGAAAGAAGCAGAAAAAAGCAGCCAGACGAGGTGCGTGGGGCACGTGGGGCAAGTTTTCCTCTCCACCCTTTTTCCCCTTCCCTCACTACCTTGTGTTGTTCGCAATGCAAGCAACGCAAGCCTTGTGTTCCCGTGGGCCATGTGGATGGCTCAGCCTTGTGTTCCCATGCAGCCTGGATTGCTTTGGGGGGTGTGTGCTTTGGGGTGACATTTTGTCTGTGGACCACCAGTGTTCCCCCACCCACTGGTTGGTGACCACTGGCCTGGAGGACAAAAATGTGCCCATTTCTGGCCTTCTGGAGCCTCCAGGAGGCCTGTTTTTCACCCTCCCTGAGCCTCCATGTGGGCTCTGCACTTACCTGGGATCCAAAACAAGCTCTATGGGGACTCCTGGGAGGGCAGGGCAGGCGGGGCCAGCCAGTGGTGGGATTTTCCAGATCACTGAACCAGCCATAAAATTAACAACTGGTTTGCTTGAACCAGAGAGAACTGGTAGCATCCCACTCCTGGTTCAGATATTCAATTTTTGAAGCTTTATTAACATTTGTGCTCCTCCTATGTAGTGCACCTGTGTTCCTGTTCTCAACACAGAAGGAAGGTTCTGGTTTTTGTAACAGCAAGAAGTTCTCTTGTCCTCTTTTTGTCTTCTTGTTGCAGAGAAGGTAAAACAACACTTTAGCAATTGATAGAGAAATAGTGTGGGTTGGCAAACATAAGCTGATCCTCCTTTAACATGAACCATATTTAGAGTTTAAGTGGGGGATCCTAAAATTCAGATATGAACTGTAAAATAAGAGGAGGAGGAAGACGATGACGAGGAGGAAATGGAGTTACATGGAATTGTAAGAAAGGAATGTACTGGCAACATTTCAGAATAATAGAATTGGATACAAATGCTGAATACATATCAGGATTAAAATCTCTGTAATAACTGGGCCAAAAAAAATTCTCCATTTTCCTGAAAGTTTTCTTCTCTTGTGAGGGAAGCAACTGTTTTTCTACTTCATTCTACAAGAACTTTTGATTTGACCTGGTGAGCAAAGGAGGAGAGACTGCTGTTCATGTTGGCCATTCTGCAATTTTTCAGGCTGTCCTTAGTTTCTAATCTGAAAAAAAAAAAAACCTCCATATGAGGAAATCTTTTTATGATTTGTCTCTTGGAATGTAATTGAAGTGTGGGAAGCCAGAGACACCGCAGGTTGCCAGGGAGATGTTCATATAATGAAATATGACAATGACATGCTCCCTTGGACCATATCATGAGTAAAGTGAAAGGACTTCCTGCTCCACCCATAAAAGTCCTCTAAATTTGCTGTCTTCTGTGAAAACAAAAAGCACAATTTCTTTTCAATCAAAATAATAGAGAATGTTTGAAAAACATAGGCAGAAGGCAAATTAGGCACAACACTAGTAGAATCCAGACATCCAGACACAAAGACATTTGTGTTTATGAAATGGCATTGCTATGTGTTCACTGTGTTTGCTTTGACTTCTAGTTGTCTGTCCGTCTTTCGCTTTCACCCCTCCCACCCTTTTTTCTTCCCTTCCCTGCCCCTCCCCTGCCCCTCCCCTGCTCCCCCTCTCCCCCTTGCCCTTAGAAGGCCTCATGTTAGTATGCACACAAAGGAAAATGAGAAATATGACTTATACATCCTCCGTGGCCAGCCAACTAACAATAACATGCACATCAATATTTCCATTCCAAAACAGAGTTTTCTTTCTTGGCATTTCCCAGACTGCCCATATAACCTTGGAATGGTCATTGGAAGCACCATGCAAAGGGCCTCTACCACCTTCTAGGAATCAAGAGCAATGGTAAACATGTAGCTCTTTCTAAAACTTAACAACTCCCTTGCCCCCATCTTGTTTTTAGAAAATCTATATCAGTTCCACTTTTTTCCTAACTACATTCTGGCCAATATACAGGTGAAACTCGAAAAATTAGAATATCGTGCAAAAGTTCATTTATTTCAGCAATGAAACTTAAAAGGTGAACCTAATATATGAGATAGACTCACTACATGCAAAGCAAGATACTTCAAGCCATGATGTGTCATAATTGAGATGATTATGGCTTACAGCTCATGAAAACCCCAAATCCACAATCTCAGAAAATTAGAATATTGTGAAAAGGTTCAATATTCTAGGCTCAAAGTGTCCCACTCTAAGCAGCTAATTAAGCCATAACACCTGCAAAGGGTTCCTGAGCCTGTAAATGGTCTCTCAGTCAGGTTCAGCAGGAATCACAATCATGGGAAAGATTGCTGACCTGACAGTTGTGCAGAAAACCATCATTGACACCCTCCATAAGGAGGGAAAGCCTCAAAAGGTAATTGCAAATTAAGTAGGATGTTCCCAAAGTGCTGTATCAAAGCACATTAATAGAAAGGTATGTGGAAGGGAAAAGTCTGGAAGAAAAAGGTGCACAAGCAGCAGGGATGACCACAGTCTGGAGAGGATTGTCAGGAAAAGGCCATTTAAAAGTGTTGAGGACTTTCACAAGGAGTGGACTGAGGCTGGAGTCAGTGCATCAAGAGCCACCACACACAGATGGATCCTGAAAATGGGCTTCAAATGTCATATTCTCTTGTCAAGCCGCTCTTGAACAACAAACAACGTCAGAAGCGTCTTACTTGGGCTAAAGAAAAACAGACCTGGTCTGTTGCTCAGTGGTCCAAAGTCCTTTTTTCTGATGAGAGCAACTTTTGCATCTCATTTGGAAACCAAGGACTCAGTGTCTGGAGAAGAATGGAAAGGCACACACTGCAAGATGCTTGAAGTCCAGCATGAAGTTTCCACAGTCTGTGTTGATTTGGGGAACCATGTCATCTGCTGGTGTTGGTCCACTGTGCTTCATTAAGTCCAGGGTCAACACAGCTGTCTACCAGGAGATTTTGGAGCACTTCATACTTCCTTCCATGGATGAGCTTTATGGGGATGCGGACTTCATTTTCCAGCAGGACTTGGCACCTGCCCACACTGCCAAAAGCACCAAAACCTGGTTCAATGACTGTGGGATTACTGTGCTTGATTGGCCAGCAAACTCGCCGGACCTGAACCCCATAGAGAATCTGTGGGGCATTGCCAAGAAAAAGATGAGAGACATGAGACCAAACAATGCAGAAGAGCTGAAAGCCACTATTGAAGCATCCTGGTCTTCCATAACACTTCAGCAGTGCCACAGGCTGATAGCTTCCATGCCACGCCACATTGAGGCAGTAATTGCTGCAAAAGGGGCCCAAACCAAGTACTGACTACATGTGCATGCTTATACTTTTCAGAGGTCTGATATTGTTCTATGTACAATCCTTGTTTTATTTATTTATTGTTTTATTTATTTATTTATTGTTTTATTTATTTATTGTAATATTCTAATTTTCTGAGATTGTGGATTTGGGGTTTTCATGAGCTATAAGTCATAATCATCACAATTATGACACATCACAGCTTGAACTATCTTGCGTTCCGTGTAATGAGTCTATTTCATATATTAGTTTCACCTTTTAAGTTGCATTACTGAAATAAATGAACTTTTGCATGATATTCTAATTTTCCGAGTTTCACCTGTATTCCCTTCATGGATCTGATGTGGATTTAGTACAGAAATACTTAAATTCATGGTAGAATTCATGGTAGAATTCATTTTCATCCTTCTCTATGTCAGTTACCTGGTTTAAACCGAAGGAAGCTTATAACAGTAGAGAAATGTTTATATAATATCATTTCTAAATAGACCTTACTTTCTCAATGTTGTGCTTGTTTGAAGTTGTTCCTAAGGGATAGGTAACTATAGCATCCTCATCCATTTTTAACAGGGTACTATACCATAGCACAAATAATTCTACCTTTCCCAGAAAGCTAACAGGCACAGAAATTTTTAATCCAAATAACTACAATAACTTTGGGTATAACTGTGCCAGTGGAGTTAATATTGTTTTCAACTCCCTTAGTGTAGTCTTAAAATAGAAGTCTTTGATAGTTAAATGTTAATGGGACAATTAAAGAGTTGTTAATAACACAGCATGAGGTTTCCTTTGTGCACGATTTCTGAGGTTAAGAATGTTCAAAATTTTGCAATGACCTGGTTGCCTAAATACCCCTAGATGGTTGGCAATATTGTTTAAATTAGCTTTATATACATTCTGTATAGGTGGATTTACTCAATTAATAAAAAATAAGTGGTTTTTAAGAACTACTTTTTCCACTCCTGGCTTGAAATCAGCAGGCTTTTTAATATCAGTGATTCAGAGGTTAATCTCCCTGGGCATCATCTTAAGCTCCTTCTTATTCTTATCAGTTCGATTGAGCAGCAGATTGCAAGCTTTTCTTATTATCTTGTTAAATCAGTAGGTGAAAGCCTTTCAAAGCATCTCTCTTTTTAAACATCTTTTATTAATGTTAATATGCCAGATGGGACAAATTAAAATGATTCTGTTCCACAGGCTGCCACTACCCACAATTTTACCACATCATTTGCTGGTTAAGGAAGCATAAGAAAATCATAGGTATTGTATACTCCAGTAATAAAAGTTCTAAAAGACTAGAATTCCCTGTTTAGAATAGTTAAAAGGGAAAAAAATATATAGTGAAGGGGGATGTTTCTTTAAAGAAAACAAATGTGGATTTTTTTTGGTTAAGGCATTGAAACAAGAAATCAGATCTAGACTCAGCAGAAAAGGTACCTTACCTGACCTCCAGATATAACTGCCCAACCTTGAAATCCTTTGATGCCCAGGAATGAAAATAGTGGTTCCACTGGCAGTAGCCAGCAATAGAGCCGAAGGTAAATGTGGGAGGTGTTCTCTAGGATCCAGATCCACTAATTTCACTGGAACAAGACAAGACCTGGAGCCAAAGAACAAATCTAGAAAACAATCCTGCTTTATGCCTTTTATTTATGCTGTTTATTTTTCAATAAAGGTAGTCCTCAACATACAATCACAACTGAACCAAAATTTATGTCATTAAGTGAGAAATTTGATAAGTGAGTTTTGCCCCATTTGATGACTTTTCTTGCATTTTATGACTTTTCTTGTTTGTTAAGTGATTCACTGCAGTTGTTAAATTAGTAACACGGTTGTTAAGTAACTCTTGACATTCCCACTGACTTTACTTGTAAGTCACAAGTGTGAAAAATAGTCATAAGTCATTAGTCATAATAGTCACTTTTTTCAATGCCAGTGTAAGCTCGAATGGTCACTAAACAAACAAGTTTAGTGTAAGTTGAGGACCACTTGTGTTTTCTAATTTTTGAATTCACCTACATTTTTCAGTTCTGAATCCTGGAGGGAATAATATTACTGATATGGAAAAGCAAAGATCAGCAAAATAAAGGCTTGCCTTGCACTGGAAATGCTGGTAGTATCAAGAGTTTTAACTATTCATCTAACTTTATTATACTTCTATTCCTAATTTTAAATCTGAGCCTAGAGTCTTTATCATTCAGTGCCAGCAAGAAGGATTTTCATTTAGTCTTTTTTATCCACTGATTCTTCAAACTGCATCCTGAATCTGATCTGCATGAAAATAACCTTGAGTGAATATAATATTAAATTAAAGTGCAACTCTGGTATATTAACCTGTTAAATGAGTGACACAGTGACTGTATAATACAGTTTGTGCAGTTAAACTGCTACAATATTACTACTGACATTACTGACAATAGCAATGGTTCTACATTATGAGAAGTAATTCTAATGATTAATCATTGTATTTATTAATAATCAATAATTAATAGAATGAGTCATACATTGTTAGTGGGTGTGCCCCTTTTCCGTAGTGTGCCCACACAAATTTAGTATTTTGGAGAGATGGACAAAAATCTACAAACTGTTCTTCCTAACACCGTTACATTACAACTATTGTTAATAATAGTTATTAAAGCTTTGAAGACTTGAGGGCCTTGTTTTCTGAAACTTGTTGATTTTTTACAGGATAATTTACAACTTATTATATAACCATAGCTCTTTCAGTTCTCCTTATTCTCTGCTTCTCACCTAAGTTCTTGTCCTGCCTGTGTAGTGCTTCCTGGGACTATATTATACCATCATGTGTTTGTTTATAAACAAAAGTAGACAAAGAGGGATATGTTTCTTATATGTGCAGTTTATGAAAATAAGGTAACCATTCATCATCTTGATATGGAAAACAAGGAGCCTTGGCTAAGGAAATTGATGAGATTAGTGCAGACCAACAAGGATGTAAATAAAGCAGGAGGTGAAAAGACATGGAATAGTTTGTAATGCTGTTCTTACTCTTTGAGATGGTAGAAGTGCCAGCTGAGACTCTGCCCTACCTTTGAAGTGCTCTTTTTCAAAGTGACTGTCATGCTCCCATCAGAGCCTGAATCTGTGGAAAAAGATGAGCCGGTGCTGGAGCCAACAGAGATCAAGGGGGTGGCTTCAGAGGAATCTGGAGAAGAGCAGGCCGAGTCAGTCCAGGACCCTTCAAGATTGGTACGGCTCAGTGGTGGAATTCAAAATTTTTTACTGGTTCTGTGGGCATGGCTTATTTGGTGGCTGTGGCTTGGCGGTCATGTGACTGGGTGGGTGTGGCTTAGTGGTCATGTGACTGGGTGACTGGGTGGGCATGGCCAACTCAATGTCACTCACATCAAGGGGTGCCTCACCTGGCCCCTCCCCTCCCAGCCATTCCTTGTCACCCAGCCTCAACTTATCTATAGTTCTGTAAAAATGTTGTTCACCTTTTTTGACTTTATTATCTGTATACTATAGATGTACTTTCATGGACCACTGAAAGGAGGAAATGGCTCACATGCTTTACTCAGGAGTGTGATAGGCTTTTAAGGGGCTGCCACAAAGAAAGGGGGACAATGTATTTTCCAAAGAAGCAGAATGCAAACAAGAAGCAATGGATGGAAGCTGAACAGAGAGAAACAACCTAAAACTAAGGAGAAACTTCCTGACAGTGAGAACAATTAACCAGTGGAACTGCCTGTCTCCAGAAGTTCTGGGTGCTCAATCACTGGAAGTTTTTAAGAAAAGACTGGACAGCCATTTCTCTGAAATGGTATAGGGTTCACCCCAAGGTCCCTTCTAAGTATTATTCTGACACCTTTCCCAGGATTTCTACTCAGAGTTTGGCACCTCAGTTTTCTTGCCTGAGGTGGGGGTTGGACTAGAAGATCTCCAAGGTCCCTTTCAACTCTTGTTAAACACATGTATATTTTATGTTCTGGACTATTGACATTGAATGCATGTAAACCCTGAAAAATATGTGGTAGCCCTGGGCTAAAGAAAGGCAGAAAATCACTCTAGGTGTAGGGACAGTGTGAAATATTAACACATGATAAATAATGGAACAATTAAAAATAATAGCACACTCTCTCTTCCTATTTTTTTCCTTTCTTTCTCTACCTTCCTCTTTCTTTCTTTCTTTCTTTCTTTCTTTCTTTCTTTCTTTCTTTCTTTCTTTCTTTCTTTTTCTTTCTTTCTCTCTCTCTCTCTCTCTCTCTCTCTCTCTCTCTCTCTCTCTCTCTCTCTCTCTCTCTCTCTCACACACACACACACACACACACACACACACACACACACACACACAGACAGACAGAGAGAGAGCACTTAACAGACAAGCATTTTGGAAGCAGCTCCTTTAAATTTCTCCAGGTTTCGATTCACCCTCACCCCCTCTGTCAGACCGCACTCCTTCTCACTCCAGGCACTTTAACTCACAAGGGGAAAGTGATACTTGCAGCATCCATGGGGAATCCTTGGAGAAGTTTTTAAAGGACCTGCTTCCAAAATGCATGTCTTTTACATTGCAAAAGTGCTCCAAGGCTCAATTCACCCCCACCCCCTCTGTCAGACCGCACTCCTTCTCATTCCAGACACTTTTAACTCACATGGGGAAAGCGATACTTGCAGCGTCCATGCCTTTCTTCCTTTCACCTGGGGAGAAAGAGGACGTGGGGAACGGAAAGCTAGGAGAGCAATCGCAAGTGAGCAGCTGGGAGACCGGGTTGGGGGCATGGCCAGCCAGGGGTCGCCACCGGTTCGGTGACCCACGCCAAATAACCACGTTATTGAATACCACTTCTCATACGGCTTGTTAGTAATGGGGGCAGGATGACCAACAGAGAGTAAGCAGTGGACATGAGGAGTGACAGAACTCAGGTGATGAGCAAGGACCACCCCCTCCTGATCTGTAAGCACGGAGAGTGGAGAGAGGAAGGGAATAGTTCACGCTGACCCAACAACTTGGGAGGAGAGCATCCTGCCATTCTTTACAAGTCACATCTGGGGACTGAGATTTAAGGAGACATCATTTTTTATGCTAAATTGGTACACCGGGACAGACATTTGGAGTTTGCAGGACTGGTTGCTTCTTCTTTACTTGTCAACTCAATATACCTTGTTCCCGACTTTGTGGACTCATTGTTTGTTCCTTGGTTTGTGGATTCATTTCCCTGTTCCTTTGTTTTGCTAGACTGGGTGCAGCCAGAGGCTGCTCTCTCTTTCTCTTTCTCTCTCTCTCTCTGCATGCACACACACACACACACTTTGCTCTGGGACTTGCCAAGAATGTGGGAGCATTTGAGGAGACATTTGGAGCATTAAAGGAGAGTTTGAACTCTTAGCTGGCTGTGTGACCTTTGTGCCTTGTCCCAGGTTGTCACAGTGACTTATTTCAGTGCCACTGTAATTTCAGATGGTTACTAATGGTTGTAAGTCGAGGACTACCTGCACATCTCCTCCCCTGCTGGTGGGATGTGGAAAGCTCAAAAGCAAGGGAAACAGGTTAAGGTAGGAGTTGCTTCCCTTCAGCCCCAGACAAAGCACCAAGAAGCTGTAACCCCAGCATTATTTCTGGAGGGACTGTTATGCCAATTAATGTGTAGCGTTGACCATCTTGGCTCTCCAGGACTGGTAGAAGCCCCACATCATAATGGGAATGCCAGTGCCCTATTTCAGATCTGCACATCCTTTGCTCATAGAAAGGATATTAGTGTTGGGCTCTGGGAATTTACTCATGTCTGGAACTCACTCAGAGCCCGTCACATCACTGGGGCTGTGGGACTGATGAATGTGTGGACAACTGTCATTTATGCTGGATTGTTGAGACAGCTAGACAGCTGAGAGGCACATGGACACTAATCAGTCATCAGGCTTATTTCTGGACTGCACGTTGATGTAAACCACGATGTGGGGCATTGATGATATCAGTTGGTGGGGGTTTATTATCCTGATTCAGATAGATGGGGGTAGGAATGGGAGGAATGGTAGGGAGGTACAGAAGGGATAGATAGCACGGAGAGAGAAAGGAATGTAAATAAAGATTGGCGATGACAAATAGGCCTGGGGAAGAGGTGTGAGAGTAGATAATGCAGCGGCGGATGTCAGGTTGTTAGCTGGGAGGGACTAAAGCACAGCATAAAAGGCACTGAGAGGCAGACGCTCTCAGTGCTGACTTTATTTGGGAAATACCATTTTTGCTTATCAGGACTGGAACTGCTGTAATAAATTTCACCATACCAATTGTGAGTAGAGTGATTTATTAGCAAGATACTCCAGTACCCAGTTGAAGCTTAAAATTAGTGCTACTGAATAAACATGTGCAGGACTTGAGTAGAAAAGCCTAACCAAGTATTGGTTGGGAACTGTGATACATAAAGTGTGCTGACTCCAAGAAATTGCTGTATTGAAAGAAAAACCTTCATGGAGCTCAGCCACACTTATCTGCTGAAGGTACATGTTCTGATACTCTTAACCAGATATGAAGGTCTTTGATAACTATCTTTCCCAGTTCAATAAACTGAAATAAAATAATTCTATGGATTGAACTGGTTTCCATTGAGTTAGGAACCCACCCCCTTTTCAAAGTTTTTCTCGAGGTATAGAATACATTTATGTTTGCAGAATACAACAAAATGCAAAAAGCTTAATATATATCCAGATTCAATGAAATTCCAACTTAAACGTGATATTTATAATATGATACATCAGATTTTTTAAATGCCTGCTGACAAGCAGTAGCGTATGCCTACTCACAACTCTAAAGAGGTCAGAATGTACATACTAAAATGAAAATCACATAATTTTTGCTTAAATCTCCAGTTCAGTTATGATTAGAATGCTTGCTCTTGCCTTACTCGTAGTCACACAAACCCCATGGATACTGACAAAAATGCAAAAACCTGCAAATGCCTCACAGTCTCTTTACACTGCTCAGAAAAATATGTTTTTCTGATGAATATTTACATATTTGCAGTATCAGAACCCCTTTGAGTACATCCTGTGAAACTTGATACAGAAAGTTAGTATGAAAGATGAGATAGAACTAGAAATATCCTAATATGAAAAATTAAGGAAACATAATTACTAGTTTTGCTACATTAATAATTTCTATTAATATATGTCTTGGATTGTACAGAATGCTTCTAAGTAAATGCTTCCAGGCAATGACCTAGAAAGTGGAAAAGTTTTTTGTTTGGAACAGTTTCCCCCCCTAAATAATTTACTCATTCTTATTTTTGTTGTCCTTTTGTTTGTTTCAAGCAATTTAAAATACACTTTAAAGCTCATCAAATCTATGTATCCCCAAACATAAAGGAAGTATTTCAGATAATGTTGATTTGGAATTGGGTATTTCCATAATAAAGATCAAGAATTAACACAAAGAGGAAACACTGATAAAAGAACAGAAGATGTAAAAGCTGACTAGGATATTCCTTAGATGTTGCTGTACCAGACATGTTACCACAAATAAGATGTCTGGTGTCATTGTTTCAGTGAAGCAGATGTATAATCAAAGCTTACTACTTCTCAATTTGACATTCCTGGCCACATTTTCTTTAAATCTGGAACATTCAAATTACCTCTATGGAAGTGACTCCACACCAGATGCTAAACTTTCCAATTAAAAAAAATAGTAAGCAGAATTGGACCTGGCTACTTTGATAGGAAACCATATGGAAATCCCATGGCTAAAGGCTTGACTGGAAAGTCAAAATAGTATTCCAGAAGACAATGGGCAACCACTTCTATATTATTGCCAAGAAACCCACATGGATGAATCCATGCCAGTCTCAGCTTGATGAAGTGGCAATCACTTCTTATATACATAGAAAAAGGAGCTCAGTTGAGCCATCTCCCAGTTAAGTGTGAAAGGGATTAATACCATACAGTTCAATGCTGTGGATGTATATAGGAGAAAGACATGTAGAGGAAAATTCATTGGGAAAGGAAAATAAATATTGCTGTTCCAGCTTTGGTCTAGCATCAAACTTTTTTGTTTCCAATTCATACTTGGATCTTTGTGTGTTGCAGAACTACAGAGGCCCCCAATGGATTTTTCCTCACTCAAAATTTGCAATAAAAATTTCTGATGAAATATGGGATCCTCAGCAATGTATGTGGCTATTCCAATTACTGACTCTCTTGCTCTGTTAAAGGAATAGTGTTTCTGCCATTATATGGATCTTATAATGCCCATATAATGCTTTCTATATAAATTAATTGATCAAGTATTAGTATTTTGATTGGTAAAAATGTGTGAAACAGTTTACTGGGAAGGAAAACTAGTTCCTTAGTGTGGATAGAAATCCCATTTTGGCAATAATCCCAGCCCACCCACCTGCCTGGGCTCCCATACTCTCCTTTATTCCCTGCTTTTGAAGTGCAGCTGCTTTGCGCAGCACAGGAGAGTGTTGTGTGGCAGCTGCTGAAGTGACAGGGAGAGTTCAGGCTTGCAGGAGGTGAGTGGGAATGGCTCTCCACCTGCACAAACCCTGTGCATCTGTGCCAAGTGCACGTTTGGCATGTGTGCGTATGCAAAGTGTGTACATGCACACAAAGCATTCTCACCAAGCCATGCCCACTGAACCGGTGGTAAAAATCTTTGAATCCCACCACTTGGAAGCATGTTTTCTTATAAAACAGCCTTCCCCAGTCTGATTTTTCCCTTACATTTATCAAGTAGCAATGCTGATTATGTTTAACGCATTCACAACTTACTACCCAAAGTTTAGGTGTTTTAGGGTAACTAAAAGTGACCTCACAATTGTCTAGAAAGCTTTTGCTAGCTAGCACTATTAAATGCCCTAGTGGTAGAAAAAAATTTTTTTGCTAACCAGTTATACAAATATCCTACTCCTTGATCAAAACATTATCTTGGCTTTCTTGAACATTCATCTCACATTGGAACAAACTTCAAAATTCATAAGAATTCTCAAAAGACACTAATTCCTACTATCATGACTATTCTGCCAACTGGGAGATAATGGATAGTCACAATCTTACTGTGTTAATAATCCCATTCAAATGTAGGCACTGGGGTTGGTGATAAAGCCTTTTAAGCATGGGTTTCACTGACAGTATTAGTAATAGCAGAGTGTGTATTTGAAGAACAATGAAGACAAATTCATAAGAAGTCTTCAATGAACGTTTTAGCACCATCCTACTTCCACCCTCCTTTCGTCCATCAAAATCAGAAACCTTACTGTTACCATCCCAATCATTACCACAAATGAAAAAAGACAACAGTTGAGGGGAGATCTGAAATGGCTGGCTACACACCAGTGGAATTAGAAATGAAGTGGATATCCTTGTACACAAAGGTAGAGCTGGAATTGTTATTCCATAGCAATATTCTTAACCTTGGTAACTTTAAGATACGTGCATCAGCACCCAGAATTTCTCAACACTCATGATGGTGGGGAAATTCTGGGAAGTGAAAATCCACACATTTTAAATCACCAAGATTGAGAAGCACTACTCTACAGACTAACTTAGTGAAGAAAATATTGAAAGGCCTACTAAATTGCTGGAATAATACAGCGTTAAAATGGTAAACCGGCCTTTGAAAATGCTGGAATCATTCTGAAGTTCTGAATCTGAAGTTCTTCTGTGTTAATTGTATTAGTAGTTGTCAGAATTCTTGCTTATCTATCCTATTAATCAACTGTTACAGGAGCCAATGATTATATACCAAGATATGTGCGCATTTGTGCCAATTCCAGATTAGCTCCATTCTTATGGGTTCCTACAATGCTTTGTTGTGCAATTGAGACAATTTCTTTGCCACTCAATTGTGCTATATCAGAAGATAGTGTGTGGTAAGGCTGTAATTCCTGCATCGAATGCTACCTTGTGCCATTTTTCATATTCTCTTATTGGTTTGCTGCAGGAAAGCAACGTTGTCCAAGGTGGGTAAGATGTAGATGTATGGGTATATGTATGCATGTCCCATATTTTATTATTCAGATAGTCCTTGCTTATCAATTACCTTGTTTAGCAACCATTCACAGTTATGACATTGTAAAGAATTGTTTTGCAACCAGTTCTTTCATTTATGACTTGCAGCATTCTGCAACCACATTATTGCTATCTACTTGATTTTCAACCAGTTTGCATATAATAGAGTTAATACCGAATGGTGGAAAGAAAATCGTAAATCAAAAATGCAAAGAAATGTCAGCAGCACCCTCAGCTACCTCACAATCATAAAGAACGTTCCTAAGTACCATTACATAAAGTTCTAAAAACACTCTGAGAATAGAATAGAATAGAATAGAATAGAATAGAATAGAATAGAATAGAATAGAATAGAATAGAATAGAATACTTTATTGGCCAAGTGTCATTGGACACACAAGGAATTTGTCTTGGTGTAAATACTCTCAGTATACATAAAGAAAAGATACATTCATTAAGAATCAAGAATCATAACGTACAACACTTAATTATAATCATAGGATACAATCAACAATCAAATCATACTAGGAAACACTCAATATAAATTGTAAGGATACAAGTGACAAAGTTACAGTCCTACAATCACAAGTGGGAGGGGATGGGTGATAAGGAGTGATGAGAAGATTAACAGTAATAATAGTGCAGACTTTGTAAATAGTTGAACAGTGTTGAGGGAATTATTTGTTTAGCAGAGTGATGGCTTTCGTAAAAAAACTGTTCTTGTTTCTAGTTGTTCTGGTGTGCAGTGCTCTATAGCGTCGTTTTGAGGGAAGCAGTTGAAACAGTTTATATCCGGGATATGAGGGATCTGTAAATATGTTCACAGCCCTCTTTTTGACTCATGCAGTATACAGGTCCTTGATTGAAGGCAGGTGGGTAGTAATTGTTTTTTCTGCAGTCCTAATTATCCTCTGAAGTCTGTGTCTGTCCTGTTGGGTTGCAGAACCAAACAAGACAGTTATAGAGGTGCAGATGATAGACTCAATAATTCCTCTGTAGAACTGTATCAGCAGCTCGTTGGGCAGTTTGACCTTTCTGAGTTGGTGCAGAAAGAACATTCTTCGTTGTGCTTTTTTGATCACGTTTTTGATGTTAGGTGTCCATTTTAGGTCATGTGATATAGTAGAATCTAGAAATTTGAAGGTCTCTACTGTTGATACTGTGTTGTCTAGTATTGTAAGAGGTGGTAGTATGGGAGGGTTTCTTCTAAAGTCTACCACCATTTCTACGGTTTTGAGTTTGTTCAGTTCCAGATTGTTCTGGTTACACCATGAGGCAAGTTGTATAACCTCCTGTCTGTATGCAGATTCATCGTTGTCTCGAATGAGACCAATCACTGTTGTGTCATCAGCAAACTTCAGTATTTTAACAGATGGATCAACCAGAAATACAGAAAATTATGTCAGAGAAGAAAAAAAAACTTTCTAGACATGGAAAATAGATTTGTCACCAAACTGGATCAGAAGACAAGCCGTATTTTAAACTGAAGCACAGAGGGCTTATAGAGATTTTTATGGAACTAAAGATAAACCTATGGGGAAGAAATATTCTGGGGCAGAAAATGGGTTATCAAAGATGTCCATTGAAATCTGGACAATGCTGAAGTATGCCACAGCACTATAAATATATAATACAAAGGATATGATTATTAGTTTGCTAAATTTCTTTTCTTTAAAGAACCACCAGAAAAATAAAATTATATGTACATAATATTATTTTAAAGAATTATCTTAAGAAGCATCCCCCAATGCCAGACAGAGCCATGAATTTAGAGCTGTACTAACATAATGACAGTACAGATGACTTGGCTTGTTGCTGGCTGAAAAGATATATCTGAATTAAGATAAAAATAGTAAATTGCCTAAATATTGAGCATATGCATGAGACTCTATTGTTAGTGACTAATACTTGCTTTTGAAAACCTGGCTAAGTTTTTTTTTAAAAAAAAATTCTTCAATTAAAGGTCTGCACTAAAACAAAAATGCTTCTTTTTTTTTAGACTGGTCTTTGTTTTCTTTTATTCCTAGGGATATTGTTTTGTTTAGTGGAGCTGTTAATATTCAGAAAAGTTAAGCAGCAGACTGTTAATAGAGGGTTGCTAGTTTTGATTATTCTTTATCATCACCAATCTACCAACTTTGATGGGTGAAACATTTGCTAAATGTTCTCCACCACTTAAGAATAAGTCTTCTAAAAGGTCAGCATGCATCTTTGTACAAGGAACCAAATCTAAGAAACAGTCAGTAACTCAAGAAATTTCAGCCATAACAATACAAGAGCACACAATAGATACAAACTCAAGTTAACTGCACCAAACTTGATTGCAGGAAATACGACTTCAGCAACAGAGTGGTCAATGTCTGGAATACTCTACCTGACTCTGTGGTTTCTTCCCCAAACCCTAAAAACTTTAACCTTAGACTGTCTACTATTGACCTCACCCCTTTCCTAAGAGGTCTGTAAGTGCATAAGTGCACCATCCCTGTCCTTTTGTTTATTTTTATTTTTTTAAATATGTATCCATTTCATGTATTCATAACTTATAACTTCATGTATTCATTACTTATACCTGTTATCTTATAATTGCTTGACAAAATAAATAAATAAATAAATCCATAATGGCTCTCTGACCACAGCAACATCCAGTCATCAATCTTAGCTTTCTAAACTCTGGTCTGTCTTAGATGATTTAAATATACATTGAAAATAATCTGCCTATGGGTGTAACATTGACTTTAGCCAGGGTTGGGGAACCATAGCCTTTTTATAACTTGTGCACTTCAACAACCAGAATTTTTGACCCAGCATGGCTGGCTCAGAAATTCTGGGAGTTGAAATCCATAATTCATAAAAGGACCATGGTATCCTACTCCTGGCTTAAACAATTGTAGCCAAAGAGAAATGAAATGCATTTCTCACAAGGATGTTGTCCATGAGAAGTTTCTAAGTAAAATATTTGTACAATTTTTTAACATCTGAAAGCAAGAGTATGACCCAGTAGGACCTGTTACTACAGTTCTGACAATTCACTGCCTTTGTTCTTTATCACCAAAGCTGATAAGCTTATTGCCATAAAAGCTGATACTTCTTGTGGACCATAAAATAAAATTAACAACTCCAAAAAATAAATAGACTGAAGGTAATTATCTATGTGGGGCTTCTCTGGATGCCTAAACTTAAAATTGTGCCTTTCTAAAAGCATTACATTAGCGACAATATTAACTGCCATGCAAAATATAAGTCATAGGCTTCATCCTACTTTCTTAATGCTATTTCCATTCAAAAATCCACCAGGCTACATTTAAAACAGGTCTTTTGTGCAATGAGTTTTCTATATTGCCCTGCGTCCATAGTTTGGCAGCAACTGGAACAGCTTTGAAAGCAGCATCCAATATTTTCAAAGGCCCATGTGTGGTTTTGGTCTTCATAGTTAACCCCTCCAATGTCACAAATGGTCAAATAAACAAAATTAGCCTTTATATTTATATTTGAACAGTCTTCTTTTCACTTCCATGAAATGTCAGCTATAAGGGTGTCCTCTCCTATAGCTCTCCATTTAGATAGAAAAATGGCAGAACTTGTCAATTAAATGTGAAAAGTGGAATACTAAGTAGTATTTATTTATAATTCATTTTAATCTATTTTTTTGCTGTTTATGTTTTGTTGTTTTTATATATTTTGTAGTATCTTGATTGATCAGTAGGCCGGATAAAGTATAAATTAAACAAGCAAATAAACAGATATGTTAGACTATCATAATATGAAACTTTAGAAAAAATAATTAAACAGCAAATTGAATTAAAACTAGAGAGTTTTATATTGGGTATAATAATGGGAAAATAAGATAAGAAAACAGAGTATTTAATGCTACATTTATTAATGGCAGCAAGAATAACTTATGCACAGAATTGTAAAATGATAGTATGCCACAAGAGGAAAATGTGATAAGAAAAATACTAGAGTGTGCTGAGATGGATAAGTTGACCGTGAAGATAAAGGAAAGAGAGGAAATGGATTATTATTTGATGTGTACTGTATGATTGGCTAAATAATAGATATAGCGTTGAATAGAGAAGAAGACAATAAGATAATAAGGTAAAAGATATAGTGGACAAAGATAGATTAAGCAACATAGACAATTGTATAGATAGTTAAGATTTATGTAAAAGTATGTATACCATATAGATCGTTAACATTTATGTAAAAGTATGTATAACTTCATGAAAGCATTGTAATGAATGGAAATGATGTTGTATATAAGAAAAATTATTTAATAAAAATTTTTTTTTTTTAAAAATGAACCTTTTCTGCCATAATCTAAATAAAGGAACTATTTTTACAACTTGGACATTGAAATGTAGGTTCAGTCCATATTTTGATCTGAGTCTGATTTGGATCAATGTTGAATTCCAAATGCATTGGGATATCTATTGCTGGCTTAAGTGTTCTGAGCCATCAATAATAGTAATAATAATAGTAGTAGTAGTAATAATAATTACAGTCATCAAAAACTGAAGCATACAATTTACTGATATTATTGTACCCAGAGAAACCAGAGTCGAAGAAAAAGAACTAGAAAAAATCACAAAATATCATGAACTGGCCATCGAAACTACCCGATTATAGATGAAACATGTGACAGTGATACCCATGGTTATTGGGGCACTTGGCACCATTTCCAGCTTCCTGAAATAACACCAGCAGAACTGCAAAAAAACAACAACAACCCCTCTGCTACTCAGAATATCGTATATTTTAAGAAAATACTTGGTCGATACCTAGGATGCTGGCAGCAACCCGTATCAACCATCAGTGCCAGTTAATAATATTTGTGATACATTTTTAAATGTTCAGTGGACTGAGTTTCATGTTTAACGAATAAAGTATATAACAACAACAATAACAACAACCACTGACAATCCAAACTGCTGACTTTACACTGACAAAGTTGAAACTGTTTCACATTTAATATGTGAGTGCAGCAAAATTGCAAAAACTGATTACAAAGCTAAATATAATCAAGTTGCTAAATTAAACTACTGGCCATTATGTAAAAAATATGACTTACCTGTGTTCAAAAAGTCATGGGAACATAAAGTGGAAAAAGTCAAAAATGGAAGGTGAAGATCTTGTGGGACTTTCGAATACAGACAGATTGTCATTTGGAACACAACACGCTAGATATCACAAAACCAAAAGCTACAATTTATTGATATTGCTGAACCAGGAGATGCCAGAGTCAAAGATCTAAAAAAAATATCATAAAATATTGCGACCTGGCCATTGAAACTATGCAGTTATGCATTAAACATGTGACAGTGATACCCATTGTCATCAGGACACTTGGCACCATGTCCAAGAATTTTACAAAATACATCAAGAAATTACAGCTTTCTGCAATAATACCAGCGGAACTGCAAAAAAAAAAAAAAAAAAAACCAAAAAAAACTTGCGCTACTCAGAACATCATCCATTTTAAAAAGGTACTTGATCCATACCTATCAGCAGCAACCTGTATCAACCATCAGTGCTAGTCAATAATATTTGTGATACATTTTAAAATGTTCAGTTGACTGAATTTCATGTTTAATGAATAAAAGAGATAATAATAATAACAATGTGCTACATGATAATGAAGACTTATATTGAACTGTGGCTTTACTGAGACTTTACCCTACCCTGTTAAATATTTTTGACCCATTGTAGGTGCAACAGTAAATGTCCTGCTAAATTTAAAAAGTTATTGCCTAAACATTATCATCCTAGACATCAGAATAAAAAAGTAATAAAAATAATAAAATAAAGCAAAACTTCCCTAAAAGTACTAGCATATTTTGCTCAGTCAGATATAAAACAGCAAAATATGCTCATTTTAGAACTTGTCACTATTCATACTATGCTACTTACTTATTGCTATAAGATACCTCAATCCGACTTGAAAAGATATTATTTGTAAAGGGGGAAAATTATATTTACTTCAGTAAATCTGGTAGAACAGAAATAAGAATATAAAGAGAACTTACCTTACAGTCTGTATTTTAATTCCTTTCTCTGCCAACCTCTTAGGAGTTGAAAAAAACAAGAAATTTAGAGAATCTTTATGTTAGGTAAGGCAAACACAGATGTTATACAGAGATGTTCCCTTTAACAATACCATACATAAATGTGTGCATACATTTTTCAATATCTGTATACCTGTTTCTGTCCAATTAGTGGCAATGAGCTACATTGATGCAAAAAAAAAAAAAAAAAGGCCTCATTAGGATTTGCATGTCACAATTTCAGGGCTATAAACTAAACTGGAAAGTTGAAAAACTTTTAAAAGTGGCACGATAAGGTGGTAGCATACCATTTCTACATTATTGCCAATAAAAGAATTTCAACTTGTCTATGTGGTCATCAAAAACAAAACTTGCCTTGAACAGGACATTATTTATTTTACACATATATCTTGGAATGTTGATCATGAAAAAATAGCCAAATCTGTGTACTGGGACTTAAGGATATGCCAATATAGCATATTTTAATTTATATTACATTAGGCACATATAATATATGCATGAAGCAATGAATTGGTTGCTGAAACACCCCATAATAAAATTTTCAAGTAATTATACTTTGGGTGACAAGAAAATGTTAGTGTAAATTTTCTGATATTTTTGTTTGATTTGAAGCTTAAATTTCCACACCAGAATAATATTACTTCAAATGAAGCCTGCAAAAAACGTGTTTAAAAATTCATAAAGAAGAATCCAATTTTGGAAAATCAATAAAAATTCTTCTGGAGCTTCCTTATGATAAGTGTTAAAGTGTTTAAAAAAATTCTTCATTAAATATGTCTTTGGAAGGACTTTTTTCTATTTAGATTGCCTTAGTAGTAAGTGAGAAATTACCCTAATATTAAGTAATAATAACCGCAATACTTTTGGATACATCATGTGAGGATCCATCTTACCTTGAGAAGTCTATAATGCTGGGAAAAGTGGAAGGAAAGAGAAGAAGATAATGATCAAAGCTGCCAGTCACTCAGTACAGTAAGATAGGTGGCATATAAATTTAATAAATAAACAAGGTGGATATATTTGATTATGATGTCACTAGATGTATTGTTGGGAGATCTGCAGGGGCAGATTGAATATATCTATCTACGTGATTGCTAAGAGTAAAAATGATGAATAGATAATAGCACTTAACTCCTATTGGATGCAAGAGAAGGAAAAAGTGAGGCCTTTTTCAAATTCTTATTCTTTCTTCAGTGTAAATGTATAAAGTGAGAACCAGATCTAATCATTAGAAAACATCAATTAATACATCAGTTTTGACAGAACATAATATTTATTCTTATATTTATCAAAGTATATCTTTACCAACATGACACTATCATTTGGATTTTTTTATTATTTGAATTTTCATATATTATAACGTATTTCTGGAATAAATAGTCAGCTAACCATTTAAATTGATTTATTTTAGGCAATTGAATATGTCTTTGAATATAACTCCCCCATTTCTCTTTGTCTAGAATATCAAAAAGTAGTTTGAACATGGAGAAATATTACTTGCAGCAAGAATTTTGGTTAAGGTCAAAATAAATGATATGCAATATTTTATCTTTGACACAATGCTAACATATGACAACGAATAATTTATATATAGTGATCAAACAATGGTTTCTCAAATGTTGAAAATCATTCTGCAAATCTTTTTTGGGATAAAATCAAACAAAAGAGACGTATAAAGGAATGAAGATATAAATATTGTAATGTTACTAAGTTTGTGCATTTTATTCATTTTATTCCAAGTAGAAAAATTCCAGTTTAACTGTGCTATAAATTAAAATTAAATGTAAATGAGTTAGTCAAAGAAGAGATACTTTAAATATGGGCCTGAAATTCAGAAGATTTGTAAGAATCATATATATCCAATGGGAGTCACCATATGGAGGTTACTCTCAAATATTCTTGAGAGTCTTCCAGAGACGCCATCATTGAATTGAAGACCTTCTGAAAAGAAAACCTCTGTTCTGACCTGACTCTCCACTCTTTTCCTGATGGGTGTTCCTTGGGAGAAGCATACAATAAAAATATTTTCTATACATCTGTAACAAATCTAATTATTTCAATGAAAGAATATAGGTCCGTGATGGCAAACCTACGGCACTTGTGCCGGAAGTGGCACGCAGAGCCATCTCTGCCAACACGCAAGCGGTCGCCCCAGAGCAGGTCCACTGTGCAGGTGCGCATGCCACCCGCCAGCTGATCATCAGGTAGATGCTGTGCATGTGCAGGGGGCAGGGTGTGTGCAGGAAACACGTGCTCATGTGCAGAAATGTGCAGCGCATGTGCCGGGATCGCACATGCAGATACGTGGCATGTGTACGGGAGGTCATGTGTGCATGCGCAGGGGATGTGGGTCCCCCCGTATGCATTGCCTTATGGGTGATGGCACACATGGCACATGAGGATGATATAGGTAATAGATTCCTATACAACTTATATATAGATGGATGTATTTATTTTGTTGTGGAGTGAGATTGCTATGGTTGCTGAAAAGAATCCCTCTCCTCCCTCCTCTCTCCTTATGTGTGAGAAAGAGGGAGAGAGAGATTTTAGGTAATATTTAATACTGGTTGGTTTCAGTTGTCTTGCAGTTGGAAATTCAACTCAAGATTTGGCACATTCAATGTATGGTTTGAACTTACTCTACTATAGTCACATGTTGAAATCAATAGAATTAATAATATATTATGGTGTATCAATAACTGTATGTTGAAGATGCCTAGCTTCTTTTTTACTATATTCCTTGTTAAGCATTCTATTTTCACCTCCTGTTTGATGGGTTAAAACTGATCGTGGTTGATCAGGAAGGTGGTTATGGCAGATGGCTTGATGAAAACAATACCACAATTATGCCGGTTAAGGAAAATATAAAATCTAGTTAGGAACATTAAGAAAGGAATTATGCCTTTTACATTATTTGTATAATGCTTTTATACAAATCAATGGTAAATCATCATAAAAGTATTTTATGTAAAATAGTTAATAATCATGAAATTCATCTTTGCCACTTGAAACTGATATTTCAAAACTAGACAATATGTATATCTAAAAGGTACATCTCAGCCTTTTTATTTTAGAAGAAAAAATAGATTAAGGTGAGTATGATAAAGTTGCATGAAATTTGATTTAATGTGATGTTTCCACACTGTATGTATAACAGTGAACCCAAAATCATCCAATGAACTTGAATAAGCTCTCTATAAATATAGAGAGTGGTGTGATGCTGCTGGTTCGGACCTGTTCATGCGAACCGGTAGTTCAACGATCAGCTTGCCTTGCCCACCCATTCCCGCCCTATCCTGCCCTTTATTTCCTGCTTTGTAGCTCATCTCAATAGCACGGCATAGCTGATTCCCAGCCCCGGTCACTGTTCTACTTATCATTGCTGACTTGGAAGGTAAGCAGCTGAGCTTCTAAATGCTCCATTTTTAGCGCTGCGCGCAAACGCCTTAGGTGTGTGAAGCGTATGCTCATTGAACCGGTTTTTAAATGGTAGCATCCCACCACTGAATATAGATCAAAGTCAATCTTTCTTTGCACAGCGCATCTTTGTTCAGTGTAATGACATTAACTAACTTGGTTGTTGTTTAAAAGGAGCTAAGACAAATGTATTCATGAACCCAAAGGTGGCTAATCATAAAGGATATCAACTTTCTCATAGTAGAGGATATGTTGGGAGACTTAAAGTTTGAATTAAGGTCTATTATTATCTCTGTTCATGAGCTTCATATAGCCATTTTGTTAATCAGTGAGAATAATATGCTAAACAATATAGGCATAATATTTTTCTGAAGCTGTTTCTTTAGCATTTCTTAGATATTGGAGGCAGAGATTTAGAAGAACTCCAGGCTTGTTAGGGACTCAGATTTCAAAATTCAAAACATCACCCTGATCAAAGTAGGAAATTGTATTACCAACAGAATAATGGTCCTGTTATACCAATTATTACTGAAGTGTTATTAGCTTCTAGGCATTCTTTCCTTCTTTATCTGCAGTTGTATCTTATTTTGACTTCATTATTCTGTCTTGTATAGAAGAGCTTTCATGTAACTATAAATGCACTTTCCAAGGCTGTTGCATTTTCTTTGAAAGTCTCAAGTGTGTTTTATATTATTAACACAATGCCTGGTCGTCAGTGGGAAGCCTATATTTGTATGTTAAGGTACAGTATCTGGTGTGTGCTAACCATAAAGATTTTATTGTGCACTGCAATAGTACAGATGTGTGACATTTGAAGCGAGATACAGCATTGCCATCAAACTCTATGCTATTTACAATTCAAAGATCAGTCTCAGGGTTGATTCAATGTCTGATGTAATGTGTGGGCGACTTTCCAATTATTCATAGCAGCAGTCCTATACAGGTAATTATGTTCACCAAAATTAAAGAGTGATGCTATACATTTTCTAGCATAAATGCTGTATATGTGAAGGATCCTCAATGTAAATTATTTTAATTAACCAGGCTATTTTCTGACATTCAAAGAAGATGTCAAACTTCTTGAATGGGGCAAAGGTCAGTACTAAATCACCAGGATAGTTTCTACGACTTCCAGAAATTCATCACCCATTCACCTCTTAATACATAAAAGAAATTATAGATTAGAATAACTCAGAAATATAAGCAAATATAAAATATATTTGTGTGTGTCAGGGGGTGGGTGAGGGGAGTTTTAGAAAGATCTGCCGGTAAGAACAATCTATAATGAATACCATTTAAAATAATAAATGAATAGATGAATTAATACATATTACCAAAAAGTTCAGAGCATTGACAGATGAAGGATGTCTTCTGGAGATGGGTCTTTTGCCTGTCATCAAAAATACTATCTATCTGCATGTCCGTCTGTCCATCTGTCTATCTCTATCATCAAATTTACATACCCTCCCCCACCATCTCACACATAGATTACTCTGGGAAGCTTTTACTTTTCAATCCTTACATATTTGCCCAAAATCTTGGTTGGAACTTGAGAAGAAAAGAAGTGGGGGCACTACTGAGACCTGACTGAGAGGTGGTAATGAAATTGAGCCACTGAAAAGGGACAAAGCAACAAATAGATATCAAAAATAAGTAAAAAGAACTTTAGGTTTCCTCAAGAATAAATTTCCAGAATGTGCAAAATTTATATTTTTAAAAGTGCCATAAATAGAATTAATAAATGCCTATAGAAATTATTGGAGAAATCAAAATATTTAATATAGCTGGAATTCTAATTCTGGCCAGGCCCATACTTTACCTACTGCTTCCAACTTCCTCAAAATAAGCATCAAAGATATGGCTCTCTTCTTTTACAAATTCAGGTTTCTTTTTTATTTTGCAAATGTTAAAAAAAAAAAAATCTTCCCCATCCTAGTACAGATTCCGTGTTCATGCTTCAGATTCTTGCTTCAGCTTGGATGAGAAAATGATAGCACAAGAGTGGCTTATACCAATCCAGCAATATGAGCCATATTATGTCTGAGTGGTCTACTGCATTGTGCAAAAGGTATGACAATTTGGGGTGGAGGGGGGGGGAAACAAGCTATTGCCCCGAATGCTGAAAATGGAGCAAGTCCCATCCAAAATATTTGATACAATCATTGTATAAGTAGATTCTCCCCTTCCTCCACATAAGGTATTTAATTCCAAGGACCTCTTTGAAGGTAGACAATCCCACTGCAGAAGTGGATACTGATAAAAATGGTAATTTCTTTCCTCATAAGGTGATTGGATTTAATGATTACTTTCTTTTGCAAGCTCATATGATGAAGCAACAGTAGGTGGAAATGACAATGATTTCATTATGTTTCTTTCTCTCTCAGAGCAAATCTATCACAAGGAGTATATTTGCTAGAAAATAGTGTTTCACGGTGAATGGAGCTTAGATAGCAAGTCCTATAGAATCTTGTTAAATACATTTACTGCAATTCTGCAATGATTGTATTAACAATATATGCTGTTAATACCCCCATTTTCTATGCGCCCAAATGTTGTAGCTAAAGGAGCACCCGCTTCATATGCTTTTTGATAGGCCTATGCTACTTATACCCTGTGATTTTTCTGTATTTTCAAAAGTTCTTCCACACTCTCTTTGAAATGGGGATGACAGCTCTTGTGTCCTTTTTTCTGTTATCAGATCTATCTTTTTATGACAATACAAGTTTTAGCTATCTGCAGGGAAGAGCACAGTGTTTGTAGTACATTAGTCTCATTGAGTGAAGAAGGGATGGATAACTTTTATTAGACAAACTAACCTTTAAAATGGTTGTTAATAAAAGCTCACAGGGAAGAGAACAGTATGAAACTGCCATTTCGAGTTTGCCAACTCTTTCTCCCTCTGCCACTCTGCCCCATTCCTCAGTTTGAGGGAGCAGTCCAGCTCCATTCTAATCTGCCAGAGTTCTGCCAAGGATTTCAAAGGGACTGTGAATGGCATCCCAAATCTCATGCATTTCCCTTAAATAGATAAATGTGCCTGGCTAGTGGGTGTGTGATAACACAGTGCCAGGCAAAGATTCTTAATTCAAATGCCATGCTGAGTCCCAAGCTGGTAAGGGTTGAGAAGCTGCAAGAACAACAAACTTAGCAGCTGGTGGGGAGAATGTCTTATCCATTAATGATTCACTCCAGCCAACTCAAGCTATATCACTGGCAGGCTACACTCGTAGTTATAATAGATCACTAATATCAATCCGGAGGCATATATCTGAAAATGGCAGGATGGCAGGCTCCAATCATATTTCTATAATCAATAACCATCCATCACTCTTGATTTTATCTCGTAGCAATTGCAGAAGAAACAAGAGTGTGGAGTTGCTTTCTCCGATGCACTCATTAGGAATGCAAAGGTTTAGTCTCTAGTCGAGATGTTAAGGTAATTAGCACGGGAAAAAATGGAAGAAATGTACGTTGCTATAGCAATACATTCATCATGATCTACTGCATAAACACCCAGATTAATTTACAAGATGCCAGATAGACATCTGCATGGTACTTGCAGACACCAACTTATTTGCTTTTATTAAGGCTTAATCATCTACAGTGGAGCTTTCAAGGTATGTGTGCTATCACTGTCAATCATAGAGAGATGCTGGATGCTTTTAAGGGTAATTCACCAAAGCGGCAAACAGCTTAAGTGCTAGATTGTGCACAACTCATTTCTATATGTATCAGGGCTGGCTGAGTGAGGTAATACTAGAGCAGTTCACAAACACTGTAACTCAGAGTGCTCCAAGGCAATTTGAGTTACCCATACATGAAGTGAAGAATGGCAAATGGTAATACACCAGGTGCCAGTTGGGATCCTACGTAAATCAGCCTTGTCTAATAAACTTAATGATGCTCCATGTCATGTATCTTTAGCTGAGGGTTGTTAAGAGTTGTAGCCTTGTTCAGGAAAAAGTGCACCCCTAATGAGAAAGAGCTGGATCCAGATCTGCATTGGAAATTATTTGATTCAATGTGATACTACAACTTCATAGAAGATGATAGAAAGCTTGAATTGAATTATGGGTTTGGTGATACCGTGTGCTATCAATTAGAAAAATGAAGTCAATGGAATGTTTGAGGGGACAGAAATGGCAATACTGCTTTTAACAATTGGAGTTTTGCAAAACTGTTTTCTGTCACAGTGGAACCATCGTATAAGAATCATCACCTAGAATCTTGAGATTTCAGTGAATAAAGTACTGTAAATGTTTGATTTAATGCACATTAAACTTTATTTTTGATTCATTATCCCATTTAAAAACTGTAAGAAAATAATAACACAATTCTCTTATTTGGGTTATAACTAAACTCATGCCTTCATTTCTTTTCTGTTTCTTTTTTTAACTTATTTACAAGTTTGATCTGGTTTTTTTAAAAAAAAAAATCAGTTTGTCTCTTTCTCTGTGTTTAGATTTTGCAATATTATCCTAGTACAGTAAATACATTTTATATGCAGTTTTATTTAGTGTAATGAATTTGTGCATGCATTTTCCATTACAATATATAATCTGTGCATTTTGCATCCGGATTTTGCATTATAAAATTTAGGAAACTGAATATTAAAGTTGCATTTTGGTTTCCAGCTAAGTTGTTTTATGGATATTTGAATTTAAAACTTCAACACAGGCAGAGGGAATTAAAAAAGTGTCTCAATCAAGTTGTTGTGGTTGAAATAATAAGGAAAAATATTAGTTGATTTATTTCTGCATACTATTGAGAATTCCACTTTGTCAGTGAGTCAATTTGTAAAATTGAGTCATCCCAAGTTTTATATAGTCAGTGTCTGGGATTGGATTTTTTTTTTTACTTCAGAAGTTCCTTTTATAAATGAAAAGTTTTCCTTGTGAAATTCCTTTATAATTGAAAAGGAAACTTTGTTCCTTGCTTACCTTAGAATAGTTAGACAGAACAAAACTGATTACAATATAACCTAAACAAGAAGTGAACCATGCCAGGAAAGATTGGAGACACTTTCCTAATCTTGTCAACATTCAATCAAACTTAACAATTTACTTTCTAATATTGACTGCATTTCCAAAAATCACAGCTCTGTCTAACAATTACACTTAGCCAAACCAATTGGATTCCTTTCTTCTACATTTCTAAAAATAGCAGCAAATTAGAGGCCTAGAAGCAACCAGTGCCAAGATCCAAATTATCTATAATAATTCTTGATTTCTATTACCCTCTGGTTCTTTTCGTTAGAGTCTTGAACCAAATAATTGTACTAATACATTTAGTTGTTTTTCTTCTTGGTGTTGTGCTACATTTGCTACATCTATGACTGTAAATACAGATGAAGGTGGAATACAACTCCTGGATTTGATAAATATTGGTGAGTAACAAGATGGTAAACACAAGGATCTATTGTGTCCTAATTCCTCCTTTATCCCCATTTTTTTCAAGAACTTCTAACAAGAAAAAAGAAAGAGCACCGGACTGCTAAGATTCAGTTTGGTTAGGCATTGGAGTTCTGGGAATGAAGTGGGTAACGTTCAAGGGCCAGGATGGATCAGTTTTCTGTACTTTCAGGGCAAAGGGATAATTCTAAAAATAAGATTGCAGTACTGGTGAGAGCTTCCTTGGTTTGGCTTTACAAAGTAAGTCCTAATAACACTATTATGACTTACTTTGTAAAGCAGAAGATCTACCTTGACTCTTACAATTACCCAACACATGGAATGTTCCAAGGCATCTTCCTGGAACAGATCTAAATCAGAGATTAGATCTAGAACAGAGATGGGCAACTATAGCCCCTTTATTGCTCATGGACTTCAATTCCCAGCATTACTGAGCCTTTAGGTACATAGGAAAAGTTGATGCTCTTCTCACACACTCCTATCCAAATGCTAAGGATCGATGCAAAAGATCAATGGGATAAACAATGTACACAGGCTAAAATATGAGTTATACATTTTCTCTATCCCATCTGGCCTCTTTTATACTATTGGAAATTTTATTTTAAAAAGGAATGTGCTCCACTTCTCGCATTCATAACTAAGTGACAGGACTAAATCTTGCTACATGTATATTCTTATATGGCAAGAGGTCCTTTTCACATGCTCAGAAGATTTTTCTTCATTATCACCATCTATAAAATAGATAGCAAGTGTTTCTCAAGGGATCATTTCTATCTCTTGGTGACAGAAGTGGGCATGACTGGAAGATTGCAGTCGAAAGCATGATTATTTGAAAGTTAAAATCAATCTGTTGTAATCACTAGCACTTAACTGAAAGTACATTTATGATAGGCACATTAATTCTACTATTATTATTTTTCTTTCAGAAATCTAATTTATGGGTTAAGCTAATCCACCTCCTAGATGCTCTTTATCCCTTCCATGTCCATTCCTAATATGTTAAGATGCTGACCTTTAATCTGATACAATCCACACACTTTTATCTAATGTCTTTATGCCTATTAAGTCAGTTCAGATCTTAATTTGAATCTTACCAACCTCATGGTTTCTCTTGAAACTGTATTGAACCAATTACTTTCAGTCTAAAGGGCAAAGATTATGAGTTAACTTCAGTCTATTTATTAGGGCAAATTACTACATGAAGTCTAATTCTTACAGCAAAATGCCTGGGAAGGTGGTATGATATGACATATTCTATTTTATAAACTTCCATCACTTCCTATTTCAGTGATTGATTTCCAGTCATTGTTAAAATTCTGGGTGGCTTATAATAAATAATATGCACACTTGGAAAAATCATATTCTTAATCAATAAGAGTTCACCACTCATTCTAGCTCAAGGCCTGTGGGCATATCTGGATTTTCAAATACTTCTTCAATATCTTCAGGATGGGAATTATACAGATATCTGCTCCAGAAAGGATGCTCTAAGACAGAGAAAGTGTGTTTCCTAGATCCCAATAGTTGTCATTATTTAATCAAGGGGACCTTGTTGCTGAGTAGAAACTATTTGAAATAAGCTATCTAGAGATGTCATAATATAGGGTCAAGCCTTATACCATAAAAGGTTTTACAGTGAGAACAACTACCATGAATTGCACATAAAAGGCAACCTACAACTCGTACAACTTGAGAAGCAGTGCTGACACAAAACATGTTCATTATTGCCTGTTTAACTATATCTGAACTGATTTAGTAACCTTGAAGAGCGCCTTAGGTAGATCACATTTCAATTGTTCACTTGTAAAAATGAACTAATGCACAAATGATTGTTTGAAATGGCTCCTAGTCTAGAAATTAGTCCAGCCAAGGTACCTGATCTTTAAACAAGAGTTATGACTCAAAGGAAAGCCCTGGCATTACATATCAATCTTGAGTCAGGAAATGTTACCCCACTCAAGATTAAAGATGGAAAGTTTCCTGAGCCAAGAGGGGCAAATAAACATAGGTACTTGGTCCTGGCAGTATTAAGCCTGAATCTGTTCCTTCTCTCAGCCTTTTATGGATGTTTCAGTAAATCATTTTTGTGACTATGTCATCATTTGTCATTATTATGTCATCATCATTTCAGTTTGTGCAATCTTCTTGCCCAAGTTGAGAATGTGTTGTATTGTTTCTTTTGCTTCTTACTTTTTTATTATGGTTGATCACAGAGTCATCCAGATGTTTAGAGTTGATTTGGCATTTTTAATCCATCTATCAAGGTTTTTTTCCCAAGCATTCAGATGTTATTTGATAGCATTTAAGAAATTGTCACAGGATTTAAGCTGTTCCAAGTAAAGCTGCCTTTTGCAATTGACTAATTGTGATTTTGTCAATGCTGATGATGTTCAAGAGGTACTTTGGATTCCTCCCAAGGCTCCTATTTCTACTAGTACTATCACTGCTTTCATTTGTCTTAGTAATTTTACTTTTATTTGCAGGTTTTTGCATTTTGTGATTTTCTTCAGTTTTTACTCTTCTGTTCTGCCATCTCAAGTAATGCAATATCCACTATCCAGACTTTTTTCTTGCTTATCAACAATTGTTAAATCTGGGGATCTTATGTGTCAGGTTCTCATTTGTTTTCTATTCTAAAGTTATTGTGGTCTATCTGGTATTCAATAAGCCTTCCTAGTCTTTCAGATATTCTTCCAATGCTCTTTTTTCTTCTTCAGATGTTTGTAGTTGCACCATTCCACAGCCACCTATACTTCTTGGTAAATAGAGTCTATCAGTGTCTCTGTGTGGATGACGTTTCATTGTCACTATTTTTCTGCTCTTCCAATCCATGTTTTTTAGTTCTGCTTTATTCCTACTCCTACTCCTAGTCCAATCAATATGATATGTAGCTTTTTCCCAAGCACTCTTAGATCATGATATTAAATGTGTTTCATGGAAAGTCCAATTTTATTTAATGGGAATTCCTCTGAAGTAAACATGCAGAGAATTTCTACTATGCTGCACAGTCCTATGCTTGTCTACTCAGAAGCATGTCCTATTGAGTTCAGTAAGATTTATGTCAGGCAAGTAAGTTTGGAATTGCAGCCTTAGTTCTTTCCTTTGTATACTTTGTGCATATAATATAGATAATTAGAAAGTATAAAACCAAAGCAAACTATATGCAATTCAATTGCTTTTCCCAAGTGTAGTTTACTTGGACTGTCAATATGTTGCATATCACCCAGTGGTTCCTTTCTACTGGGTATTGTGAATTAAATAAACCAAGACTGAACACATGTCTTAAAACCACAATAGTTTATTTATAAGACGAAAGGCAGCCCATCAAACTTTCCACAGGAATTGAAAAAATTCATCATGGACTGAAAGCCTTTACTTTCTTTCCATTCATATAATTTTGGTTTTGGCCTAACACTTAACGCAGTATTCAGTTCAAAAGACTATGCCTTGCATTTAAAGTAAACAATGACTGTTCTGCACAGACTTGTAATTTTTCTTCTCCAGTCCTTTAGCATTTTTCTCAGCCTTCCAAATGGGGTGTTTAGCTAGCATTTATGCCCTCCCCCATGCCAATTCAGAGTGTCTACTTTTCTAATTGTTGTTTTGTATAAAAAGAATGAAGGCCTAACTTTTTTTTGACTGCTCATAATTTTTCTGTCATGGTTTATTCCCACTTCTGCTACCAAATATTTCAATCTGCTCCATAAGAGACCACTCAGGGAATAAAGAGAGGATAAAAGCAACAGGATTTAACATGATATGTTAAAGAGCCATAGTTGTGGAAGTGGTACTGACTGTCAAATTTATACCAAATTTTCCTCAGAAGACAAATCTCGCTCTGTAGTCACAACTGAGAACTCATACAACACTGCACAAACATTGACCAATTTTATCCCTGGGTACCTCCACTGAAGTAAATGAATTAAGCCAAGTGTTTAATTAACTGCAAAAATTTGGCATGCATGCAGCTGTTGGCACTGCACTACACCATGTGCAATGCTATGCATATATAAATTGCATTTGTCAAGATCCTTCTTTTCCTATGACAGTAAAATATTTGAACATTTTATTAAATAACTTTGCAATAGTATAGAAAAATGATGGAATAAACACAAAACACGTTAGGGTTTCTCATAAAAGCTTTATTTATCAATTTGGGACAGAATTACTGGAAGACAAATGCTTCAGCCATTTGTATATAGCTGATTTCTAAGTACATTTACAGCAAGCTTTGACTCTTTGTATACATTTTATTTTGAGATGGATACTTCCAATAGATATATAATAATCTCTGTCTGAGAATATACACACAGAATCCTCTGCTTTCTTTCATTAGTAAGAAAATATATTTTTCATTGTTCGTGCCAAGTGTTTTCTTTTTTGGAACACAGATGGATACTCAGCAAACCATCAAAAAGTGGAATCTTTCAAATTAATTGAAATGTGCACCCACATTTATTTTATTACACTATAATATATAAAATTAGCAGCTTTTTGAGGAGTGGGAATTGGGAAGCGAGAGAAAAGGGAACCACAGGGTTGAAAATAATTGCAGGGTAGGAGCTGTAATTGCAAATGCTATGATACATCTTCCATACCTGGGTTGCGAAAATAGAGACAATTGCTAAATTGTAATAAGCTTTTTGTATCTGTCACTGCCATCCAATGGTCAGCTGGATTTATGTGGCTGGATAGGTTAACTCAATGCTATGATAGCAGTAGCTGAAGTATTATTTCAGGATTTGAATCCATGATATTAGAATCACACAGTTACTGGGCATTGTTATTTAGTTTTCATTTTCCAAATATTCTGATCCAACATAGTTCTGCTATAAGAAAGCCAACTTTACTTGGTTCTATCCTTCCAGACTGCTAATTATAAAGGAGTTGTTCTCAAATGAAACAAAGACGATGTGACTCAATTGTAACCCATCCTTTTCTTCTACCTGATTGAGGATTTAATTCCATGCTTGAGATACTGAAGTAGCTGTGGAGATCGTGATACTATGGCATAATCTGAGAAAATCAATACCGCAGATGAGAGTTAAGTACTGCAGTCAACATGTCATTAAAAATTCCTACTGGGCACAAATACCAAACAATATACAACATGAATGACATCGACAATTAAAGAAGGGCTTTATTTCAAACAACTTCTAGTTCTTTAACTCGGAAAAGAAGCAAAGAAATGTTCAAAAACAGTTTGCATTTGTCCTCATTTTGACACTGAATTGTTCTTGCATTAGTGTCTTTATGGCGTTTTCAGCCTGTGACTCTCTAAACTAACATTTTCAAATACTGAGGACAAGCATCCTTCTTCTTCTTTTTTTTTTTTTTAAGATTAAACACTGCCAATGGGAGAGGTGCAGAAATCCTATTCAGAAACAACTTAAATAATGGTATTTTTGCCTTTACACATTTCCAGATGCATCAATTTGAAAAGATGCTTGTACTTAAACCTTAAAGCACCTTATTTTTCCTTGTTTCTTTCCCCTGACATTTTGTAATAGCTTACTTTAAACTTTGCACAAGAGAACTAATAGACATTCTACTTTTACCTCTATGTCGCCTCTCCCCTGCAAGTTTCCTATACAAGATTCATCTTTATCAAATAGACTACAATAAAACTTTCAAGTCTCACACTGTTTTTGTAATAAATGGGTATGATGAAGCCACCTGAAAGACTTAGAAGAAAACTCACTCCAAAGGCAATATGGAATTTAAGCTTTCACTCAGCATGTAGTTATCTCCAGTTATATATTAGAATAAAAGCGAGGTTTAGTAGGCTGTATTCTTTTTATTCTTTATTTCTTGCTGCTGACTGCAACTTGCGCTAGAGGCTTTCCAGATGACAGTATTCCATTGATATAATAATAGGAATCCATTCCTCTGGAAAAGAAGATATGAAGACTATTATAAGGCTAGCCTAGTCAAGACTGATATATGTACTCAGCTACAATGATCATGGGTTAAAGGACTTTGCACATTTAGATTAGAAGCATGGGGATAATATAAAGAATTTGTTTCTCCCTGCCTCTTTACCTCCTGAATTTTTTAGTTCTTTGCTAAAAAAGGGATAGACTGCATAACTTTTCCCAAAACACCCTAATACTCTCTGTCTGGAATGAATGAAGGCTAACTTTCTTTGTTGTTACAATATTTTTATCTTTGGCTCCCAAAGAACTCTTAATTTACAAAGAACAGCAACAACAACAACCACAGAACAATAAAGTAGAAAGGACAGAATTCAAAAGAAAATTTCAAATTCTGATAAGAGGATCAACTATTTGTCTACAGCCAATGAAGCCATAGTGCTTCATCTGCTACTATGCAGTACATAGAAAGAGCAGGTTCAACCTTCTCGGTTTTACAATAAAACTGCTTTGTGAATTTCAGTGGCTGAGATCTCTACACAGAGAAAATGAACTAATAATTTGAAAGTTAAAATGTTCTGATGACAATGGACACTTTTATTCTGCTAAGAAGGCAGGAAGCTGGAATGAACTCATACTATTTGGAAAGAAACTCAAGTTGAAGGAGTCAAAGTGGTGGAATGAGACTCAGAATTTTGAGTTTTTGGATCAAAGGATAGAAATGTAAGATGATTTTGAATCCAAATATGGTATATTTTTTACCCAGTAAAATGTAGAAAGTTGCTTACTGAATAAAGTAACAATGACTGCTTGCATTGAGAAGGGAGCAAAGAACTGAACATGGGAAAAGCTTTGGTGGCAATTATTTCATCACAAAATAGGGGAGATTGATGGGCTTGGAGAAAAAGATGCAGGAATTTTCTGTTAGATAATTCATTAGACTTCATGTGCATGAATGGATTTCAGGAGCAAGGAGTGTTATAGATCCTATTATAAAACAGAATTCCTTGATTGTCTAGAGCATGGGTGTCAAACTGATGGCCTGCAGGCCGGATGTGTCATGCACAGGCCACGGCCACCCTGGCTTTCCAAAGACAAAAAATAATCACGATAATTCACATGATGTGATTGAGTTTAACACCCATGTTCAAGACGATGATATTTAATGTAACATCACCTGTTTGTATATGCTTGATGATTCACACAGAGAAAGATACAGTATATTTCTAATTTCAGATTTCATAAATATTTTATTATTGGGGTAATATGAATATTCTGTATGATTCAAATGGCTGTCTATTAGCAGAGTTGTCAAGTGTGCATTTTTCTCTCTAGTCCCTATAACTGTAAATGATTAAGACAATTAGTATATTTCTTAAAAAGAAAAAAAGTAGAATGACTTAGCTGAGCTTTGCACTATTTTGCCCTCTATTGCTTGCTGAAATGAAAAGAACAGATATTCACATCAGACTACATTGATATGACATTTATTAACATACCATAAGATGTGTGGCAGATTGGGAAAATCAACAGAAAAGCACATGTCCGATACCTTCAGTGATTTTAATATGTGGCTTAATTTACAGAAGGCTTCTAAACATATTATCTATAATAAAAGAAGAGAAGGTGGGAAGGCAAAAGAGTGGGAGGGAGGGATTATTTTTATTTTCCTAATATAAAAAAAGGAAAAAAAAATACATGAGTATCTGAAAGCACTGTCCAAAGCAAATTACGGTACTTCTTACCTCTCCACTCCTAGCCATACATTACCTCAGACAAAAGTCATAACAAAAAAAAAAAAAAAAGACATAATGCTAGGCCATGGCAGAGGACTGAACTTTTTCATATGCAATTCATCATTATGAGTGCATTGCATTGTATACAAAAATATATATTCATATTTTCATACTTACTTACCTAAAATGCCAAACCTGTTGTTCTACATGAACAATTAGTTTAAGAAGTAGTGATTTTGTTAGCAGCATTCTCTTCTCCATGACTAGTATATAAAAGTTTATGGATGGTAAAGAAACAGAAAATCTTAAGGGTACTAATATAAGAATTTGCCCCAACATTAGATTCACCAAAAGGCAAACAGGGCAAATTGCAGAAAGATTCAAATTCATATTTTGAGGTAAAACACTCAACATTTCTGTCTAGAGCTATTAGCCTATTGCTTTCATTTCTACCATATTAGCTTTAAACATTCTCTTTCCATTCTGCTTTTGAATATATGTTTTGAATGTAGCTTTTTTTAAATGACAAAATAGTGAAACAAATTCCTCACAAATTCCTAAGAGGCTTAAAAATATGGGTTGTGTAGTTCAAACTTATCTATATATCTTGTTTTACCTTTGCCATTTTTTACTTGCAATCTGTCAGTTATTATTGTGGGATATTGTCCATTATTATATATTAATAGAAGGATCAACGTGGCTGGCTGGAGAGTTCTGGGAGTCCATAGTTGGTTATTCCTGGTTTACATGGCATAAATTATATGTATTAAAACTGTGCTATGTTACCTGCTTTAAAATACAGAGAACACTGGGTTATCAAGACTTTAAATATTTGGCAAATACCTAATAGTGCTGAACAGGGCTATAAACAGGGCAGGGCTATAAATGTGAATGTTAAATGAAAGTTAAATGATTCAGACATTGCAATTTCACATAGAGAAAAACCTTCTTCTAGATTAGAAGGCTGTGATAATGTTTGCCAAGCTCAAATGACTTCTCTTTGTATCATCATATTATCTTCCTAGTCCCCTGATTCAATCCATTGATATAAAAGAGATACACAATTTGGAGAAAGAATGTATTCTAGATCTCACTTGTTTAGCCAGTTTTCAGAAGACATTTTTTTATTTTAACCTGGGGACGTTTAATGTTGAATATTATGTCAGAAACAGATTTCTGAAATCCTGGCACTATTTAAGATTTTGGAGGTTTGTAGCAAACAGGTAAGAATATTTAGGAATAATATGTGCCATTTTTTTTTCTTTTCCCAACAGATAATTTTAACAGCTAGCATATGCAGAGGTTTCATTAAAAGCACTGGGGAAAAAAATGACCATAAAACTGTAAAATTATTCAGATCAGTTTTACTTAATTCCCAAATGGAATTTTTCTTATGCTAACTTTATTTAGCAGAATATCACAGGCAGTACTTAAAAGTGCCAAGTGCTTTCAAAAAGTTCAAGGAGTGAATTGCTCACAAATTAAATGACACAAAACCATTGAAATAAATGTGTATACTAAAATTAAGCCTCTTGCTCACCTATAGCAGAAAGCTAATGCTTCCAAGTCAAGATTTATTAGAATTTCCAGTTGATATCACTGTTGGATTTGATACTAACATTGTGATTTGCTCGTGGATGGGAACAATCAAGTTTATTTGATCTCAGCTCTAGAAATAAAAATAATTGGTAGATGAGAATATTTGATTGGGTTTTTAAATTGTGGTAAAGAAAATTAAACACATAAAAAATGAATTGCTAATTTTCTTTAATATTATTTAGAGATAATAAAATGGAAAATGTGAACTTTAATATGAATTTAGTGAAAAATGTGGCAATAAAACATGAAGGAGAAAGTCATGACATTGTGCAAAATATCTTACTTCTGTCCAGCTCAGGATATAAAGGTAAGATATTGAATTATTTATTTTTATTTATTTGATTTGTCAATTGTTTACAAGATAATAAGTACAAGTGTATACATAGTTGTGAATATATGAAATGGGTACATATAAGAAAAATAAAAGAATAAGAGAAACAATAGGACAGGGACGGTAGGCACGTTGGTGCGCTTATGCACGCCCCCTACAGACCTCTTAGGAAAGGGTGAGGTCAATAGTAGACAGTCTAAGGTTAAAGTTTTTGGGGTTTGGGGAAGAGACTACAGAGTCGGGTAGAGTATTCCAGACATTGACCACTCTATTGCTGAAGTCGTATTTCCTGCAATCAAGTTTGGTGCGGTTTACTTTGAGTTTGTATCTGTTGTGTGCTCTTGTGTTGTTATGGTTAAAGCTGAAGTATTCATTGACAGGTAGGACATTGCAATGTATGATTTTATATACCATGCTTAAGTCGGACCGAAGACGGCATAATTCGAGGTTTTCTAGTTTTAGAATTTCGAGTCTGGTGGCATAAGGTATTCTACAACGGGTAGAAGAGTGGAGAACTCTTCTTGTGAAATACTTCTGGACTTTCTCAATTGTGTTAATATCACATACGTGATAAGGATTCCAGACTGATGAACTGTATTCGAGTATTGGTCTAGCAAATGTTTTGTATGCTCTGGTTAGTAGTGAGATATTACCAGAGAAAAAGCAACGTAGGATTAGGTTAACAACTCTTAATGCCTTTTGGCTATGTAGTTGCAGTGAGCTCTAGCACTTAGATCATTAGAGGTGAGTATTCCCAGGTCCTTTACAGAGCTTGGGTCATCAACAAGATCTTGACTATTCAGCTTGTATTTTATTTTCTGATTTTTTTGCCAATATGTAAGACAGAGCATTTATTTGTTGAGATTTGGAGTTGCCATATGTTAGACCATTCAGATACATAGTCTAGATCTTTTTGTAGGGTAGTAGTATTGTCTGTGGTATTGAACAGCTTTACATCATCAGCGAAGAGAACGCAATTGCTCTTGATATGATCACAAAGGTCGTTTATGTAGATTATGAAGAGAGTTGGTCCTAGAACACTGCCTTGGGAACACCACTATTGACAGGTACTGGATTTGATAGGGCGTTCCCAATTTTGACCATTTGTTGTCTGTTTGACAGGAATGCTTCTATCCAGTTATTCAGTTGTCCAGAGATACCATAAGATTTTATTTTTAGGAGTAGTTTGTCGTGTACCACTGAATCAAAGGCTTTGCAGAAGTCTATGTAGATTGCGTCTATTGCTTTGCCCTGGTCGAGTTGTGTAGTCCATATGTTTTTGCAGTGTAAGAGTTGCAGATTACAGGATAGTTTTTTCTGAAACCAAATTGTTTATTGGAGAGTAGGTTGTTTGTCTCTAAATGGAGGATGATGGATTGGTTAATAATTGATTCCATGACTTTACAGGTGACGAGCATAAGGAGATTGGTCTGTAATTTTCAACTAGGCTTGGGTCTCCCTTTTTGAAGATGGGGATGACTGTGGCTTGTAACCATAGGTTGGGCAAGGAGCTGGTTCTGAAAGATTTTTCAAAGATTATGCTTAGAGGTTTGGCTATGGCAGTGGATAGTTTTCTTAAGAAGTAGGCACATATTCCATCCGGTCCAATAGATAGAGATGGTTTTAGGTTGCGTAGTGCTTTTTCAACGTTGTCTACTGTAAAATCGATATGTATTAGATCATTATTGTTATCTGTGGTACGGCTAGGAAACATTGGGCATGATCCATTACTGTTTACAAACACTGAGCGAAGAATGTGTTAAAGATGTTGGCTTTAATGGTGTCGTCGCTGCAGTCTTTACCATCAGGTCCTATCAAGGAGGGATGGACCTTGAGTCTTTTAGTTTGTTGTTTACAAAATTGTAAAAAGCACGGGTGGAATTGGTGCTTAGAAGGTTTTCCTCTTGTTTAATGTAGTAATTGGTGCATTCGGTCTTTATCTGGTGGCATAAATTTTTGTATCGGTTTTTGAAATTAGCAGCGTGACCAGATTTGTTTTTCCGCCAGAGTGATCTCTTTTTGGATTGAAGTTTCCTTATTGATATGGGTAATCTGCTTTTTGTTTTGTTTTTGGAGTTGTTGTTGGAACATATAGTTTGATGACTCTTTTGACTTCAAGTAAAAATATGTTGTAATGGTCTTCAACAGTATTGCATCCAGTGAATAGAGATTGCCAATCCAGGGATGAGAGATCGTTGTCTATAAGATCATAGTTGCCTTTTTGAAGTTACAATTGGGAATTACATCATTGTGGTGATTTTTGTGTGGACGTATGTTGAGACAAAAGTCAATCATATTATGGTCACTACTGGAAAAGGGTTCTTTGGTTTGTATTCGGTAAATTAAATTGTATTCGGTAAATTATGTATTCGGTAAATTAAATTGTATTCGGTAAATTAAACTATTAGAATGTTCAGTTTGACTTGGAAGCAAATTGGCACCCACTGCTTCTCCATCCTTGAACACTAATTAAAATGCTAAATCAAATATCTTCTGACCCATTTTGAGGGGCAGCCTAAGACAGAGTATATAGTTGTATTCTACATGAAAGGTTACCATTGAATGACCGAGAGAAGCAAGATTTCTGTACACGTGGCAGCCTGTGGTTCTGGCCATTACTTGCCTCCTTATACATCAAAAAGCAGGAAAGGGACAGAATTTCAGACGGTCTACCTATTATTTCTGGGCAAAAGCCAGATTACAGCCTCCATGTGTTGTACTGACATTTCATCTGATTACAAGGCATTGTAATCCTCAAGATAATCAGCAAGAATACAGGCTTCAGCATATTCTGGTTTGCAAGGAAACAAATTCAGTGCTCAGCATGTGTTCAAGAGGGACTAATAATAAAAAACAGTAGACATTTCATTGTTAAAACTTATTTTTTTATACATATGCGCACTGCTTAGGAGAAGAGAAATTACATTGTCTAAAGAAAATATAATGATGTGCAATCTGAGCAAATGCAGTACACATTAGAGCAGACATTCTATTCTAGATTCTCAGCTAATTTCTTTAACTAGAACTGTCTGAAAGAGGAGTTCCAAAGGTAATTCAAAATGGGAGAAAGATAGTCAATCTGGCATTTAAATTTTAATTTCAACAGATTGAACTGGATCTGGAAATGGACTGGAAGAACCTTTCCTTTGGCCTATCTATGGTGTCTGAATAGTTTTCTAAATTAGCTCTATCCAAGATGCTTTGCATCTGCAATGGGGACATGCATAATGGATGCCAAGTTATTCTTTTCAGTCTTAATATTTAGACTGAATTAAAAAAAAACTTCATAGATTCCTGAAGCCACTTGCACCTCTAGTATAAAATTGGGTTTGTAGAGTTGAAATACTCCACTAGTCCAATCCTCTGCAGTATGCATTTAAAACAGTCTCCTTTTTATAGCCTCTGAAAATGAGGAGCCACCTCCTAAAGTAGACAATTTCACAGATCTTACAGTCAAGAAGTTTTCCCTTGTATTTAAATTTTAATTCTAAACAGCTGTAATTTTTGAATATTCGTATCTAATATCATAAATAGTTCATGAACATTTTCTCTGTAGCTTCAAGAATATACTGTATGTTGAAAGTTGTGCCCAGGTGAACTGTGAAAGTTGTGCCTAAATGAATTGTGAATATTAGAAAAGCTGATCATTTAATATTAGGCAAATAGTGATGGTTGAAAAGTCATCATTTTATCTTTTTCTAAGATTTTCATAACAAATGTTGTGTTTTGGTGATTTATAACACAAATCATAATATGACAACCTTAAGGACTGAATGAAGTTTGATGGAATAGTTATTTCCATTTGTTTATATTAGAAGGTAAATACAGTCCTTGATTTATGACTACAATTGAGCCCAAAATTTATGTTGCTAAGTGAGATAATTGTTAAGTGAATTTTGTCTCATTTTACAACCTTTCTTGCCACAGTTATTAAGAGAATCACTGCAGTTGTTAACACAGTTGTTGGGTGAATCTGGTCCAATTGACTATGCTGGTCAGAAGGTCAAAAAGGGGGATTATGTGACCCCGAGACACTGCAACCATCATAAATATGAGCCAGTTGATAGGTATCTGAATCACGTGATCCCAGGACTCTTCATAAATATGAATCAGTTGCCAAGCATCTGGATTTTGATCATATGTTATGGGGATGCTTGAAAGGTCATATGCAGAGATGGTATTCAGCAGGTTCTGACCAGTTCTGGAGAACTGGTAGCAGAAAGTATGAGTAGTTCAGAGAACCGGCAAATACCACCTCTGACTGGCCCCGTCCCCATTGATTCTCTGCTGCCTCTCAAGTCCCAGATGATCGGCTGGGTCTTCTTTTGTTGCCCTGCACAGGAGAACGGAGCTGGCAAATACCACCTCTGACTGGCCCCGTCCCCATTGATTCTCTGCCCTCTCAAGTCCCAGATGATTGGCTGGGTCTTCTTTTGTTGCCCCGCACAGGAGAACGGAGCTGGAAAGCAGGTTAGTAGGGTGTGGAGGGAATGGGGATTTTGCAGTAACCTTCCCCCAGGGGTGGGGAGGGAATGGAGATTTTACAGTATCCTTCCCCTGGAGTGGGGTGGAAATTTGGATTTTACGGTATCCTTCTCCTGCCACGCCTACCAAGCCACACCATTCCCACCAAGCCACGCCCACCAAGCCATGCCCACTGGTAGTAAAAAATTTGAATCCCACCACTGGTCATATGTGAAAAACTGTCATGAATCACTTTTATCAATGCCACTGTAACGTCTAAAGGTTCACTAAATGAATGTGTTGTAAGTCGAGGACTACCTGTAAAAGTTGTGGTATTCATTCATTCAGAATATATTCAATATGACATGAGTGTCATCCTGGCATGGTGGCAAATCTCTCCCTAGGAACACAAATATGCATACATCATGGATGAGGATCAGATACATAAGTTGCTTTTATTACTGATATTAAACAAGCTTTTAAAGCAAGCAATGCTAGTTAGCTAAAATATAAGAATCTTGCCATCTCTATATTTTCTTCATTCTTATTTGACAACAGATTTTTGCCATCTGGGCTGCCTAGGAGTTTTGTTTATTTGTCTTGACTTGTTTAACACCCTTCCACTTTTGTGGCTTGTGTGATGACCCGGGGCGGGGCACGGAAGTAACACAGCTGAAATGAAGGCTTAACTTCCCCTTATTGCTCCAAATTTGCCCCCAAAGTCCCACCATTTTTGCAAGTCCAGGAGCAAAGCTCCAAACATGCACCTCCAATAGTTCCTGGCTGCTATTAGTTCAGAGGAGCAACACAGTACTGAGAGCAGCCATAGTTCAGGGAATTTGGTTCCAGGGAGTCCTCATCACAGGACAAGTTCACTGGGACTGCAGCACAACCTGGAGCAGAACTGGGTGGCTGTGAACTCATACATAGCCAGGCCAGGCAAGCAAGGCAAGCAGAATAAGTAGGGCAAACAGGGCAAGGCAAGCAGAGCAAGGCAAACATGGCAAGCAAGCAGGGCAAAGCACAGCAAATTATCCAGATGTTGCCAACAGCATGTGAGACTGGAAAAAGGCAATGCTTGTTCCCCACAAGTATCCCTCCCAATGGCATCTCTTTAAATCTCATTCCCCAGGTGAAGAGGGGTGGGGCACCCTCCTCCTGAGTTGTCAGGTTACCCTGCACTGATCCTGCCTCCTCTCAATTTTCCATGCTTGGGGATTGGGGGGGGGGGGAGGTAATTGATCTTCACTGGAGCTCCATCACTCCTCTGCTCCACTGCCTGCTCTCTTCTCCCTCTTTGCTTGGTCATTCTGTGCCCTCTCTCTTTCTCTGGCAACATTTCCCAGGCCCGAGGGACCTGGGGCTATCTTGTTCTGCTCCTCCAGTCGTTCCTCCATCAGCCCTAGCTCGGAATCCTCCTCCTCGGAACCAGGCTCTGATGGGGTCATGACAACTTGATCCCTTAGAGCAGGAAGGGAAAGGTCACACAAGGACTCACATATTCAACTGAACTTCTGAAATCAGCCGAGGTATATGTCCTTGTATGTACCCAGATACTTTTCCATACCAACAATCCTATGCAGGCGTGCATAAATCCTGCTTAAATCAGTTCATTGTGATGATTTTCTACACAAATGAAGTTCTCTTCAAAGAACAGAATTGAAGAATTGTTAGGATGAAGCATTTTTGGCCAGTATTTAGCCAGATAAACTGCATTAGAATTATAAATAAAGAAATTAAATGAAATGAAGAAATATTCTCTAGCAAGTTCTTGATGAAACTCTTTTGGGTAATGACCCTTTGAGAATGTTGTTGACCAGAACAATAAAAGAAAATACCCACACAAAGTCAAAAGCATTTGTAAATAGGACATATTTGAGCATATCTTACTAATTAGCCTTAAAATCGTATTGAAATAGCATTTCATTTATTTCTATCTGTAAATAATGAATTACATTCAGTATTATGCACATAAACATCTCCTTCCTCCCCTTCCTTTTATATTTACATGATTTCACCCCCTATATTTCTTCATGGCTATTCAGAGGTGGTATTCAGCAGATTCTGACCAGTTCTGGAGAACCAGTAGCGGAAACCCTACCTCAACCCATCCACCATCACCCAAGACTAGGCACGCACGCCTCAACTACCTCAATTCCAACTTCTGCCGGCCTTAAATGCAAAACTACTCAATGCAAGAAGCCTCGTGAATAAAATACCTGAATTTCTCTTCCTCCTAAATATGGCTAACTTCGACATTATATTTGTCTGTGAAACATGGCTCAACGCATCTCTCCCTGACTCCATTACCACAGTAAGAGACTATCATGTTTACCGATCAGATCGTGAAAATCGCCGAGGAGGTGGTGTTGCTATCTTCTATAAAAATCCTTACATCTAAAAATATCCAAGTTACCCAGGAGCTTGCTCTTCCTGAGACCATCATCTGTGAACTATCCTTAAATATCACAATTCGATTCTTACTATGTTACAGAGCACCTGATTATGACATCGAACATGTAAACAAGCTAAATACATTACTAACATGGGCTGCATCCTGCCCATACCCTTTTATCCTTCTTGGTGATTTCAATCTACCTCATATTAACTGGACCCTAAATGATTGTACAACTGAAATCATACACACAACCTTCTACAATGCTATTACAAATCTGGGACTGGAACAACTAGTAACCAACAACACTAGACTAAACAACTGCCTCGATCTCATCTTCTGCAACAGTTTGAACCTAATCTACGGAATACAATCTAAAGAACCCTTTTCCAGTAGTGACCACAATATGATCGACTTTTGTCTCAACATACATCCACACAAAAATCACCACAATGATGTAATCCCCTATTGTAACTTCAAAAAGGCAACTATGATCTTATAGACAACGATCTCTCATCCCTTGATTGGCAATCTCTATTCACTGGATGCAATACTGTTGAAGACCATTATAACATATTTTTACTTGAAGTCAAAAGAGTCATCAAACTATATGTACCAACAACAACTCCCAAAACAAAACAAAAAAGCAGATTACCCATATCAATAAGGAAACTTCAATCCAAAAAGAGATCACTCTGGCGGAAAAACAAATCTGGTCACGTTGCCAATTTCAAAACCGATACAAAAATCTATGCCACCAGATAAAGACCGAATGCACCAATTATCACATTAAACAAGAGGAAAACCTTCTAAGCACCAATTCCACCGCGCTTTTTACAATTTTGTAAACAACAAACTAAAAGACTCAAGGTCCATCCCTCCCTTGATAGGACCTGATGGTAAAGACTGCAACGACGACACCATTAAAGCCAACATCTTTAACACATTCTTCGGCTCAGTATTTGTAAACAGCAATGGATCATGCCCAGTATTTCCTAGCCGTACCACAGATAACAACAATGATCTAATACATATCGATTTCACAGAAGACAATGTTGAAAAAGCAATACGCAACCTAAAACCATCTCTATCTATTGGACCGGATGGAATATGTGCCTACTTCTTAAGAAAGCTATCCTCTGCCATAGCCAAACCTCTAAGCATAATCTTTGAAAAATCTTTCAGAACCAGCTCCTTGCCCAACCTATGGTCACAAGCCACAGTCATCCCCATCTTCAAAAAGGGAGACCCAAGCCTAGTTGAAAACTACAGGCCAATCTCCTTATGCTGCGTCACCTGTAAAGTCATGGAATCAATTATTAACCAATCCATCATCCTTCACTTAGAGACAAATAACCTACTCTCCAATAAACAATTTGGTTTCAGGAAAAACTATCCTGTAATCTGCAACTCTTACACTGCAAAAACATATGGACGACACAACTCGACCAGGGCAAAACAATAGACGCAATCTACATAGACTTCTGTAAAGCCTTTGATTCAGTGGTACACGACAAACTACTCCTAAAAATAAAATCCTATGGTATCTCTGGACAACTGAATAACTGGATAGAAGCATTCCTGTCAAACAGACAACAAATGGTCAAAATCGGGAACGCCCTATCAAATCCAGTACCTGTCAATAGTGGTGTTCCCCAAGGCAGTGTTCTAGGACCAACTCTCTTCATACTCTACATAAACGACCTCTGTGATCATATTAAGAGCAATTGCGTTTCTTCGCTGATGATGTAAAGCTGTTCAATACCACAGACAATACTGCTACCCTACAAAAGATCTTGACTATGTATCCGAATGGTCAAACAAATGGCAACTTCAAATCTCAACAAATAAATGCTCTGTCTTACATATTGGCAAAAAAATCAGAAAATAAAATACAAGCTGAATAGTCAAGATCTTGTTGATGACCCAAGCTCTGTAAAGGACCTTGGAATACTCACCTCTAATGATCTAAGTGCTAGAGCACACTGCAACTACATAGCCAAAAAGGCATTAAGAGTTGTTAACCTAATCCTACGTAGCTTTTTCTCTGGTAATATCACACTACTAACCAGAGCATACAAAACATTTGCTAGACCAATACTCGAATACAGTTCATCAGTCTGGAATCCACACTACGTATCTGATATTAGCACAATTGAGAAAGTCCAGAAATATTTCACAAGAAGAGTTCTCCACTCCTCTACTGCTGTAGAATACCTTATGCCACCAGACTTGAAATTCTAGAACTAGAAAACCTTGAATTACGCTGTCTTCGGTCTGACTTAAGCATGGTATACAAAATCATACATTGCAATGTCCTACCTGTCAATGAATACTTCAGCTTCAACCATAACAACACAAGAGCACACAATAGATACAAACTCAAAGTAAACCGCACCAAACTTGATTGCAGGAAATACGACTTCAGCAATAGAGTGGTCAATGTCTGGAATACTCTACCCGACTCTGTAGTTTCTTCCCCAAACCCCAAAAACTTTAACCTTAGACTGTCTACTATTGACCTCACCCCTTTCCTAAGAGGTCTGTAGGGGGCGTGCATAAGCGCACCAACGTGCCTACCGTCCCTGTCCTATTGTTTCTCCTATTCTTTTATTTTTCTTATATGTAACCATTTCATGTATTCACAACTATGTATACATTTATACTTATTATCTTGTAAACAATTGGCAAATCAAATAAATAAATAAATAAATAAATAAAATAAATTTTGAATAGTTCAGAGAACTGGCAAATACCACCTCTAACTGGAGATTTTACAGTCTCCTTCTCCTGCCACACCCACCAAGCCACATCCACAGAACCGGTAGTAAAATAAATTGAATCCTACCATTGTGCCTATCCCAAATTCAGGTTTGGGATTGAGTGATCATGGTATGGGAGAAGTGAAAGATGGAAATAATTTTTGTTCATGGAAGCTATTCTATTAACAAATATGTACAAATACATATAACCCATTTTATGGGAAATGTTTTTATTATAAACATTTTGGTTTTATTCCTAAATGCTTGTTTATATAGAGAGGAAATGGAATTTCCTTATGCCATACTCTCCTAATTCATATTATTTTTTACTTTTTTCAATATGGAAGCCATGTTAATGTTGTAAGTATGGGGTCTATATGCTTGTGAAATTAATAGAAATCAAGGAATGCATTTGCTGAAGGAAATAGCAATATGTATAGTATCTGGTCAGTAACCTTGGGAGAGAAGAAGAAGAAGAAATAGGAGATAACTATTTCCCAGAGAAAAGTAATAGTAAACAAGGTCTTGATTTTCCTGTCTTGAAAGTAATCCCTAATTCAACAAAATTCATTCTTCATTACAAAGAAAGAATGCTTAATAGAAGCAATTAAAGAACTTCCAAAACAACCAAAATGCTTCATAAATATTTTTCCCTTTGAATATTTACTCTTGTCAAATTTTCTTGAAAATTAAAATGAAGCCAAAGTTCACAGGCAAAGGGTTCCACATAAGTGGTTCACAGAGACGGTGGTTTTCAGAAGAGCTAAATATAGAAACATTGAACTCTGACTCAGCCTTGTTCTCTCACACTCTGTCCTTATAGATTAATAACACTAAGGGTGTAATATTCACTCAGCCTTCATGTAGGGCCAAATTCAGTCATTCTTGGCCTTGTTGATCTTTATAAAGTATTGATTATCCTCAGGCTATAATGGAGGAAAGTGTATGAAGGGATTTCTGAAGTGTTGGCCTTGAGAACGGCTGAGAGGAAAAGTCAATATTTTAGCCTTGAAGTGTCCCAGTGTCAACAGAGAAAGGCATGCAACATTCTAGTTTCTGAATGCAGGGATACTTCATCTTTTTTCTAATTGACTTTGATGCTATATGGCTCATAATAAAGTCTAAAAGCATATTTACTTGGTCTGCAGTTAGGTTTCTAGTGGACTACTCGATCATAGGAATCCAACCCAAGGCCTTAGCCACAGTACACTATCTCCATTGCAGGCCTTCTATCTCAAAAATGTGCCTTTCCATTTTGTGTCCAGCACCACTGCATCTTCCCAAAGATCTCTAAATAAATATTGCTAAGCCAATGATGCATCTCTGTTGCATATGATTTTTTTTCTCTTCAATTTTTCAGCTGCTGAACATTGACAGTGGATACTGTAGTGCTAATAAGAGAGGTTAAAAACCTTTCCCTCTGTGCTGATATTTTAACCTATTTCCTCACTCCTGATTCAGGAGTAAAGCTCACTAAATAATTTCATTTTGTTGTAATCAACAATTGTCAAGAGCAATCAAATTCATTGCCATGTACAGAATCTAGCTAGGTGAGAGGAAAAGACCTTAAGCCCGGCCTGATATTACCTCTATCTTTCTTGACATAGTCCTTAGCGCATTCTCCTCCACTCTTTGTTGAGTGCCATGTTGCTAAGTGAAAAAAATTTCTCTAGTTAACTGGATTTTTCAAGATTTTGTCTGAAGGTTTTTTTTTACTTATTCTGTGTCAATTTCTTGAGGCTATTTCTGGACTCGGAAAAGGATATGCTAAAGGACAGAATGTCTTTACTAAGGGTCAATAGCAAGGTGCTTTGGGATTACTGGGGTTACATTTAGTTTATCTCAGTTCCCATTCAACTTGGGTGACTGACAACTGCTGTGGCAAGGGGGCAGCAATCACACCCAAATTCTTAGATCAGGAGTGCTTGAGTACCTGCCCTGTCCTAGTGGCCAGGAGGTGATTCATTTGCATAATGATACATGTATTGTATTTATTAGAGATGCATGTACAAAGAGACCTGGATCCCACAAACAATTCCACTGCCATGATTACAGACAACCTTTTATGACAATCTCAGATAGTCTCCTTTGGAAAATAGCATGACTTGGCCTCAATAGGATTTGGAGGTTTATTTGGGCTTTTCCAAACTGCAGCCGTCAGCTTCTTGTTTTCAGAGTATGAACTGGCTGGAAATGGAACTGGCTTTAAAAAAAAATCATTTTACGGACTTCAGCTGTTCCAGTCCAGTTAATAAGACTATTTATATTTCTTTCTTTTCTGCAGCCTTCACTGAAAGTTTCTTTGGGAGCTCCCTCTGTTCATGAGATACTACCATCCTACTGAATAGGACAGATTCTACAACAGTTTTTTTGAAAAATTGACCAACCTAGCAAGCATGACAAATTCTGAAAATGCACTACAATTATAGATTTCCAAAATTCACAAAGTGCACTGAGCTATGATGATATATCTAGGCATATTCCTCAAAGGGTTAATTAGGAAACAAAAAAATGCAAGTCAGAATCAACTCACTCCCTGTTTTCTGGTGGCCAGTCATATTCAGGCTTCTATTTCAGCTGATTTGAAATTTTGCAGTTCCCACTATTGACTGAAAGAATACATTGAAGTTAAAAAAAGTTATTATAAAAGTTTTGTTAAGAAGAAAGGAACTTCAGATTTTCTTTCTAGCCAGGAGGATGTGACCGTTTCATCTGATAACTTCTTGATCCATGGACTGCACTTAGCACAGCCAAGGCTAATATAGTACTTTGTCCTTAGGTTCATTCAAAACTTAGCCTGGGGGCAGATTTTTCTTAGTGGAGTCTCCAGTGAAGAAAATGTATCCCTGAGGAAAGCCTCTGAAATGTCTCCATATCTATGATTAAGATGTGCTGCAAGTCAAAGTGCTTAGATAGATTCTGCTGAACTGGACCCTTAAAAGGATTTCCCCAGAGTACATTCTCAGAGAATCAGTTTTGGAATAATAGGAAAATTACACATGTTTTCCTTTTGATATCCATTTTGATAAAAACAAAACAATTACAACCAGTATTTCCCAGCCCTGCTGTCCACAGTGACAAAATTAAAAGAAAATTGATATTTGTTAATTCTATCAGACTTATCTGATAAATGTCCTGAAATCAGTTTTATTTCCTTGTTTACCATATCAGCTCCAATTTTCTTGACTGCGCTCACTGCATTTTAGATAATTTGCTCCACTTTTCTTAACACTTATTAGGTGACTGTACAGGATAATGATTTTAATAAAATGCAGGATGTGTTTTCTTCAAATACGAATTGCAGAAACAACACCTAAAGATGTTATTCCAACACTGCTTTTTATCCTCAAGATAAATCAGATTTTTTTAAAAATCATTCTTTAGCTCCAACTTCATCTTCCTTGCTATATCTTCTTATTTCCTGAGAATAAGGCAGTCCTCTTTCATCTGCATTCATTTCTGTTTTTAATAGTAAAGACTTTTCCCTACAGAAAGACAGCCTGTCAGAGAGGTTAGTATTAGACAAGGAGAAAAGTGACATACCATTTAAATCTGGCCCTACTCAGAAGAATAAGGATAAGATTGATTTTTGCAAGAGTGGAAACTTGCATTTTGGAGCTTCCTCTGTTTTGCAGTGATGTATGAACTTACCCAGTCATGTAACAAATGAAATGTTACAAGCATGGATGAATGTTTTCCATTAATTTGAAATTTTGATATGTTTATGAATTCTTGCTCACCTTGAGAACATTCCACGTGTAGGGATTTTTTCCCCAAATCTGTGCATCATGATCATATGAGCCATCCCTTGTCTAACTGGTTTGGACATACACTCTGTTTCTTTAGGTCCACAATATTGTGTCACCAGAAGCACAGGTAGCAGTTGCAACGCAAGAAAGAGCAGTAACAGCATATCACTTAGCTTTCAGGAGCAGGTCTGCACCAGGATTATCTAATCAGCTTGATTTTTTTTACCAAACCCTTGGTTGTAAAATGGTTTCAGTTCCAGACTTTTAAAGATGCCCACTTTATTTGGGCATAAAGGAAAAAAGTAATATATTTTCATGTATGAGATACCAATTTTTTTTTCATAAATTGAAGATTTCCATTCCTTTCCTGAATTAAATGTTTGAATTTCCTTCAATGGCAAGAAAATTAATCTGAACTATGGAAATAGTTAATTGGACTGAAGGCTATGCTTTATACATCAGGAATTATGAGCCAAACATTTCTGGCAAATGTGAAGTTTTAATTCCTGGATAAAGTATTAATTCCTGGAACAGCAGCTTAAACTACAACTCTTTATAGAAGGCTGAAAAATGTCTTATAAACAATGGACAGGATCATAATTACATTTCAAAAACATTTTAAACTCAGATTCACAAACTCTTTGAGGATTAACCCTTTTTTAAAATCACAGTACACAAATACAATACAATACTTCTCAAATAGCAAGACTAAGAGAAAAAAAGGTGCAGGGATAAGACTAAACTAAACTTGATTAATGATTTTGATTTTCTGATTCATTTAAATTACAGTTTTAGAAAGTCTCTGGAAGGATTCACAGAAGAATTTGGGGAGAACATTTACACATGGGTCTTCCATTATATGCTGTCTAGATCAGGAAGAAGAATTCCTTGTCTCCTCCTTCAAGCATATTTTTCACACTGCTATCCACATAATGACAAGAAACTGTCTAAGCAGAAGTTCTATGTAAAATGAAAGAATTGAGTCTTCCTCTGCATGAGAAAGAAGGCATGTAGTATTCAAATATACTGTTTTGGATATTGAATTAATGCCTGCATTCATACTGGCACCTTTTTAGTTTTACATACAATCATCAGGGCTCCAGTTAATATCACCCCCCCCCTTCTAGTTCTGACTCTGGGTTTGATACTACAACCTGGACAAATTGAATTTAAAGAGCACTTTTGTCCAAGTTTTCATGAAACCTTAATATTCTCCCTTAATTTATAGCGTCATGAAAACCTAATAGGTAATGTTAACAAGTACAACAGTTTCCTTCAATTTCTTTTGAGCCTAAAGTCACAAGGCAATAAACTTTGTTGCAGTGATGAATGCAGTAATGAATGCAACTACTTAATTAAACTTAGTATAAACATTTTTAACATAACCATTTTTTTCCAGTCTGATTTTCATGGTGTTCTATTGAGGCCAAGAATTTAGAGCAAGTATGTTTTCCAGGCTTTCCCCATTCTGTTGAAAATATGGATAAATTGACAAAAACATGGTACAAGAACTCAAATATCTGAAAGAAACAAGGGAGAATTCCTTATAGAGTTATGCTTCACACAACTCTTGAGCAAGCCATGATCATTTAGGATGAATCTGTTTCTACTTCAAACTACATTTTACCTATGTTGATTATTTTAAAAAATCGACTAATTAAAATAAGACATTGATCTGAGCAGCCCTTAATTGCACTATAACTATATTCTAAATCTGTTATATACTTGATACATAACAATTTCTTAGATGTTCTAAAGTAAATTTCTGCATGTTTTTAAATATAAAAATGCATATATTTTATGGTGGATGATAATCATCTAACGCTATTAAAATTTTGGGCAGCTACAAGACAAGAATTCATTCTTCATTTCAGAGTAGTTACTTTGGTCCTGTGGGCAATGAAAATAGTTGATGATAAAACTGATATTCATACCATAATTGCTGATGAGAATGTACTTGTGCTGGTAGGCACAATGATCAATAAGATGTAAGGAGTCTAACAAAGCATTTCAAATAATTTTTGTCTTAATCTTTTCTTTCTTTTCTTTTTTCACTTCTCATATACCATTATTTCAGATCAAATTTTCCCAAGTCAGCTCAATAAAGAGAAATTACAACAATAACATATTTTTAGTTACTGCTGTCCTTAATGCATCTATAACACATATCTCAGTGGCACGGTGGTAAGAGTGCTGTACTGCAGGCTACTTCTGCTGCCTATCGGCTGCCTGCAATTTGGCAAGAAAAACCAAAAGTACACATATAGACTGGGTGAAACCAGGCTCAATGGCAGTAACTGTCAGAGGGATCTTGGAGTCTTAGTGGACAACTAGCTAAATATGAGCCAGCAGTGTGCAGCAGCAGCCAAAAAAGCTAATGCAATCCTAAATTGTATTAACAGAGGGATACAGTCAAGATCAAAGGAAGAACTAATGCCACTCTATAAAGCCTTAGTAAGACCACACCTAGAGTACTGCATCCAGTTTTGTTCACCACATTATAAAAAAGATGTTGAGACTCTAGAAAAAGTACAGAGAAGAACAACCAGGATGATTAGGAGACTGGAGACTAAAACATATGAAGAACGGTTACAGGAACTGGGCTTGGCTAGTCTAGTGAAGAGAAGAACCAGGGGAGACATGATAGCGGTCTTCCAATATTTGAGGGGCTGCCACAGGGAGGAAGGAGTCAAGCTATTTTCTAAAGTGCCTATAGGCCAGACAAGGAATAATGGATGGAAACTGAACAAGGAGAGATTTAATCTGGAAATAAGGAGAAACTTTCTGACAGTGAGAACAATCAACCAATGGAACAGCTTGCCCTCGGAAGTTGTGGGAGCGCCATCACTTGAGACTTTCAAGAAGAGATTGGACTGCCATTTGTCAGAAATGGTGTAGGGTCTCCCGTTGGGCAGGGGGTTGGACTAGATGACCTACAAGGTCCCTTCCAACTCTGATTATCTGTTATCTGTTAACTCTTCCTATGTAGCAGTACTTGTTAGTTTACATTTTGAGTTTGTATAGTCATATTAACATTCAATATATTTATTTTTAAAAAAATCTTGGAGCCATAAATTATTGCTTTATTTTCAACTGATCTTCTACTCTCTAAAATAATGTGATCAGAAGATACATTAACAGGAAGATACATCAGCAGGAGACAAAAAGTTGAACAGCAAATACTTATGTCAAGGTTGTATCAAAACACGCATCTAATGTAACATCATTTTAAACCTGATTATAAAGAAAATAATAGGAAGCATGTTTTCAAGTTATAGATAACTTATAAGTGAGCCTGCAAAGGTAATTATGGTTGATAGATAACAAATCTGAAATAGGAATTACAGAAGTTTGATCTAGCAGATCTGCAGCCAGTGACCAAAGAAATCCTAGGTTGCTCTAATTTTGGCATTTGGAATCAGATAAGTCTGAAGTTTTGCTTCAATGTTGCCATACATAGTTCCATTAGATACTGTTTGGTTGGCATTTCAAAGTATGATAGCAGGGTCTACAGTTCCAAGACAAATATAAAAATCGGAATCTAGTGCAATCAGCTGAAAAAAATGCATTTAAATAATATTTAAATGCAAATGACTATATGGAACTTTAAAAAATCAGTTTAATGTAAAAATAGAATGGATTTATAAATAAATTCATTTGAAAATGATACAGTATGGAATCCAACTCTAACTCCCTTTTATGGAAAGATTTTTGTGATTTTTAGAAAACACTCTAATGGCTTCCATCCAATGTTATTGCACACATACACAACAGCGTGTGCACATATTATAGATATAAATAGGCAACTAATGAGCATGTGAAGATACTGTTAGTCCAACAAAACTTATTGGATACATTAATATTTCATGCAACTAAAATTATCCTTTAGTAACCATATAAGGAGTATTTCAAGCAATGTTTGAGATGGTAGCCTTAGGCATCTTAAATATACTAGTTTAAAAACAATGAAAATGAAGATTCTAAAGACATAATTGCAATAATAATCACATTCAGACATTTAAATTACAGGTCATATCCATTTAGAAAACTAAGTTGGTGTCCAATATACTAATTCAAAGTAAAAGTGGAATTGGGAACATCCATCCCTTGTCTAAAGAATGACTCTGGATTTAGCATTGTTGAAGTATCACCATATCACAAAGAATGGTTTGAAGAACACAAATCAGAACAGATGGAATTGCCTTGCCAAAAAGAAAAGGAATAAATCTTAAAACGAGCATACAAATGTTCCCCACAAACTGACAAGTTATTTTTTAAAAATATTCTGATTAGTTTCCTTCCAGGTCAGTTTTGACTTTGTGTTGTTTGTATGGCCAACACAATACCAGGACACTGAGAAATGATTATCAGTTCAAGAGAATGATAGTAACAGGCAACAGCAGCTACTTTACTGGCAGGAAATTTGGAATCTGCATACATGATTTCTGGATGTCTTGCAAGAGAACAAAAGACTTTCATCTTGTTAAGCCGTTGCCAGCCAATAGCTTCTTCTTTCCAAAATATTGTTAGATATTATCACAAAATGTTCAGATATTACATTCCTGACAAACAGGAAATGTATGCTGCACTAATAGGATGTCAATCACCAAGATAACATCAATTTTGCAGTTTCTAAATCATCTCCACCACCTGCTGTCTCTTTGATAATCCCTAACAATTAATCTAAAAGTGACATGATTAGGAAATGCTTCCAATGAAACATGGAAAAATGGTATTTATTTGTATGCATTTCCCTAGCTCCAGCTGAAGCTTCCAGAAAATCTTTCCTTGGCTCCCCAGAGGGGCATATTCATGGGAAAAAAAACATTAACAACAAAAATCTGAGACAATTCTGAAACCCTTAAACAATAAAAAGAGAACTACAGTTCTCTTGTAGGTAGAGTAGTAGGTAGTTATTTGAAAATGCCATAATCCAAAACATATAGGCATAATTTAGAAACAGACTGTAAGAATGAACTTTCTCACTGGCTTTACGGTATTCTCTTTGTAGGGGGTTAGAAAGTAAAATTCAGCAAATGCAGCCACTGAGAAGCCAATCAGTAGTGCTAGACTAGCTTTCTAAACAGACCTTGATTTGTTTAAATAAGCATGAGATTAATATCAGGTTATGCAAGATCAGATGAGTATTTCGCTCCCTGAATTATTTTGCACTGGTAGGCATTTGAGAACTCATGTATATACATATATATCTTGAGCCAATGAGTTCAGTGTTGTTTTTCACTCAGTCGCTTGCTTATCTGCAGTCAGTAAAAACACACTAAAATGTTTTGTATTGCTGATGAGCTGAAGTGCTTAGCCATAATTTTAGAGATGAATGTTTTAAAAGCTGCATTAAGTGTTCTTCCATAGTGATGGGACTCACCATGTTGAGCTGGCAATCTTTTGAATATGCAAATTGTATTTGTCACATGGATTATTTGCTAGTGGTAGTTAGATCTGTAGAAATCTTTCAAAAGATGAGAAATAGAGATCAGTTACTTTCAGTTTTTGTTCAGAAAAAAAGGCAGAGATGTGTCCAGAAGTAGACTGAAAGAAGGAAAGATAGTTTAAGTGTAAAGTTCAGTCATAGGGACAAAAAAGTTATTTGCATATGTCTTCCCTTCAAATAAATGGAATCTAAAATATTTGTATTTATCTTGTTCAGTTTCATGGTTTTTATCTTTTTAAGTAAAAACAGAGAGAAGAAACAGCCATATTAAACCGTTGGGTAGAATGTGAAATATTTTTTGAATAACTACAGATAGATTGTGTGAATAAGTGATGGTGGTAAATTAGAAGTTTGGACATTCACAATGATTGCAGGTATGATAGTTTGAGTAAGTCTAGTTTGGTAGTAAGAAATACTTTTCTTGCCCCAATTATGATGCTAACCATAAGAAGACTACAAATAAATTGTTCCATTATTTAGGAAAATCCAAGAAAAGAATTTCTCTTTAGGGACTTCTATCTAAGTTATAAATGGATTCCTAATACATTTTCTCTTTCCTACAGAAGATTTTCCAGAGACTATCTAGACCAGAAGTTGAAAATGGTGGGTCATTTAGAAATAACAAATCCATAAATTTTAATTCTGGGTTCTATATTCATGCTAATCTTGAGAATAGTTTTCTATTCTACTTGCTTTTGTATAACTTGATTTCTTCTGTTGTAGAGATACAGTACATGGGGTGAATTATTATTCTACTATCCAAAAATTGGTAAGTATTCTATTCTATGAAAAATATTTTCCCACTTGAGAATTGCAGGGATATTTAGCCTGAGGAATAATATTAGCATCAGTTAATACATCTCGGATCCCATTTAATATTGGTTAGTTATCATTTTTTTTGTTTTTGTTCTTTAAACCTGATGATTTCCACCCCTCAAAAACTGGATTCCCAATATGGTATCTATATAATCTATCTGTCTATGGATACCTTTCATGAAATCTGACAGAATTTCTGCTCTAATTTTTATTTGTGTTACCTTTAAAAGGCTCTTTTAAAAGATAATCTGGGCCTTTCACAGTTTTATTGCTTTGAATATATACAACAACAACAACCACCACCACAACAACAACAAACAAACAAGCAAACAAGTTTTATTTAGCCTAGAGTAGTTTATTAGTTTATTCCTTAATAGATTATTTTTCTGAAACACTTCTAATTCTGTATGTTTGGCATAGATATTGTTATTATTTCTAAAGTTCAATAGTGATGGAGATTACTGAGGAGTGAAACAGTGTTCCGAAGCCAGTAAACCCTTTTTTATTTGAAGCTGAAGAAAGCTGAGGAAATTTATACTGTTATTAGTTATTTAGTAGATGACCTCTGGAATAACAAGTTTGAATTTTGTATCTTGATAAACCAATGGAGCATTGCTTTAAATCGTGTTCTATCATATTAAATTGTTGCTGTGTTTGTGTGTGCGTATGTGGTGTATGTGATGTTTTAGAGAATATTTAATAATTGTAGATTGTAATTGTCTTGTAGTTGGCACATTCACTATCTGGTTTGGATTCACCCTACTATATCCAGATTTGAAATTAATGAATTGATAATATATTACCATGGATCAATAAGATAATGCCTAATTTTTTTCTTTATTGGTGATATTTGGAATTTTATAAAAAGAATACATATTTATGATTAATCACACAACATTAGAAAGTTTTCACATAAAGAATTGATATATATGTATTGTCAATATTTGCAATTTTTTATTCTATTCTATTTCATTTTATTTTTGACAAGGGAAATGACAAAGCAAGGATTTTTTTAAAAAAATAATGTATTTATTTATTTCACAATTTTCTCTTACTTTAAAAATTATTATAATGATTATTTATTTTGAAATCACAGTTTATTGTTAATACTATGTTACAATATTTTTTTAATGTTAATAAATGAGAAGTAGAATTAAATAAAAATCCCATCATTTACATTTCGAAGAATGTCCTTTGATTACAGATAAGTCACACAGATGTTCTAAGGGGTGTAAGAGCATCCTTGTCTTCTAATAAAAGAAACCATGTGCATAATGTAATAACAAAGTACAAAGTAATAGCCATTTTCTGAAATGGCAACCTTCCCCATGTCATTTTGAAAAAAAGTATGTATCTAATTTTCAAAATTTTACATTTCTACTCACCAAAACAGATGGATACTTGTATTCTAAAGAAATAATTTGGGGGTTTGTTTTATTTGATGCAATAAAGCAAACATTCTATGTCTTACAAGTATTGGGTGTTTTCAGTGCTATTTTGACTTTGAGGAATTCATAGCCTAGAATTCAAATGGAATCAATCCATTTGAATCCTTTTGCAACTAGTAAGATGTAAAAGTGAATGGAAACATTTAATGATTTTAACCAGAGTAGAAGCCCCATACATTCTCACAAATGTCCCAAGTGTACTGTCTTCTAAATTATGAGGAAGTAATAACATTAATCACAAAGAGACCATCAGTAAGAACTGTAAACTCCCCTCCCCCTCCTTTTTAAGTTTTAACCACTATTGTACTTTTTGTGTGATAACCAGAATCAAACAGAAGAGCAGATGGACACACACAGGAACTGAAATAGTTTGACTTTATTATCTGGTAGACTTCTGTGTGAGTCTGAAGGCCTTGTCAGAAACCACAACAGTTTACAAACTGGCAACTGTGGGTTTGTCTGTTCACCATTGAATCTATTTCTAGAAGGAAAAAAGAAACAAAGAAAAACGTTAAACCAACGTGTGAAGCATGTGACCTGGCTGTACTTAACAAGTATCACTGACACATAGCGACCTCTAATATTTGCATCATCACTGTACCCATAAATTATTTTCTGGTTTTTCCCATAATCATTTGTTTTTATCTGTTTTGAACTGAAACCAGCAAGCGCAAAACAACATGAAACAAAGTTTCAACTACATCATCTTAATAGTTCAGTTAAGAAGTTGCATTATATTACAAGCTTTCTAAATTTTCACTCAAGTACATGGAGAATATATTTTGCTTTGGACAAGCCATAGATGATTTAAAAGCTACATGGATATCCCTGTCTTAAAGTTTTCCTACAGTTATGGGGAATCCAAATGTGTTTGTAGAACTAGCATATGAAAAGTAGTACTTAAGTAATACTTTTCTGTTAAATAATATCCCCCAATGCCACTTTTCTCACTACTCAAAGGAAAAGAGATCAACAGTAAGTTAAGTAAATTTTAAGTAAAGTTATCTGTAGAAATTAGATGGCAGAACAATCTTAAGGAGAAGTGGTCAGTCCTTTCTTGTTAAACTTTCAAATTCCCCACAAAAAATAAATGTTTTTGTTTGTTTCATCTTAGAAATACTGCATGTTTCTCCATTATTTAATTTTTGGGCTCTGTTCATGTTTTGTTCCTATAAATGTTTCTGCCACATTGATTAAAAAGAAAGCTTTCATTCAAGGCTGGGGATAACTTCATGCAGAGGTGTAATCACTTATTATGGTACAGGTGCCAAAAATTAATAAACATACTACCTTGTCCTTATTATAATTCATTTTAATTTAATTTTGAGATTCTGCAGGACTTATGTAGAAGCATCAGAGGCTCGCTGGCATTCATGGGTGTCACACTGCTTACTGTATGTTAGCCAAATGTAATATAAGCCAATTGCTGAATGCTTTACCTGCTCAGTTAAATTGTAAGGCTTTCCTTGATGTTGATTGTGCAAATGTTAAGGATTGAAGTTTTAATACTTTCTGGTACTTCTTCAGCACTACTTCATTGAATGACAGTTGCATACTTTCACATGCACACCTCAATGATTTTAGTCTTACCTCAGAGGAGTCTCTATTTTCCCGAGTTCAGAAAAGCATAATAATCTGTACATAGAAATGTTTTGATTGTCCCCAATTTTTGAGTTATTCTTATATGTTTCTGCAAGCAAGAGGTATTCCTGAGATTTTCATTGTGGCCCTCCAAACATAATACGTCCCAGAGGAAGAAAAAAAAGATGAGTGAAAAACACACATCTTTCCCCAATACTGTTCTTTTTTAGCTTTAGGCTATATAGATTGCAAAAATACCCCCCTTCATTCAGCAAACATATGTTCAACTGTTTTTTTTTTCTTTCTTTCTTATAAGAAAGTCCTGCTTTGTGTTTTGATTTTAGCTATCACTTCTCATCACAGCTAAAGTTTTCTGTGCAACAGCTTCATGCTAGTCTGCTTATTGGAACTCTAAATGAATTACCCCTCCCAGGGCTCAGTCCATGTATTTTTTGTTTAGTCTTCTCAAACCACTAGTTACAATAAATAGAGCCAAGAGAGTGCTAAAAGATATGAGATGATTCCTATTCTCTGCACTTGAAGCTCTCCAACAGTCTTATTTAACTAAAATGCACTCCAAGCACTTTTTCCTTCTTCCTCTTTTCCCTTCTCAGGAGTTAATCTTATGTTATTCCCTTTGACTTTCTCAGTTCTTAAAATATTTGAATCCTTGGATGCTGAGCACCTTTCATCCCTTTTCTCTTAAAAATGAAAACACATTCTCCCTGAAATTCCTAGAAGGAGTAAATTATGTTTCTCTTATTCTTTTGTTTCTCTTATTCTTTTATTTTTCTTATATGTACCCATTTCATGTATTCACAACTATGTATACATTTATACTTATTATCTTGTAAACAATTGGCAAATCAAATCAAATAAATAAATAAATAAATAAAATAAAATAAATATGTATTTTGTAAATTCCCAACTGATTGAAAAGAGACACTAGTGGGAATGAATCCAGCTAGCTTTCTAAACTTTCTCTATACATGATCCATAGTGTGGCAAATGTGGTTGGTATTTACTACTTAAGCTTTCTGAGGCCTCACTTTTAATATTAAAAGAAAAATTATAGTATCAGGGTCTATGAAGAACACACTCCATTTCTGTGCTACTTGGAATAGTCAAATTATCAGGCAACATCATACAGGTGCATAGGGGTTCCAGGAAGGGCCAGAATAGAAACTTCTACTTTTCAGAGTATTGTCACTTCTTGAAAGCATAATACAAGTTTCAGATGTTAAAAACAAAGAGAGAGAGAGAGAGAGTGAGTGAGAGAGAGAGAGAATATATATCTCTATAAAGGTATATCTCTATAAAGGAAGGAAAGCCCCATCCATTCCCAAATTCAATCTAATGTTTAGAGTTTTAAACTATATCAGATTGAAAAAGTGGTACATTAGAGATTTATTTCTAACATCATACTTGTAAATGGACTATCATTGGTAGGCTAATCTTAGTCTTACCTGCCTTTGGTAGCAGCAGAACCTAAAACGAAAATGATGTCTTTCTGGACAAGAATTCTATGTGTATGTCCTTGTATATGTATATTAAGTTATGCAATTTGCATATACTGTGGCTTGCATGTTCCTTATCTTTCTGTTTTTTAGGAGGAATAAAAGAAGTTACCTCATGAGCTTGTATTGCCATTACAACTATCAGTCAACAGAAGGGTATACATATGTCTCAAAAGTACTTTTAATCTTTTTGCATTTTTTATCAAGAGAAAATATGTTACACATTTTTCCTGGCATTCTTGTCCCCCCCAAAAGGAGTCTATTTTAGTTGTCAAATATAAATATAACATCCAAAGTTCATTTCAACTTTTAGATTTTTAAAAATATTTATAATAATGCAAGGCTTTATGTTTGACACAAAGTCGAACTATTTATGACTAAGGCTAGAGACCAAAACCTGACCGTTCTATACATAATTTCAGGCGTCCATCTGGAGAGGCTGAGTGACTTTGAGAAGATGTCCTGGATTAGGCCTTGCCAGCACCTGGCAACATCTATGGTGTGGATTAAATCTTTATACAAACAGATGGTTAATACTGTTAGTTTGACAGAGGCAGATTTGATAGTGTCAATCGCTAGTTTAGGATGCTGGAAAATCTGAAATCAGGCTTTCCTTTCGATGTTCTTCTGAAAAAGTTTCTTGTCACTGAAAAGAAGGAAAGAAATTATTTTAGTAATCAGTTAATAATAAACCATTTATAATAAATCCAGAGGAATCTGCAATAGGAGGTGAAGTGATCCAAAGTGGCAGGCATTATAGAATCCTCATTATCACCTTCATTTTTCTTTTTAGTTCCATTCAATCATATACAATTCTTGGATGTAATGGACATTTTTGCCAAAAAGATCTTAAAGATCTTTCCTTTCCATGTTCTTCTGAAAAAGTTTCTTGTCACTGAAAAGAAGGAAAGAAATTATTTTAGTAGAAGAATGGAATACTTTTAGCAACATGAATATTTAAATGTCTTATATTTCTGCATATAGACCAGTTCTACTGTTCTGCTTTTATAATATATAAAAATCATGTGTATGCCATATTTATTGGGAAGAAGGAATACTCAGGTCACTTTAATTTTATAATAACTAGATATTGAATATTACATTAGATATTGAATGTAACTATTTAAATAAAAAATAAAAAATCAGTTAATAATAAACCATTTATAATAAATCCAGAGGAATCTGCAATAGGAGGTGAAGTGATCCAAAGTGGCAGGCATTATAGAATCCTCATTATCACCATTCAATCATATACAATTCTTGGATGTTTTTTTTTCTTAAAGATCTTCCTCAATCATGTTCTTCTGAAAGTTTCTTGTTGAAAAGAAGGAAAGAAATTATTTTGTAGAAGAATGGAATACTTTTCAACATTATTTAAAGATTTCTCATTAGACCAGTTCTACTGTTCTGCTTTATAATATTAAAATATCTATTTATTGGGAAGAAAAATAAATTATATAATAACTAGATATTGAATATTTTCCTATGAAAACTATTTAAATAAACAATAATATAATTAATAATAAACCATTTATTAAATGCTGAATTGCAATAGGAGGTGAAGTGATCCAAAGTGGCAGGCATTATAGAATCCTCATTATCACCTTCATTATTTTTTTAGTTCCATTCAATCATATACAATTTTGGATGTATGACATTTTGCAAAAAGATCTTACCCTAGGATGTAGTGCTCATCTCCCTTTCTTAGCCGAAGGAGCCAGCATTGTCCAAAGACATTTCATGGTAATGTGGCCAGCATGACTATATACCAAGGTGCATGGAATGCTGTTATTTTCTCACCAGTGGTACCTATTTATCTACTTGAATTTGTATACTTTCAAACTGCTAGGTTTGCAGGAGCTGGGGCAAATAATAGAAGCACACCCTGTTGTTCAGTGCTCAGTTTTTGAACCTGGGCTTTCAGCTTTCCAGCTGACAACTTCAATGTCTTTAACCCGCTGAGCTATCATGCCTCTGTAATGCAAATAATATGCAACATTTTTTTTTAATTGATAGATTATTAGAAGTGGAACAGGAAAAAATGTTAATGCCTTCAATAGTAACATAGACAAACATGGATTGACCTTAGCTTAACCTACCTCATTAAGTTTTTGTGATGAAGTGATTTGGAGAACAATATATTTTATTCTGAATTAATTGAACAAGAAGAATATAGAATCATTGTTGTTGTCAGGCATTCAGTTGTGTCTGACCCTCCGCCACTTTTCATGACCCTCTGTCTTGTACTGCCTCCTTCAGAGCTGTCATGGTTATCCCTGTGTAATCCTTTATAGATAATAAATGAAGTTGCTTATAGGGAAAAGGTGATGGCTCTGGTGGATTGGGGCACTAAAAGTAACCTGGTTCTAAATGTTAATAAAACAAAGGAGATCATTGTAGATTTTAGAAACAGCCAGCACAATCATATTCCATTCAGTATCAAGGATGCAAATGTAGAGGTGGTCAACAGTATTAAGTATATTGGGGTGCAGATAACTAATCTGAACTGGTCTCTCCACATGTCATCCTTAGGGAAGTGTGCAAAGCAGTCTCTGCATTTCCTGCATTGGATGAGGAGTGCATATCTTTCCCCTTCTATCCTGGCTGCTTTTTACAAAAGCATGATTGAGTGTGTTTTAATAAACTGCATCACTGTTTGGTTTGGTGGCAGCAGTGCCTCAGATAGAATGTTCATACAGAGAGTGCTAAGGACAGCCGAGAAGATTATACGAAGCCTTCTTCCTGGTATTCTAGATACTGCTTATAAATGCTATGTGCTTAGAGCTCAAAACATTGTCAGAGATCCCACCCACCCACTTTATGGTCTGCTTCTGTTGCTCCCCTCTAGGAGGAGGTTTTGAAGTATTTCTAGCAGGACTACCAGATTCTGTAACAGCTTTGTTCCCTATGCTATCCATCTGGTAAACTTGCAAGATTCATTTTTCTTGCCATGTACATGTATACATCTGAATTAGACTGTGTTGTTCCTCTGTGTCATATAATATATGTGGGTATATGCATAATTTTGTATTCATTTATTTAATCATATTTATGTAGTATATATTGCAGGTGGTGACCCTCTGAGAGCTGTATGCAACAAAATTTCATTTTAATGTATGCCGATTAGTGTAGATTCAAACTGACAATGAAGTTATTCTATCATCTATCTATCTATCTATCTGTCTGTCTGTCTGTCTGTCTGTCCGTCCGTCTGGCTGGCCGGCCAGCCAGTCAGCCAGCCAACAGATGCTAGTGTAACCCTTCTCCTTTTCCACTGATCACTTCCAACATGATTGACTTTTTTGAGAGAGACATCTCTCATGACAGGACTAAAGTAGGACAGCCTCGGTTTGGTGATTAGCTTCAAATGATATTTTTGGTGAGGTTCGGTCTGAAACTTACTTCTTTATTTGTTATTTTTGCAGTCATGGGATACATAATAGTTGCCTCCAGCACCACAGTTCAAATATGTCCACCCTTCTCTTATCTGCTCTTATTTTATCTCACTTTTGCATAGTCCACGTTTTGCAGCCATAAGTAGCAATTGGAAAAATTACTGCATTAACTAATCTGCATTTGATTGTGAGGGTAACATCTTCACTCTTCCTGATGTTACTCATGCTAGACAGTTCTATTATTCATACTACTGCAGTTCTTCCAAGTGCTATATGCTTTCTGATCTCAAGGTTTGGTCAATTTTAGAACACCCAGGAATAATACATTTACTGTTTCGATACTGTTATTGTTGATCTGCACTCTGACCTGTGTGTTCTCTGCAGTTGTCACTTTCTTTATGTTTTTGATGTTAAGGTGCAGTCCCAATTTTTCACTTTCATGTTTGACTCTCAGGATTAGCCATTCCAGATCCTTCTTGCTTTCTGTAAGCAATGTTGTATCATTTACATCAGGGGTGGGATTCAAATTTCTTAACAACTGGTTCTATGGATATGGCCTAATTTGTCGGTGTGGCTTGGTGGTCATTGACTGGCTGGGCATGGCTTATATATAATTATTATAAATATTTATGTAAATATTGAATTTTTTATAAAAAAAAAACAACAGCAACTTTTACCCAAAGTCAGGCAGATTGAGTTGCTTGCAGAATCACAGATTCATTTAGAGATCTGTGTTTCTGCCATCTGCTATCTGAGTCTGCACTGAATAATAGAAGCTTTAGGCTCAGCTCTGCTTTTAGATTACTTTGCTTTCTGGCTAATCTAAAACTCCTGGCACAGCAGAACAGCTGATGGTCAGGGGAAAAAAAAGGAAAAATAGCAACTTAGCAGGCAAGTTTGATGGCACGCATGCCAGGTAAGGAGTGAGTGGGCAGGGCAGGGTGGGGCCAGCCAGTGGTGCGATTTGCTGGTTCTCTGGCAGGTAGAATTCCACCCCTGGTGAGAGTGCATTTTGCATGCACATGTAGACCATTTCCTAAAAACCTCAGCTGTGGCGCCTGGATAGCTGATAAGCTCTGTGTGAGGGTGCACAGCATTTGAAAATCCTCTTCTTTCCTGCTTTTTCAACCTCAGCTGTGCCATACAAAGCAGCTGAGGTTGAAAAAGCAGGAAATAAAGGACAGCCAAGAGCCCGGGCGAGTGGATAGGCCAGAACAACAGACACCGAACTGGTTTGGTGTCTGCTGCTCTTTAGAGCTACCGGTTCTATAGAACCGGGCTGAACTGATAGCATCCCACCCCTGATTTACATATGGGAATGGGAATTTGTTGATATTCCAACTGCTGATTTTAACCTCAATGTAGATTTCTCCAAATATGCATTTCTCATAGCTATTTCTGTATACATATTGAATAATACAAGTGACAGGACACAAACTTTCTGAGCACCTTTGTCAATTTTGAACCATTTTACATCTCCATATTCTGTTCTTACAGTGGATGCTTGATCAGAGTACAATGACTGAATTTACTGGGCATGGTGTAATGATATTCCCAGTTCTTTGAGGCAGTTCCAGAACTAGTCATAGTCAACACAATTGAAAGCTTTTGTATAATCAGTGAGGCACATGTAGAAGTCTTTTTTTTTTAGTATTCCCTTGCTTTTTTCCATCATCCAACCTAGATTGACAATATGATTATGTATTCCTCTTCCTTTCTGACATTCTGCTTGTGTATCAGGCAGTTTTCTGTTGGTGTTGGATTCAAATGTTGCTGGATTATCTTCAAGAGAATTTTACTCATGTGTGGTATCAAGGCTATGGTTCAGTGGTGTTGTATCACCTTTCTTTGTTATTGGGATAAATATTGACCTTTTGCATTCTTTATGCAACTGACCAGCCTTCCCTTCACTTTGGCAAAGCACTGTCAGTGCTTTTGTTGGCAGTGATTTCAGCAACTGTGCAGGAATTTTATCAATTCAGCTTTTCTCCTCCAGGGTATCTGGTTTCATTTCTTATAGGTCAGCTTCTCCTCTTATGGCTTGTTCTTGTTTTTCATTAGTGTAAAGTTGCTCTGCATACACCTGCCATTTTTCTCTGATTGCTTGTTGGTCATGCAATTTGTCCCCATTACATCCTCTGACTATAGCCTTTCTTGCCATAAAGGGGTTTCTGACATTCTTCACATAAGTGAAACACTCTCTTGTATAACCTCTTATGGTTGCTTCATCCAGTTTTTTACATTGCTCAGCCCAGTACTTTTCTTTATCTTTTCTTGCCTTTCTCTAGAACTTTGGATTTAGTATTTGCATTTCTTTTGCTTTTCTTCTCTCCTCTGCCGTATTTATTATAGCTTCTTATATGTGTTGTTGGGCTATTTCACTGATGGTTATTTTTATTTCCTCCCATAGCTCATCCGGTTGTCTTTCTACAATGGTGAACAGTTCAAAAATGTTATTAACTTCAACTGCATATGCTGGGGGAATCTGCTTGGTGCCACATTTTTTAATCATGAGTGGTGTTTGATACTGAACTTTACTTTGATAGCTAACAGTTCCTGGTCTGACTCACAATCTGCACCAGGGAATGTTTTCATGACAAAGATGGAACTTTTCCATTTGTTCTGGCATAATATGCAGTTCAATTTGGTTTCAATGGTCTACATTTGGTGAAGTCCAAGTGTACAGTCACCACTTGGGTTGTGTACATTTATGGTTATCTGTTGTTTGGGCATAGCTGAAACAGATGTTCTCCTGCCTCATTTTGTTCACCAAGGTCAAATTTACCAGTGATTTGTTTCTTCCATGTCTCTCGCTTCTGCTCAAATAATATAGATAATGTCTTTCTTTGATGTTTGTTTCAGAATTTCCTGAATTTCAGCATAGAATTCTTTGATGTTCTCTAGTGCTGAGTCTGCCTTGGGAGCATAAACAGGAACATAAACTTTCAGAATTGTAATGTGTGGTTTTCTATTTATATGTATTGCCATTATCACTGACTGTTCAAAAACTTTCTATGGGTTCTGCCTACTTTTTTATGCAGTATGAAATCCATTCCTCTTCTGTTGGTATCATTACTAGAGTATTATATGATAACCCCATCAGAATTGAAAAAGCCACAGCCAGTCCAATGAACTTCATTGATGCCTAGTATATCAATGCTGAGCCTATTCATTTCATTTGTTCTAACATTCAGCTTTCCTATATTGACATTGATATTTCATGTTCCTAATTTGGAGATCTTTGAACAATGGAGAAATCCCTTTTCACTAAGAGCTGTGTCAATGCCTAGCGGGCCATTAGGATTTATCCCATCAGTAATAAGGAAGCTCCTGCTGCTAGGATAGTCTCTTTGCTCTTCCCCTGTAGCTTTATTGGTATCCCCCAGGGAGGCAGACTCACTGCTCAGTATCATATCTTCCACATCTTTGAGTCAATTCATAAAGTTTATTTATTTATTTATTTATTTATTTATTTATTTATTTATTTATTTGATTTGATTTGATTTATCTATCGCTTACAAGATAATAGATATAAGTATAAAAATGAGTAAGAATACAGGAAATAGGTATGAATAAATGGGGACAATATGACACGGATGGTAGGCATGATGGTGCACTTATGCACACCCCTTACAGACCTCTTACGAATGGGGTGAGGTCAATAGTGGTTAGTTTGAGGTTAAAGGAGTGGGGGTTAGAGGATGTAACAACAGAATCAGGTAGTGCATTCCAGGCACTGACCACTCTGTTGCTGAAGTTGTACTTTCTGCAATCAAGTTTGAAGCAGTTGATATTGAGTTTGTATCTGTTGTGTACTCTTGTATTGTTGTGGTTGAAGCTGAAGTAGTCATTGACTGGTAGGACATTGTAGCAGATAATTTTGTGTGCTACGCTTAAGTCTAACCATAGGTGACGTAGTTCAAGATTGTCCAAGCCCAAAATCTCAAGCCTGGTGATATAGGATATTCTGTTGCGAGCAGAGGAGTGTAGTACTCTTCTCGTGAAATACTTCTGGACTCACGCGATTGTATTAATGTCTGATATACAGTGCGGATTCCAGACTGATGAGCTGTATTCGAGTATTGGTCTGGCAAAATTTTTGTATGCTCTAGTTAGCAAGTCGATATTTCTGGGGGAGAAGCTTCGTAAGTTTATATTTACAACTCTTAATGCCTTTTTGGCAATGCTGTTACAGTGAGCTCTGGTGCTTAGGTCATTTGATATGAGAAATTTTTGGCAGGGAAAACTGGAGTAGGTTATCAGGTCTTTCTCAAACTCAAAACCATGTTGGCCAATGCAATAGGCTTATACTATTCACCCCTCACTATTAGTGAGGTATGGTTGAACTTTGGTGGTGGGGGAGTATAGAATATCAATGTAAAATAAATATACAGAAAGCAGATGGAAATGCAAATTTGAAAATACACTATTTTGAAGAAAAAGATCTACAAATATGAAAGCAAAGTCAATAAACTTGAGACCATCAATGTAAGTTTACTAAGTTTCATTATGAAACACACAAAGAATTGCCAGTTCTTAATTGCTTAATCAAAACAGAATTAATATGAAGAAAAAAATTCTCTATATGTTGTGCTTCAAGGCAAAGCCAAGTGCCTCGCTTATTCCGCTATAATATACAACCAGATTTGTTTCACCTAAGTTTCATTTCATGGGTTTATAGCTGCTGAAGAAAGAAAAAAGAAAAAACTTGGAACAGATCCCAGACTTTACTCTTCATCTCCCAATGGTTTGGCAAGGAATAGCAACAGGAACATCTCCTTTTTGATTCTAGCTGCACAAATGGAAGAAAAGATCAATCCATCCCATCTCCTCTCTGTTGGAAAGATGTTAAAGTCTGAAAGGAAGAAGGACAACCATATTTCAGTTTCTGAAAAATGCACAAGTACCTCCTAAACATATAAATGCAAAGGAAATGTAAGGCGACTGCTAACCACCATTGTTTACTAGTCAGTCCAGTAAATCTACATGTCGAAACATTGGTAATTGGAAAACTATAAAATATCTATTTCTGAAGGTGTCTATTAGTTGCCTAGTAATTTCTGTCCGGCATGCTACTTTTCCTTAAATTGTTTTTAAATCAAATGGCAGTCACACTGAATAAAGAAGTAATTGTATAGTTAACATGTACAAAATGTTTGAAAATTGTGCAATATCAGCATGAGTCAAAATAAAGAGCAGCTTGGGGAAGTGAGGAAATCTCACTTTGATTTTGCTTACTTGCATAAGCGAAAGGATAATTGAAACTCAAAGATTACTTTTGCAGTACAATAACTTGATTTTTATCATATTGGGCTTCTTTTTTCCTTTTCCTTTTGGACTATTTATTGTTCCAGTGGGCTACTGGTTGAAAAACTGCAAAGACAACTTCATTTAGTATTTTAACAACAGTACTGATACAATTGGGAGGGATTTGGACAGTAAGCTTTCCAGAGAACCCTATCCAATTCTTAAATATTCCATATGTCAACTTTCTCTCCTTCAAAGTTTCTCCTTTATTTGCCAAGATTTTATTTATTTATTTTTATCTTGCTTTTATTATTTTTACAAATAACTCAATATGGCAAATACTGTATATTCAACACATCTTCCTGGTCCTATTTTTTTCCACAATTCTATGAGGTGAGTTGGATTGAGAGAGAAGGACTGGCTCAAGATCACTGAACTCAAAAAACCTCTAGACAATGGAGAGAAGGACCTGTACATTGACTACCATGCTGACTGTATCAAAAGTAAGTCACACAACCCGCAACTCACAACTCAGCTTTAACCTTCAACCACAACCCTACCTCAACCAATCCACCATCACCCAAGACTAGGCACGCATGCCCCTAACTACCTCAATTCCAACTACTGCTGGCCTTAAATGCAAGTTACTCAATACAAGAAGCCTTGTGAATAAAATGCCTGAATTTCTCCTCTTACTAAATATGGCTAAATTCGACATCATATTTGTCTGTGAAACTTGGCTCAATGCATCTCTCCCTGACTCCATTACCACAGTAAGAGACTATCATGTTTACCAATCAGATCGTGAAATTCGTAGAGGAGGTGGTGTTGCTATCTTCTATAAAAAGTCCTTACATCTAAAAAACATCCAAGTTACCCAGGACCTTGCTATTCCTGAGACCATCATCTGTGAACTATCCTTAAATATCATATTTCGATTCTTACTATATTACATAGCACCTGATTATGACATCGAACATATAAACAAGCTAAATACACTACTAACATGGGCATCATCCTGCCCACACGCTTTTATCTTTCTTGGTGACTTCAATCTACCTCATATTGACTGGACCCTAAATGAATGTACAACTGAACCCATACACGCAACCTTCTACAATGCTGTTACAAATCTGGGACTGGAACAACTAGTAACCAACAACACTAGACTAAACAACTGCCTCGATCTCATCTTCTGCAATAGTTTGAATTTAATTTACGGAATACAAATTAAAGAACCCTTTTCCAGTAGTGACCACAATATGATTGACTTTTGTCTCAACATACGCCCCCACAAAAATCATCACAATGACGTAATTCCCAATTATAACTTCAAAAAAGGCAACTATGATCTTATAGACAACAATCTCTCACCCCTTGATTGGCAATCTCTATTCACTGGATGCAATACTGTTGAAGACCATCACAACATATTTTTACTTGAAATCAAAAGAGTCATCAAACTGTATGTACCAACAACAACTCCCAAAACAAAACAAAAAAACAGATTACCCATAACAATAAGGAAACTTCAATCCAAAAAGAGATCACTCTGGTGGAAAAACAAATCTGGTCACGTTGCCAATTTCAAAAGCCGATACAAAAATTTATGCCACCAGATAAAGACTGAATGCACCAATTATCACATTAAACAAGAGGAAAACCTTCTATGCACCAATTCCACCCGCGCTTTTTACAATTTTGTAAACAACAAACTAAAAGACTCAAGGTCCATCCCACCCCTGAAAGGACCTAATGGTAAAGACTGCAACAACGACACCATTAAAGCCAACCTCTTTAACACATTCTTTGGCTCAGTATTTGTAAACAGCAATGGATTATGCCCAGTATTTGCTAGCCGAACCACAGACAACTACAATGATCTAATACATATTGATTTTACAGAAGACAATGTTGGAAAAGCACTACGTAATCTAAAACCATCTCTAACTATTGGACTGGATGGAATATGTGCCTACTTCTTAAAAAAGCTATGCACTACCATAGCCGAACCTCTAAGCATAATCTTTGAAAAAATTTTCAGGACCAGCTCCTTGCCTAACCTATGGTCACAAGCCACGGTCATCCCCATCTTCAAAAAGGGAGACCCCAGCCTAGTTGAAAATTACAGACCAATCTCCTTATGCTGCATCACCTGTAAAGTCATGAAATCAATTATTAACCAATCCATTATCCTCCACTTAGAGACAAACAACCTACTCTCCAAAAAACAATTTGGTTTCAGGAAAAAACTATCCTGTAATCTGCAACTCTTACACTGCAAAAACATATGGACTACACAACTCGATCAGGGCAAAGCAATAGACGCAATCTACACAGACTTCTGTAAAGCCTTTGATTCAGTGGTACACGACAAACTGCTCCTAAAAATAAAATCTTATGGTATCTCTGGACAACTGCATAACTGGATAGAAGCATTTCTGTCAAACAGACAACAAATGGTCAAAATTGGGAGTGTCCTATCAAATTCTGTACCTGTCAATAGTAGTGTCCCCCAAGGCAGTGTTCTAGGACCAACTCTCTTCATACTCTACATAAATGACCTCTGAGATCATATTAAGAGCAACTGCATTCTTTTTGCTGATGATGTAAAGCTGTTCAATACCACAGACAATACTGCTACCCTACAAAAAGATCTTGACTATGTATCAGAATCGTCAAACAAATGGCAACTTCAAATCTCAACAAAAAAATGCTCTGTCTTACATATTGGTAAAAAAAATATCAGAAAATAAAATACAAGCTGAATCGTCAAGATCTTGTTGATGATCCAAGCTCTGTAAAGGACCTTTGGAATACTCATCTCTAATGATCTAAGTGCTAGAGCCCACTGTAACTACATAGCCAAAAAGGCATTAAGAGTTGTTAACCTAATATGTAGCTTTTTCTCTGGTAATATTACACTAATAACTAGAGCATACAAAACATTTGCTAGACCAATACTTGAATACAGCTCATTGGTCTGGAACCCACATTACGTATCTGATATTAGAACAGTTGAGAAAGTCCAGAAATATTTCACAAGAAGAGTTCTCCACTCCTCTACTCATTGTAGAACACCTTATGCCACCAGACTTGAAATTCTAGACCTAGAAAACCTTGAATTACGCCGTCTTCGGTCTGATCTAAGTATGGTATATAAAATCATACATTGCAATGTCCTACCTGTCAATGAATACTTCAGCTTCAACCATAACATCACAAGAGCAAACAATAGATACAAACTCAAGGTTAACTGCACCAAACTTAATTGCAGGAAATACGACTTCAGCAACAGAAAGGTCAATGTCTGGAATACTCTACCTGACTCTGTAGTTTCTTCCCCAAACCCTAAAAACTTTAACCTTAGACTGTCTACTATTGACCTCACCCCTTTCCTAAGAGGTCTGTAGGGGGGCCTGCATAAGCGCACCAACCTGCCTACCATCCCTGTCCTATTTTTTCTTTTATTTTTCTTATATGTACCCATTTCATAACTATGTATATACTTATACCTATTATCTTGTAAGCAATTGACAAATAAATAAATAAAATAAATCATCCAGTTGGCTTTTGTGGCTAAGGCTAGAACTCATGGTCCCCTGCTTTCTAGCCTGCTGCCTTAATCACTTGTGTGCATGTTTTGATGATTGGTTAAACAGGAAAAGGGAGTTGCAGTCTTGTCACATATGAAGGTCACCAGACTGAGATGGCTACTTTAAATAATCTGTCTATACTGTCCCCCCACCCCTTTCTGTGCTTTGCCCTAAATGACATAAATAGATATTTCTTTTTCGGGCATTCAGAATCATATATTTTATGAAATGTTATTTCATTTCAGCTCAGCTGTAGCATGCAGTGGCTGCATTTCAAAGATAGCACCAAGAAAATGGAAATCTCTTATCTTATTAATGTATCAGTTACCCTACAATTGTTTCAAATCAATAGAAACTTGTTTCAGATCAATAATACCACTTATGTTCTTACCATGCTTACTTAGTCTAATTTATTCTTTCTGCTTACCATCATAATTCTTCTGCATCTCAGCCATTTACTGCTTGACCAGGTATATTTTCTTCAGGCTAGTTACAAATATGTAATATGGACAGTTACTTTTCTTCAAATAAATCATGACAACTGCTGTGGAACTCTTATGGGAGGCTATCACATAAAGACACACATTTCTGTAGCCCTCTGAATGTTTCTTTTCCTGCTTAGCTCTATCACCTACAAGAGTATATCATATCAACCAGTCATCTCTGCAATTTTCCAAATACAATTTCCTATTCTTTGTCTCTCTTTTTTGGAGAAGTTAGCAAGTCATTAAACTATGCTTGTTTTTGTTTTACACTACTTTTTCAGTAGTAGCATACATACAACTCGAGTGAAAGGATAATATGGTTGCACAAAATGGCCTGTGCCCCCATACCAGCCCAGATGACAATAGATCTTCTGTATGTTAGATGTTGTGAGTGTATAAACATGTAAGTGTAGGAGATGCTGAGCTCATAATAGATATTGTAAATTCTTTCCAAAATTTGGTCAGAACACTTCTTTAAATAGCTTGCAAACATCTCAGATGTGTACATAGATATAAGAAAAAAGGGCAACCCATTGAAATAAAGATATTATATAAATTAATTAAGCATAGTAATGAAGAGCATATGAGAAAGCTGCACTGCAGTGACAATAAGTACTAATTAACCTTCAGACTTCCTTGAAACCTCAAGAAACGAATTGGAAAATAAAATTTCTAAGAGACCATGTTTCTGTCCTAAATATACAGTGCATCCATTTGTATTTATCCAGCACAGATATTTCCTTCAAAGTCCAATAAGCTTAGACTTATCTGATTGTGATGTGAATGGGATGTCAGTACAGATACAATTATGGTAAGAATCTTATTCACCATTTTTTTCGTTCATTCACTCATTCATTCATTCATTGATACACTTGCCTATTTCAACAAGTGAATCTGAGTGGCTATAAAATGGAATAAATACATTTTAATAGAAAATGTGAAGGAAGCTGGCCTAATATGACATGACTGTGAGCATATTTGTTGTTCTTTATTCCCCTTTCTTGTTACATTACTGAGTGTGAAAACTGTATTGATGTGTGTTTCCCTGAATCCCCCACTAGTTATATATATCAGGGATTCCTGAAGGTCTCCAGGCCCTTCTCAGAGATCTGCAAAATCAAAATTATTTGCCAACCTATATTGAAAAATAATACAATATTAAAATCCTATCAAACAATCACGAACAAAATTAGAGACAACAAATATATCAATTGTATTATAATATCATGGGAAATATCAATAAATATAAGCCATACAAACAAAAAAACTTTGAGGTCCTCCATAAATTTAAAAAATGGAAAAGGGGTCCTGGGAGATTTAAAAAAAAACAAACAACACTGATACAGACTTAAAAGCAAGTATAAATATATTAAAATAGGTAACTTTGTATCTTCAGAAAAGCATAGGAACTGAAATGTAAAACACAATGCAGGTATCTAATTTTACCAAATGAATCTCATTTAATATCTCATTGTTTAAGTTTTGAGCTATGGATGCATTGAGATGATGGCTAATTAGTTGCATTGTTTTCACGTGTCACTAAAGTATATTTAAACCATTCAAGTGAGCACCCACAAATGGCATTCTGAAACACACCATAGAATCCACTAGGAGCATTTCTAGAGTGGAACCATAAAAGAGAAAACAAGTCTTTCTTTCATTACCTTTCTGCAGCATCTAGTAACAGCATTGGAGGCAAAATGTCACTAGGTGCTTTCCTATCACTTTGATATTGGACGTGTTGAATTTCTGTTTTTTTGCCCATGCATTAAAAATTAGAATAGTTCTGTCTTATATATACAACATACACAGAGAGAGACACATTGCTCTGGTACAACCAGCCTGGTACAGGTTGTCCTTGATTTACGGCCACAATTGAACCCAAAATTTATGTTGTTAAGTGAGACATTTGTTAAGTGAGTTTTGCCCCATTTTACAACTTTTCTTGCCACAGTTGTTAAGTGAATCACTGCAATTGATAAGTTAGTAACCTGGTTGTTAAGTGAATTTGACTTCCCCATTGACTTTGCTTGTCAGAAGGTCATAAAAGATGATCACATGATTCTGGGACACAGCAATGGTCATAAATATGAACCAGTTGTCTACCATCTGAATTTTGATCACATGCTCATGGGGATGCTGCCATGGTCATAACTATGAAAAGTGGTCGTAAGCCGGGGTGGGATTCAGCCAGTTCAGACTAGTTTGGGTGAACCGGATGTTAAATTTACATCTGGTTCACTGAACCGGTAGTTGAACTGACTGGGTGGTCCCTCCCACACTACCCCTCCCCTCCAAGGAGTCTCCACATGGCCCGTTTTGGATACAAGTAAGTGCAGGGTCTGTGATTTGACTCTGGAAGGGCAAAAAACAGGCCTTCTGGAAGTCCGGAAACAGGCCTGTTTCCGGCTTCCAGAGGGCCACTGGACCTCGGGGAGGCCATTTTTACCCTCCCAGAGCCCCGAGGAAAGCTTCCGACCCTCCCCGAAGTTCCAATAGGCCACGCCCACCATGGCCACATCCATCAAACAACCAGGCAGAGAACCGCTTGCTGGGATTTTTGAATCTCACCCCTGATCATAAGTCACGTTTTTCAATGCTGTTGTAACTTTGAATGGTCACTAAATGAACAATTGTAAATTGAGGATTATCTGTATAGAGATTAAGGTACTGGACTAGGAATGGGGAAACCCAGGTTTTAATCCTGCTTTAGGTATGGAAACCAGCTTGATGACTTTCATCTGGTCATTCTCTCAGCCCTAGACTGTGAAGTCGAAAAACATCTACCAACATGCAGTGGATTAGTATGGTTGTGTTCCCTAACCTTCAACAAAGAGGCTTTCATTCCACAGCTGCAAATGATGACAAAGATGATAAACAATTTAATCTCTCAATTTCTCTCTCCCTTTCTTCCCCTCCTCTCTCTCACACACATGCAAAGGCTTAGAATTCAGTTCTTTTACCTTGGGAAGGAAGTTCATGAGCTTCACAATCTTTTCTCACATTGTTGCCATGTGTTTTTAGAAGCCTCCTAGGTCATCATTGAGAAACAGGGTATGAAGTGCTCATGAGAGCACTTACTTTATCGATCTGTGCCATCTCCCAGGACAGTTGTTATTGTGCAGAATAGTAATGCTATGTTAGATAAAAGGGTTAGAATAATAAAAAATTAAAAAAAACAAAACAAAATAGGTCTAGTTTTGCATATTCCAGTTGAATTTCATTTCTCATTTATTGGAGCTGAATATATAATTTTTGCCCTTCTCAAAAATGGGTATACTTTTTCCTGCACATGAGCATAACACTGTGCAGATGTAACCTTAAATAATTGTACCAGAGCAGAAAGTTCATTTCTAAATGATGCTGAAACCACATCCTACTTCCAAGGATTTCTGAGGAAGGATTGGTGGTTGAAAAAAAAATTAAGATGGTAGTCATAACAAACAAAACCCCATTTCTTTTTTTCCACACACTGCACTGTGAACATTAAAAGGGAGAAATACCCCCTCTCTCCTTCCAGATGTCCCTGCCTACTTGTATGTGTGACCACTTGGTTTGTTCCACAAGGAGAGAAGCAGTCACACAAAGGATTGCAGGAATTTGGAAATCTTCTGTATACTTTGTGAATAACTTCAGCAACTGTACACTGCACAGACATTAAGCTAAAACAAGACACTGTTGGATAGTTGCATTAACTGTGCTTTTAAAAAATATTTCAGTAGATCATTCTTGTTTAAAATCTCTTTTCATTTGTTCATCATAAACTTTAGCTTAGCTCCTGAGTCCTTCTGCTCCATCATAATGATCCTCAAATATTTATGCAATGAACCAGAGTGGCATGGAAGAATCGAGGCTGGCATCCTGGCATGGAAGAATCAAAGCTGGAAAGAAGTAAAGAACAGAATCCAGTGAGAGAGCTACATTTTCTTCAATTTTCAGGTCTGTACTCGAGCTAGAGATTCTTTGTTGTCTTCCCTGGAAGTTGAAAAATGTAATAGATGGTGATTTGAATACACTAAACAGATTCATAATTTATAAAAGATCGGCTTTTCCCAACTATACATCTGAATTCATTTTGCTTAAAATGAAAAGAAATAGAAAAAAGGATGACATAACTGAGCAGGTCTATTTTTAACTGATTGTTTCTATTTAGTTCCTCCTTCTATTGTTGCCTTTTAATTTCAGTCATATGTAATTTTGGCTAATCCTTGTAATGCTGCAGGTACTCTGAAACATTGTCTACACTGATTGTAAATCAGGACTGATAAAGTGCATAATATAGCAAATATTTGCATATTGTTAATTAGGTCTTACTTTGACAGTTTGCTCTTAGTGTCACATGTTAAAATGGGCTCTCAGTATTCTTTTATTCTCTTCTATGAGAAACATGTTGAGCATAAACATCCTTTCAATTTTTTAGACTGGAACAGAAAAGGATAATACTCTGTTTATTTGGTTAAGAGGTAAGGACAGGGTTTTCTATAAATTTTATTTCTACTGAATTTAGATTTCAACAGCAAACATATTATTTTCAAACTCAGCAGAAAATTTTTATTCACACATTTCTAGGAGCCCCATCTCTAAACATTTATTTATTTTAAATCCTGCTTTTTTGCTTCAAACATTCCTTGAGCAACAAGCAATGTATATATTTTAAAAATCCTTGACCAAAAACAATTTTGGTGTATTTTTCTAACACATATATGAATATTTAGAATGTGTCAATCCTAATAATAGACATACTTTGTCTACATTTTGTTATTAGAGAATTGTGATAACAATATTTTCAAAAATGAAGATTTTGGCACAAAGGTATGTTCCAGGCATATCTATATTTCCTCCAAACATTTAGCATATATGAAAGATGCACATGTACATAAAAGTTCTAATATATTGAAAGCAAGCAAGTCTACATTTCAATGTGGCCCATCCTGGTTGGGATAAAGGAAACTAAAATGCAAATGGTCTAATGGGCATTCAATTACCCAGCCCTATGTTTGAAAAACAATTTTCTTTGTTGACTCTGTGTGAAGGTGCTCTATCTTTCTGCTGTATGCAGTATACTATATATCTGCTGTATACAGTTGAAAGATGGCAATTCCATCATATCCAGCAAGGCTGGGTTTTATGGCTTTTAAGCCATAACTAATCTGACTATAAGATTAATGATCATCACAAAAAAGGTAATAAAAATGGTTGGTCACATGATGATTCAATTTATGACAGTCATGACGTATGACCATAATGGGCATGCTCCGTTACAGTTGTAATTCAAGGAGTACCAATAAATATTTATATAACATATCTTTAGAACTTCATTCCCCTATACAGAAGTATTGTCTCTTTTTCTCACTCTCTTTCTCTCCACCAAGAACCTAAAAGTCTTAAAATTGCATTATTTTTAAGAAAAAAGAAAAGAAAATTGTTAAATAAATTCAGTTTTTGGTACATCTCACATATTTCTTCCCCTGCCAGAATTTAATATGTAGAGATATTTTTACCTCATGGATATTATTAAGAGACAGAAAGTAAGCAAAGCTAAATATTGTATTGAAGAAACAAGTTGTTTAAAAATGGCTAGAGATTGAATTGTCCTTTTTTGGTATTTATCCATACAATGTACCAAGAGCATATTCACCATATATTTACCTCCTGTCATGTTCCCTCGCAAATGTGAATGGGCAGTTAAAACTATAAAAATTAGGAATGGATGCTTGGATCATTGGTGCCCTTTACAGTGACACTTGATTATATGGGTGATTGAAAAAGGTTTATCATGTTGTTTTTCAAGATAAATCTACTGCTTTCAGCGTGTGCGATTTGACAATAGTCTAAGAATTACAGTAGTGAATACAGCTGCAATGAAATATATGCTCTTTTTCCAGGTACAGCATGACTTTCAGAATTGGAAAGGAACAGTAGGCCTCATTTCTCATATAAATAGATATAGTGGAGTGCAAAAATAAACCCTGTGTTAGAAAACTGTAGTTATTGGAGGTCAGTTCTGCCTGAAATAACTTTTCCCTCTCCATGTGCATTCACTCACCTTGGGTATTTTTTCTTATTTACTTGTTTTGTAAGACAAATCTCTTTGCAAATAATTCTGTATGGAATTTTGAGGCTTACGTTTTTAAGTTTTATTAATATAGCATGCTAACATTTTGTTCTAATAGTGCCAATGAGCTTGCAGAAATACTGGGATATAAATTGAGTGGTCACTAAGAGGATAGGGCAACTTTTGTTCATGCAACATTTTGTGTGTATACTAGAGACACCACAGAAGTGTAGACTAGAACAGATTCCTATACAAACAGATTCAAGTACACAATTCAATAAACTTCTCTGGCCAAAAAGTTGCTATTTTTCTGCCTGTAGATACATAGATGGCTTTGCAATTATTTAGCCTTTATACTCATAATAAAAATGGATTTTCCAACTTTTACAGTGAATGAATTTAAAATAATAAATTCTATAACTTTAACAGGAAAGCAGCTATATTCATCTTCCTCACACTTTCTGATTCAGCAAAAGGAAATTAAAATAAAAATTATTTGATGTATGAAGATTTCTCATATGTGAATTTCTAATTCATTTTGATGATGAAAGCAACTCCCTATTGGCCAGCAATAGTGATCATAATTGTCTATGAGAGCATAAACAGCATAGGACCATCTGGATGATTTTAACTCTTGTTAACTCTGTTGACTGTGACTGAAAGGAGTTCAAGTCAAAAACATGTAGACAATATCAAGTAGCCTAGATCAGTTACAATATCTAAAAAATATTAAAATCCCAAGGGATTGATGAAAAGTATGAGGTAGCAATTTTACTGAAGTTAAACTGGTCTGGATAGGAATCTACCTGGGCATCTTGTATATATTATCTTGTATTTTGTCATAGAAGGAAGATGGACATGCTAAATAAGTATAAATATTATCTGTAAATCTACATTACCTACCTTTTCCTATCTTAAGATAATTTTCATATCAAAGTAATAGAGCACTTATATTTCCATACCCTTAATGATTTTTTTAAATATCAGGACTCATTATAAGTACAGATTTCTTGACAATAGTAATAGACAAGAAACAGTATGATGCAAATAGTAGATTCTTAGAGCTAGCAAATTTCAACAAGGATCTATTGAATATATACAACTCACATCACTGTAGAAAAAACAGCTGCTGATCTTCAGCTAGGACAGGTGGTCAAAACAAACCCAAACCTTTCCACAATTCACTGTTTTGAAATAATGGTGACTGATATGTTGTTTAATATGGTGTCTGCTAGACCTACTTTTTATATATCCAAAATAATGCTAAGACAATTTCCAAAGCAGTGTGACTGAAGAACCCTGGTAAAAATCATTCATGTGTAGTCCTATCAGTAGTCAAGAATCCAGGTAACTGAAGTTTAACACACCTAGAGGGTACAATGTTGTTGACGGTTGTTTTAGTAACTCATATTCCCACTGTGACTTGCCCTTGTAAAATAAATTATGTCATGTTCCCTGGGTTGTTGAATTCAATAACACTAACTTTATAGATTTTATCTGTGCTCAGGAGGTTCACAATTTAGAAACTATTCTGTGATTTAAAAAGCCTACTAAATGCAAAGCAAATTGTTTTTAAAAGGAGACAAATACTATCCTATTAAATACAAAATTCTGCAACCCAACAGGACTTCAGAGAATAATTAGGACTGCAGAAAAAACAATTACTACCAGCCTGCCTTCAATCAAGGACCTGTATACTGCACGAGTCAAAAAGAGAGCTGACAGACCCCTCACATTGCGGACATAAACTGTTTCAACTCCTTCCCTCAAAATGACGCTATAGAACACTGCACACCAGAACAACTAGACACAAGAACAGGTTTTTCCTGAAAGCCATCACTCCGCTAAACAAATAATTCCCTCAACACTGTTCAACTATTACAAAGTCTGCACTACTATTACTGTTAATCTTCTCATCACTCCTTATCACCCATCCCCTCCCACTTGTGACTGTACGACTGTAACTTTGTCGCTTGTATCCTTACGATTTATATTGACTGTTTTCTAGTATGATTTGATTGCTTATTGTACCCTATGACTATCATTAAGTGTTGTAGCTTATGATTCTTGACTCTTGATGAATGTATCTTTTCTTTTATGTATGCTGAGAGTATTTGCACCACAACAAATTCCTTGTGTGTCCAGTCACACTTGGCAGATGAAGAATTCTATTCTATTTTACTCTATACAGTATATCTTAACATTTCTATACATGTATCATTTTTGTCAGCAAACAACCATTACGGTTTTTCATTAAAAACAGGGTTCAAGGGTCTGGATGCTTTAATGGTCGTAATTTACAAAACTACAAATTTTAACTGAATTTCAAAAAAAAAAATTATAACAGAAAGAACAGTTCAAAGTAGAATTTTTTTCTTTAAATACTTTATTAAATAAATTTATATACATACAAGAAAATCAAAACATTCAATTTGCTGCAATGCGAGCAAATACAGTGTTCGCTCTAATTGGCAATTCTCTCATTGTATCAAATAATCATTCACTTATTTAGTTTAGTTTACTTTATTGTCATTACACCTCATACAAAGAAATCAAACACCATCTTCAGTGCACATCATGACCATGACCATGAAAATTAACACAAACACACATCCTTCACCCACTACACATTGAATCGAAAACTCTCGACACCGCACCAATACTGCACTATATAGCAGAATTCTAAAGAGCTACTGCCCTGGGATAGAAGCTGTTTTTCAGCCTATTTGTCCTTGTTTTTTTTTATTCTGTACCATCTGCCAGATGGTAATAGTTCAAAAAAAGGGTTCCCAGGATGAAATGGATCTTTGAGAATGTTTTGAACTTTCTTAAGGCAGCGGGAGCTATAAAGCTCTTCCAAAGAGGGGAGAGGGCAACCAATGATCTTCTGGGCAATGACGTTAACCCTCTGGAGTGCTTTCCTATCTGCCACTGTGCAATTGGCAAACCATACAGAGGTGCAGTAAGTTAAAATACTCTCTATGGTGCAGCGGTAGAAAGTTACCTGCAATTTTTCATTCAGTTGTTGTTTCCTGAGAAGTCTCAGGCAGTATAATCTCTGCTGGGCCCTTTTGACCAGTAATGCAATGTGAGCACCCCAGGTCCTCTTTTATGGTAACACCAGAAATTTAAAACTGGCCACTTGCTCCACTCAATCTCCATTGATAAGCAAGGGCTGGATGTCTGATCTGTTCCTTGTATAGTCCACTATAAGCTCCTTGGTCTTATTGGTATTGAGGACCAAGTTATTGTCTCCATACCATGAAAGCAACCGGTCCACCTCATCTTGATAGGCAGACCCATCCTCCCCCGGAAATGAGTCCCACCACTATTGTATCATCTGCAAATTTAGCAATAGTATTACTAGCATGAGTGGGAATGCAGTCATGCACCTAAAAAGTATAGAGTAAGGGACTCAACATGCAACCCTGTGGTGTACCAGTGTTAAGAATAAGGGCTGAAGAGGTATGATTACCTAATCTGACCTGTGAGCGGCCAGACAGCAAATCCATAATCCAAAGGTAGATTGAATAAGAAAGGCAAAAAGTTTAGACACTAGTCTATGTGGAAGAATTGTGTTAAATGCAGAACTAAAATCTACAAAAACCATCCTCACATAGCCCTCCTGCTGTTCTAAATGAGTCAGAGCAGTGTGAAGAGTGATGGCTATAGCGTCCTCTGTTGGTCTATTTCTTCTTTATGCAAACTGGTGTTTATCAAATGTATGCGGAAGACCAGAAATGTTGTGCAGGCAGGCCAATTTCTCAAAGCACTTCATGATGATAGGAGTGAGTGCCACTGGTCTGTAATCATTGAGGTTATTGATAGGGAACCTCTTTGGCAGCGGAACAATGGTGGAAGCCTTCAAACAAGATGGAATAGTGGAGTGGGATAAAAACCGATTGAAGATCCTGGTAAAGACTCCAGCCAACTGATCAGCACAGTTTTTAAGTACTTGGCCAGAGATACTGTCAGGACCAGCAGCCTTTCTAGGGTCCACAGCCCTCAGATGCTCCTTACTTCCTGTTCCTCCACATTGAGGTGGGGGCTATATTTGGCTGGTGATTGTATTTAGCTGTCTCTGATGTCTCCACTTCAAAGTGAGCAAAAAATGATTCAGTTCCTCAGCCAATGAAGCATCCCCTCAGCAGGGATGACATTGGTCGGTTGATGGTTCGTAATTTGTTGAATCCCTCACCACACCTGCCTCATGTTATTGCTATAAAAATTATCCTCAATCTTCCTCTTATAATCAATCTTGGCCTTCCAAATACCTTTCTTCAGATTAGCTCTTGGCAATCTAGATATAATACTAAATTTCATTCTAATTATTTATTACAAATAAATTTACATATAATTTTATGAATTTCTATCATACCCTTTTATTTGACTTTTTATTACTTTCTTGTCTATCTTCCATAAGTTCCAAATTTCATAGTATTCTGGCTCCTCTTTGTTTCTGAGTTCCACTGATAACCTGTCCATTTCTGCATATTCCAAGATTTTCTTTATGATCATAAATTCAGGGGGAGGGTTGCATTTCCAATTTTGGGCAAAGGCGAGCTTACTGCCATTAATATATGGAGTATTATATATAATAGGTTTTTTTTTTTTTTTTTTACTAATTTTCTGTTTTAGGATTCCTAATAAAAATATCTCTGGTTTCAACTCAATTTTAACTTTTGTGATTTCTTCCAACCAATTTTCAATTTTCCTCCAATATTTTTTGCTTTTGGGCAGGTCACATATGATAATAGCTTCCTTGCTTATAGTCACATTTCCAACAGCTCACCGAATTGTTGGGGAACATTTTTGCAAGTTGCGCTGGTGGTAAGTGCCAGCAATAAAACATTTTGTACAAATTCTCCTTGTAAGTTGCCGATAAAGTTAATTTATAATTTATTGTCCATAGGTTTTCCCAATCTTCCAAATTGATGATGTATCCAAAGTTTTTGGCCCAGGTTATCATCATTTCCATCACATTTTCTTCTTCCAATTTATAACTCAACAGATATTTATACATTTTAGAGATCATTTTTCTTTCTGGCCCTTGTAAAATTTTATCTAATTCTTGTTGTTCTAAGTGTATCCCATACTGTTCTATGTCCTTCTTGTATCTAGTCTGTATTTGTAGGTATGGCTACCAGCTTATTTGTATTCCTTGTGTCATCAATTCCTGCTTAATTTTAATTTCCCTTTCTCATCCAATAACTCTTTATAACTCACTGTCTTGTCTAGATCTAAAACATTTGGGTATAACATCGCTTCCATGGTCGACAACCAGACTGGGACCTTTGTGTAATGATTTCGTTTTAATTTTTTCCATACCTCTAATAGTGTATCTCTAATTTGGTGTCTTTGGAAATATGAATGAAATTTACTTTTCCCTTCCCACATGAACGCATGCCAGCCAATTTGCATGTCATGTCCTTCTAATGTCAATAATTGTTTATTTTCTAAGTTTATCCAATTTTTAATCCAACTGCAATTGCGGCCTGATAATAGAGTTCCCAATCTGGAAGTCCAAACCCTCCTTTGTCCTTACTATTTTGCAGAAATTTAAGTTTTATTTGGGCCTTTTTCCCTTGCCAAATAAAATTTTTAATTGCTTTTTTCAGTTCTTTGAAAAAGGTTTTACCTAGCTTTATTGGGATTATTTGAAAGAGAAATAATATCTTGGGTAGTACATTCATCTTGATAGTGGAAATTCTCCCTATCAATGATATCTGGAGTTTCCCCAATTTTCCAAATCCTTTTGTATTTATTTTAGCAGTTTTTCGTTATTATCTATTTTTATCGATGAACATTTGGCTGTCAACCATACCCCAAGGTATTTCAATTTCTTTGTTGTTTGGATCCCTAATTTCCTTTCTAATTCTTCCTTCTGTTTTACTGTCATATTTTTTGTTAGTATATAATGCACACATTTTCCTGTTCCAGTTCTACTATTTTCCAGTGTAGCTTACTGTAGTACTCTTTTTGGTTAGTATTCGAGGCGTATATTTCTATTAATAGCATTTTCTTTTGGTTTATTTGTACTTCTACCATTAAGGTTCTCCCTTCATCATCTGTAAAGATTTGGATCGGGTTTAGCCATTGCTTTATATACATAGCTATCCCTCTTTTTTTTCCTGTGCTAGTGCAAAGTGTAATTTCCCTAATTTAGGTGATTCTAATACATTGCTGTACTTCTTTTCAATGTGAACCTCTTGTAAACAAGTGATGTCAGCATTCAGTTTTCAGAGTTTAGTCAATATTCATTTTCTTTTTATCAGGGCATTCAGACCATTTATATTTAGTAATAGAAGCGTAACTTCTTCTGCCATGTTATTGTTTGTCCTGTGCTCTTTCTCCTCTCCTCATTCTTATCTCTCTGTGGGATCTTGTTCTTATCCTCTCTGCTTCAAAGTAGAAATTCTTACATAGGAAAATTATAAACTTCTCTTTGCTAAATGTATTTAAACAGAAGCAATAGTACCATCTGTTAGGTACTGTATCAACCTAGATGGAGTGAAGCACCAGAACTCCCACTCCCATCCCATCTCTCTCTCACACACACGCAATGCATATGTGTATTCATGTTCCTGTCTCCAGATCTCCATCCCACCATAATGACAAAAACTGGCATGATTATTTTATATTATCAGCTTGAAAATATGTAAGAAACCATTCAAAAATTTGTCCCATCAAAAAGTACTATATGACATATCTCTGCCTATTTTGGAACATTTATCTCATTCATTGTAGTCTTCAGTTTTTCAGAAATGGTTAAGTGTGCACTCAACAACAAACGGTTGCCAGCCCTTCTTTACATGAAAAACCTCATGAAGTGGCTTTCATAAGATCAGTAACAAAGAAAACCCTTCTCTAAAATTAATTCTGATAATAGTAAGTTTGGAGTGGTTTACATTAAGTTTATATCTGTTGTGTGCTCTTGTGTTGTGGTTAAAGCTGAAATATTCATTAACTGGTAAGACATTGTAACATATGATTTTATGTACTATGCTTGAGTCCAATCTTAGCCAACGTAGTTCAAAGTTGTCTATGCCTAGAATCTCAAATCTGGTGGAGTAGGGTATTCTGTTGCAAACAGAGGAGTGTAGTATTCTTCTTGTAAAATACTTCTGGACTCGTTCAATTGTATTAAATGTCTGATATAGAGTGTGGATTCCAGACAGTGGAGCTGGATTCAAGTATTGATCTAGCAAAGGTTATGTATGCCCTAGTTTGCAAATCAGTATTACCAGAAGAGAAGCTTTGAAAGATTAGATTTACAACTCTTAAAGCCTTTTTGGCAATGCTGTTGCAGTGAGCTCTGGTGCTTTGGTCATTCTATATGAGAACTTCAAGATCCTTGACAGAGTGAAAGTCATCAGTGAGGTCATATCCACCTAGCTTGTATTTGGTATATTGATTTTTTTTACCAATGTGTAGGACAGAGCATTTGTTAGTCGAGATTTGGAGTTGCCAACTGTTTGACCATTCAGACACATAATCAAGGTTGCTTTGACAGTAGCATTGTCAGTGGTGCTGAATAGTTTTACATCATCAGCGAAGAGGACACAGTTGCTTATAAGGTGATTGCAAAGGTCATTTATATAGAGCGTAAAGAGTGTGGGTCCTAGAATGCTCCCTTGGGGGGACACCACTGTTAACTGGTGCAGGGTTTGATAGGGCATTCCCTATTTTTACTATTTGTTGCCTGTTTGACAGGAAGGTAGTAATCTACTTGTGAAGGGATCTGGAAATACCATAAGATTTTAATTTTAATAGTAGTTTGTCATGTACTACTGAGTCAAAGGCCTTGCAGAAATCTATGTAAATTACATCTATTGCTTTGCCTGGTCAAGTAATGTAGTCCATATGCTTTTGCAGTGTAGAAGTTGCAAATTGCAGGACAATTTTTTCTGAAACCAAATTGTTTATTGGAGAGTAGGTTGTTCACGGCAACTTCTACCAACGCCCATTCTTCTCCATGCTGCATCGAGAGCCCAGGATGGCACATACCAAAGCTTGCATGTCCACGGGTGGGTCCTCATCCAGCTGATCACACTGACTGTGGAACCACTTGTTGAAGCACCCGTCTACCAAAGGCTGCAGTCGCCGAGGCAAAGGCATCCAGATGGTAGTGTCTGATGAAAGGAGACAGGGATGTCCACATGGCCACATGACAAATCTCCTCCAAGGATGCTTGGGTCACCCAGGCAGCAGAAGTGGCCGCGCTTCTGGTAGAGTGCACCATCAGACCTCAAGGAACCAGAAGGGCCGCAGCTTTGTAGGCCTGCTCAATGCAAGACCTGACCCATCTGCTAATAGTAGGAGAAGAAGCCTTGTGCCCCAAGCGAGAAGGGAAAAAGGAAACAAACATGGCTTCCAACTTCCTGAAGGAGGAAGTGCACTTAATGTATATTCTAAGAGCCCTTCTCATGTCTAGCGTGTGCCACTGCCGCCCTAAGTCATGGTGGGGGAAAGGATAGAAGTCAGGCAACACAATGTCCTGGGCCCTGTGAAACCAAGTGTTAACCTTCGGAATAAATGAGGGGTCAAGATGGAGAACAACCCTATCATCATGAAAGGAACAAAGGTCCTGTCTGATGGAAAGAGCAGCAAGCTCAGAAACCCTCCTGGCAGAAGTGATCGAAACAAGGAACACTACCTTCAGAGTCAGGAAACAGAGAGACACTATTCTAAGGGGTTCAAAGGGGGGCTTCGTAAGGGCATTAAGGACCATATGAATGTCCCAGGAAGGATACCTGTGAACCACCGGTGGGTGCAGGTTGGAAGCCCCTTTCAAAAACCTCCTGACTGAAGGGTGATGGGATAAGGAAGGAAGCAAACCCATTGAAAGGACCGAGGAGAGGGCCGCAACCTGCCTGTGTAAGGTGTTGGGGGCCAAACCTTTCTCCAGCCAATGCTGAAGCAAGCTAAGAACTTCTGCCAACTGGGCTGAAGCAGGAGAAAGACCCTCCCTGAGGCACCATTGGGAAAAAGCCTTCCAGGTGGCATCATAGATGTGTCTTGTAGAAGGTTTGCGAGATGCCAGGATAGGGAGGATGACCCTTTCTGGAAGATCAGCCTCCTCTAGCCACTGCCACTTAAGTGCCACATGGTCAGCTTGAACCACTGGGGCTCTGGGCAGGGCGCCCTGGTGAAGGGAGATTAGATGGGCTCGGATCCTCCAAGGAGAAGCCACAGATAGGTTGACCAGGTCCGCAAACCAGGGCCTCTTTGGCCAATAGGGTGCCAGGAGGAGGAGCTCCACTCGTTCCTCCAACATCTTCTGAATTACTGCCAGAATGATGGGATGTGGAAGAAAGGTGTAAAGGAGATCCAAGAGCATTGGTCCCCTCTGCTCCCTGGCAAGGAAACCTGGTGAAGAATCTGGTGACTTGGGCATTTTGAGGAGTGGAGAAGAGATCCACCCTTGTGTTCTGAATCTGAGGGAAAGGTCTCTGAATAGAGATGGAGGAATGGACCATTCTGCCTGGTCGACTAGGCTCCTGCTGAGCCAGTTGGCTTGGGAGCTGTTGACCCTGGAGATGTGGTCCGCCGAGATCGACAACAGGTACTTCTCTGCCCATAACCCCAACCGTAGAGCCTCTCTCATGAGGGCTTTGGAACTCGTCCCCCCTTGCCGGTTGACATGAGCCTTTGCAGCCATGTTGTCCGTAAGGACTAGAACATGAGAGCCGGTCACTGATTACTGGAAATCTTGAGAGCCAGAAAAATGGCTCTGAGCTCTAGCCAATTTATGGGAAGGGTCTGTTCTGACCTGGACCAAATGCCCTGAGCTATCTGGCCCTGCATATGGGAACCCCAACCCAGGAGGCTGGCATAGGTGGTTATCACTAGCCTGTCTGGGTCCCTGAACAGGAGTCCCCTCCAGATTGACAGGGAATGCCACCAATTGAGAGATCTCCGGATTTGTGGCGGGAGCGGGACCTTGATGGATGAGTGGCTGGTTCCAGCTCATTGTTAGAGAAGCAGCAACCATTGGAGGGGTCAGGAGTGGAGCCAAGCCCACGGGACGATGCCAATACAGGAGACCATCTTCCCCAGAAGTTTGGACAGCAGCGACAGGGGGACAGTTTGATGTAGCTGGATCTGGCTGATGATCTTTGCAAGGCTCTTTCCACGAGCTTTGGACAGGAAAACCTGGCACGACATGGTATCGATGACTACTCCCAAGTGTGGCAATTTGGTTGTGGGAGAGTTGGCTCTTTTTGGTGTTGATGGAAAATCCATGGCTCTGGAGATATGACAGGGTAATTTGCAGATCCCCATGGGCTGCATGGATGGAAGAGGACAGAATCAAAATGTCATCCAAGTAGCATTGGATCCTCACTGGAACAGAACACAGAGATGCCATCAATGTTGCCAGAACCTTTGTGAAGACTCTTGGAGCTGATGAGAGGCTGAAATAGTATGCCGAGTCTCTAAAATAGTATGCATTTTAAATCGCCTGTATTTTACAAATTGGTTGAGAAATTTTAGATCAAGGATGGCTTGCCACCCTGCTGAGGCTTTGGGAACAATGAAAAGGTGAGAAAAGGCAAAAAGGCCCACGTCCCTGTTGAGAGGGGGAAACAGGTTGAATAGCCCTGATTTCAAGAAGGTGCTGAATGGCCTGATTCATGAGGGCTTGCCTTGAAATGTCCCGAGAGACAGGACAGATCAAAAAATTTTCTGGGGGTGGCGTTAGGAAGTCCAATTGTAACCCTGACCTAATAGTGCTGAGCACCCAGGTGTCCGTCATTGACTCCTCCCATTTGTAGGCAAAGAAGGCTAGGCAACCTCCGATGGGTGGGGAGAATGAGTGTTTACTTAGAGCAATGGAAGGAATGACCCCCTCCCCCCCAAAAGGGCCATTTACCAGTAGAAGGTTGTTGCCTGCCAGATGCTTCTGCACGTTGGTCTTGGCATTGGGAGTACGGCCTCTGAGAGCGGGGGAAGCAAGATGAGGTCTCCGCTCGAAAGGCAGGAGGGCGATAAGGAGCAGGGTGATAGTTGGCTTTCTTCCCAGAGGAAGAGAGAATTTTACGTTTATCTCTGGTTTCGATGAGATAAGGTTCCAGAGCATTGCCAAAAAGCTTATCGCCTGCGAATGGAACTGAAGCCAGCTTCCATTTTCGGCATGACTCCGCCTGCCAATTTCAGAGCCATAAAAGTCTTCTTGCTGCTACTGAAGATGCCATGGCCTTGGATGCAAATTTGGCAGAATTGAGAGTGGCATCCACAGTGAATTATGCCGCTGCAATAATCTTATTAAGGTCTTGGTGAGACCAAAGGTCAGAAGCAGGCAATCTATTCTGGAGTTGGCGCAGCCACCGTATGGATGCCCTCATGAAAAAGGATGCTGCTGTTGAAGCCCGAACAGCCCATGCAGCGGTCTGGTGATTGCGCTTGAGGGTCTGTTCAGAACGTTTATTATCCGGTTTCAGGATATCTTCTGGCTCCGTGGGAGTGCCAGAAGATGAGAATGAGGCCAGAATCGGAATGTCAACAGAAGACACTGCTAGGGCATTGTCCAGAACTGCGCTGACATTGTAGAAACACTTATCCAGAGAAGATGGGCGAGGACCTGCCGAAGAGGAAGTGCACTGTTCCTTGACCTGTCCAGGAACAAAATGGGAGAAGGCAAAATCTCTGCATGCACTGCAGGCTTGGAGAAGAGTGAGTCCCCTTGGCTAGAGGGATTTCCTTGTGGCTCAGGAGCCACTTCCTCTGGTGACAGTTTGGCAGTGACCAAAGCCTTGCTGAGTAATGGCCTGAAGAGAGTAGGTTTGAAGACCAATGCAGAGGATGTCTGCTCTGGGCAAGAATCCTCTTCCTCTGACAGATTTTGGTCAAAAAGCTCGCCCCCTTCACACTCTGAATGAGAGGAGTATTTGTGTTCAGGTGGTGAAACCCTTCCTTCCTCATCAACCTCCTCCCATTCTGGTAGAGAAGAATGGACCCTAAGGTCCTGTGTAAATCAGGGTGATGAGGCAAGGAACTTATAGATTGAGAAGGGAGAAGGGCCTGAAACCTTTCCAGAGGTCAAAGAATTTGCCTGAAGACTTCAGCCAATCCCTGCCTAATGGCCAATGAGATAACATCTTGGATATCCCCTGGTCTATGCTCAAAGGTAGAGGTAGAAGGCCGAAGGCCCGCTGCTGTGGGAGTGAAGGTGGCTTCAGGCCTAGATTGAGGAGAGGTTCGAGGCCTGGAGGGAGGGAGAGGAGCATAGAGCCCAGAAGCCTGTTGGAAATAAGGCCCAGATCTGCTTAGATCCTGAGGATCTGATTGTACTACAAGAGCCTCAGGAGACCAGGATGGAGGATGGAAAGGTTCATAGATAACTTCTCCTCCCCTGGGAGGGCTTGGCTGGGGCCCACAAGTATCACTGAAACACGCCGTAGTTGCACTCCCTTCTGTTGAATAGTTCTGTTGAACTGCCTCTCTAGGGCTGCATGCCTGTGCTTTTCTGCCCTCAACTCAGCCTGAGTTGCCTTCTTAGGGGCTAGAGCCTTAGCTCTGATTTTAGCAGCCACCTACCTCTGGACTGATTGGGTGCGTTGCCTATGTCTTTTTCTCTTATTGGGCTTAAGAGACTGTTACACTCGGGGGGGGAAACTCTGCCTGAGCCTTATCTTGCTCCGTTTGTAGAATAAAGGCTCTTGCATTGGAAAGAAACTGTTTAGAATTTTTTAGTAAGTCCTTTAGGGTATAAAATGGCCCCCGGGCTTACAAAATGGGTGCTCACCTTGTGGTGGAAGGCTTCAATCCAAGATGGCCACTGACTAGGGGAAACAGGCTCCGAGATCGAAGAATCGCTCCTTAGGCTATACAGAGCCCCGAGCAAAGTCAGCAAGGGAAAAACACAGCCGCCGGCCACACAATCAGCTGGCTTGTGCTTTTATCGGTTTGCAGATTGTTTTTACGATTTCTCAAAACTTCAAGTGTGGGGGAGGTCTGCAGACGCTGCCCAGCTTGCCTGCACAGAGCTCTGGTAACGCTGCTCCCAATGTTGCAGGAGAGAGAGCCCTGCTCTCCTGGAAGAGCAGCTGCCCAGATCCCTGGGAGCTGCTTGAAGCGAGGAAAAAGTACTGAAGATCGCTGGTGAGTGCTATCTAACAGAACGCTTTCAGAGACACAGCTACTGACTGAAAGGAGCTGAGTCAAAAGCTGGGGTCTCTCCTGGGGGCTGGCTTTTATATCTTAGTACAGACTCAGCTAAATGACATCATAGGAAGGAGTCAACCCATCCTGGGCTCTTGATGCAGCATGGAGGAGAACATATAGTTTAGTGATTCTTTCGAGTTCAAGCAAGAAAGCATTATAATGTTCTTCTGTTGTATTACAGCCAGAGAACAGAATGTGCCAATCAAGAAATGATAATTTGGCAGCTATGAGTTCATAATTGGCTTTTTAAAAATTGTATTTTGGGGGTCCATCATTATGATCCTCCTTAGACAAAATTTAGACAAAAGTCAATCATGCTATGGTCGCTGTTTGAAAATGGTTCCTGTATTTGTAGGTCATAAATTGAGTTTGAGCTGTTGCAGAAGATGAAGTCGAGGCAGTTGTTTAGTCTAGTGTTGTTATATACTTATTGATCCAGTCCCAGTGTGGCAATGGCATTGTTCAGGGTTGCATGAATGGGTTCAGATGTACATTCATTTAGTGTCCAATTTATAAGAGGTAAGTTGAGGCCACCAAGAAAAATAAGAGAGTATGGGCAAGAGGCAGCCCACGTCAGTAGTGAAGTTAGCTTGTTTGCATGAATTATATCATAGTCAGGGGCTCGGTAGCATAGTAAGAAGCGACTGAAGTATTTAAGGACGGTTCACAGATGATGGTCTCAGGAAGAGCAAGCTCTTGTATAATTTGAATCTTTTTTAGATTTAGAAACTTTTTATAGAATATAGCAACTTCACTTCCTCTACAGATTTCGCAATCAGACTGATAAACATTATATTCTCTTACAGTGGTAATGGAGTCTGGGAAAGATGTACTCAACCACATCTCACAGACAAATACTGTATAATGTTGAATGTTGCTGAGCTTAGAAGGATGAGGAATTCATGCATTTTATTTGTGAGGCTTCTTGCATTGTATATTTTGCATTTAAGATATGAAATAGTGGGTCTGGAGGAAGTAAGGGGAGTGCATCCCTAACATTGGATGTTTGGGTGATGGTTATTGGGACGTAGGTTGTGGCTTTTGCTTTTGATACAATCTGCTCAGTAGTCAATGTATAGATTAGTATTACCTAATTCATGTAGTCTTTTGAGCTCAGAGCATAGTTCACGGGATCATATACGTTGCTGTAAGGTTAGATCAGGGCGAGAATGAAGGTTCTTATGGTTTTTGTTGCTCTTTGCGACACATAAATTGAACAAAATTGACATAAATTGAACAAAATTCAAAACGCTTAATTAATCGGAGTGACTGAAAATAACAAAGCAACTTAAAAGAGAAATGCAAAAATTTCACAGGCTGAAAGATGAGATCTACCATTTATTCAGCAGCTGAAGACATTTTGACATGTTGGGGATCATGTATGCATATTGTCATTCAGAATACAATAACTAGGTATGCTTGTTTGACTATTGGTAATCCTCATTAATAATGCCTTATTTCACCAAATAAGTTTGCACTTATGACCGTTTGCAGTTATAACAGTGATGAAAAAATAACTGTCACCAATCCTCACATTTTTTTTTACTTTTGCAGATCTGTAAAGTAAAGCTGAAGAAACATTGCGAGCACAGTCACAATTCACTCAGCCACTGCTTCACTCAAAGATTAAGTTACCAGTCCCAGTTGTATTCACTAAATGAGGACTATCTATATCCCTTCTTCCATGTATGAGGAAATTTCCATGACTGGAAATTTATGATAGTGATTTCCAGTGAATCATAGTTAAGAAGCAATTTAGAATGTAATGCAAACAGCATAAGAAAAATAAAAATGAATTGGAAGTGCATTTGCTTGGTGCTTATGTCCACTCTTATGTCTGAATGCAGCTAATGTGTCTGTCACAGGTTACATAGGATTCTATATGAGTTATGTTTAAGAAAAAACATATCCATGTCCCAAATTATTGCGCAGACAGGGATACGTTTATAAGATTATCATTGTCTCTGCCACGTATTAGTCAAACATGATACATGCAAATTCACTATGTTTTGAAATTCATATACTGAGGAAAGTGTATTTTTAAAAGTCTATCATCAAAAATGCATTGTTCTATATATCCTAAAAATCTACATTGATATCATTAAAAAATTATGAACTTATTCAAGCAATAACAGAATGGCATGATTTTAGGAAAGAATGAATACGGGGATGGTAAGGTCAAGAAAGTGATTGATCTGTTCCTAGTCAATGGCAGAGAGAGGAAAGCCACAAAGTGTAAGTTCTATGTCCACTGAATCAAGAACTGCTCTTGAACATTTATTACTCATCATTTTGCATCCTGAAATCTATAAAGCTATAGTACAATTCAGAGGTCATTATGAAGAACTGAACATCACAGTCAGACAACTGACTGATTCAGGATGCATCAACTGCTATAGATATTCTCCAAGACATTTTGCTCAGACAAGCTCCCCAGAGACACATCCATTAAAATATGAATAGAATAGAGGAATCTAATCTAATCAATATGGCAATGAGAAATGATATGTAGGTAAAATATTTATAAAGATTCAGATTTCCGGTGCAAATCAGATGTGAGCATTTACAGTATTATATATTATACTGTATAATGAATGCACCTTATTTCAGAGTACTATATTTCTTTCTTTTATCAGTCACAGCTCAAACAACTTTAGTTTTAAGTTGATGTAAAGAGATGCTTAGTGACACATGGCAGGTAAGTTTTAGGAAAAAAAGGTGATGAAAATAGTGGAAAACATTATATAGGATCAACCACCAGTGATACAGTTAAGATGGAGTCTCTTATTCTAAGAACCCAAATCAGTAGTGTCCACAACAATGAAGTCTTTCTTGGTTCATCCATAGAAGTGATTCCTAGAATATCACACTTGCATGAATGAACAAAGTAGGAGATCCATCTTTCTATAGCTACCATCATTTGAGTAGAAAAACTGAAATACATTAGTTACTAGATATACCTGGCATTTATATGCTAGAAAAGAACGAAAGTAGGTTTCCATCAACATTGAAAAGCTGATATGATGTAGATCAGAGGTCTCTAAACTTGGAAACTTGGAAGATTTGTGGATTTCCAGAATTCTACACCCAGTGTTTCTGGCTGGTGAATTCTGGGACTTGAAATCCACAAGTCTTAAAGTTGCAAAGCTTGGAAACCCTGATTTAGAAGACAAATTATATGAGAATTATATGCATAAGGGGTTATATACACAAAGCTATTGTCTCCACATTTTGGATCATTTTCCTCAATCTGTACATGGCAGCAAGACCAGGCAACTGGTTGCAAGGACCAGGAATAAGATTAAATAGCAATTATTCCATTCTTCTCCCAGTCAAAAGCCCATATATGCTTTTTGTAATTAGTTGGATATAAATATTATTCTAGTATTAAGTAGCTATTTTCTATGATGAACTTAGAGTGTCTGATGATACAGTAATAAAGTGTAATCATAGGATTTCTAATAAGGTTTGGAGGACATGAGAAGTAAGTTATTAAACCATCATTTTGAGAAGGAAACCTACCAGTATAATGTAAAGGTGCCTTGACAAAGTGAATTTGGGAGTTGTATTTTGAAGGAATATAACATTGGTGAAGCTCTTCAAAGGAAAATTTCTCTACTAATCCTGATAAGATAGGGCTGTCAAAGTCCCAGCCTGGATGCGTTAGGTGCTGGCCATGCCCACGCCTGGTTTAGAGAAGGGTAAAAAAAAGTCCCAATACATCACGTGATGCTGCTATGACAACATGAATTTGACACCCCTGTGATAAAGAAAACAGTTTTGTTTAACAGTGGAAATCTGCAGTGAAGAATGCAGGAACCTGAAGAGACCACAATTCCGTTTAGTAAGCAAAAGGAGCAAGGTTTAATGCACAATAATTCCCTCTATTTTCATTGCTCAAAACAGCCAAAATAGCACCACTCATTTACAAGTAAAAGAGATATTAACAGGTTTGGCAGAAATGTAATGTTGAAAGAAACACAAAATACCTTTAATGGAGAAAAAAAATCCTGATGGGAGATTTCTTCCCCATAGCACAGTGGAAGAGCATGTCCTGAAACCACAACCTGTTGTCTAATTCAAAAGAGGGGAGTTATGGAACAGGGGACTGGAAGAGACTGGATACAGTATTCTCAAGGAGGGAATTGGAGTCTAATTTAAGAAAGAAGATAAGCAGATACAACTTCAACATTTTGCATATTGCATTTTAATATGCATTTTGAACTCTAATATGCTGATGGAAAGATAGGGGCAATTCTAATGTGTGTAAAGGGATGACTCATGTCATGAGCCATGATAATAGGAAGTTTAATTACATTCACAGCTGCAGGGTAACATCACACTGGTAATTTCATCTGTGAATTCCCCATTACAAAGAATGGTTTCCAGGGAACATGAACCTTTTTCTAAGTTGTTCTTCACTTGAACAACAACCCCAGTGGGGTATTTTTGTGTGTGTTTAACTGTACAAAATTGTACAATCGTATTCAGAATACACTTGCATGGAGAAGTATAAACTTTCACCAAATGCTTGCCTGCATCATTTCTATCACTTCTGAGACAAGTGATGGATTTTAAAGTCCAGACCAAATCTGATGCATGCAAAGTTTTTGCCAATACAGAGAAGCCTCCTTGAGCCTATCATTCATTTATTATAGTATACTAGAAAGAACATGAGAAAAAGAAGTAGAATGTACATTATTATCTAGGTGGAAGTGGCATTAATGATTCATGGAAAAAGGTATCATTAAATATACTGTTCATTTAATAATATCTTAGTTCTGATTCAGGATTAGCTTTATATCAACAAACAATGTTTTATGCTAAGGCTGACAAAATAAAATGTGTCTATTGAAAGGGATACTCCTATTCATTTCATGACTCACTGCAAAACTACTCAGGCAGTATGACTGCTTCCATTTAATCGAAGCAAGTATTAATTAGTATGCAACCTTTTGGTTAAGTCATATTAACTGAAGTTTTATATTATCATTTTGTTCTGTGATTCCTAGGATCTCCTAGAAGTATCAAGAGAGAATAAAAACTGTTCCAATGAATGGCACTTGCTTCCTCCTCCCCACTCCAGTAATTTCTGTTATTGGGAATCACTACTGAATACATGCAGAGAAGGTATTCAGCAGGTTCTGACCAGTTCTGGAGAACCAGTAGTGGAGATTTTGAGTAGTTCGAAAAAACGGCAAGTACCATCTCTGACTGGAGATTTTACAGTATCCTTCCCCTGCCATTCCCACCAAGCCACGCCCACTGAACAGGTAGTAAAAAAAATGGAATCCCACCACTGAATATATGTGATAAACAAATATTTTCTACAATCCTGGTTTATCTTACCTTTGATGAATTAGACCCATATTATATTTTATCAATGATACAAGCACTCATCCATCATTTCGTGATGGCGCAGTGGTTAGAGTGAAGTACTGCAGGTACTTCTGCTGCCTGCCTGCAATTTGACAATTCAAATCTCACCAGGCTCAAGGTTGACTCAACCTTCCATCCTTCCGAGGTGGGTAAAACGGGGACCCAAATTGTTGGGGGCAATATCTGACTCTGTAAACCTGCTTAGAGAGGGCTGTAAAGCTCCCTGATGTGGTGTATAAATCTAAATGCTATTGCTATTTCACTTGCCTATAGACATTCTGCTATTTCAGTGGAAGCATAATTCAAGGTGTTTTACCATCTGTAAATGGATGGGAAATTTTAAAAGATCCTATAAGAAACAATTTCTGGTAAAGCAGCCCCCATAAAGCATCAGTGTTGCCAGTTCCACCCACACAACACATATGTAATCTTTGGGGAAATGGGACTAGTAGCAGAGCAGTAGCAAGGATTGATCCTCAAGATACATTGTCCCCTGAGATATATTTTTTAACTCATGCTAAAGCAGACTCCTATATTAAATTCTGGTTGTTTCTTTGGCTGAGCTTTCAGGACCAGGCTACCAGAAGAAGCAAATCTTTCAGCAAAGCTAAATTTCAGGAACACGGAAAGTATTAGAAGAAGCACATTATGATCTCCTTCTATACCGATTGCAATGGGAGAAATGTATGACAGGAAGATTCTGTATGGCATATATATTATTGTATTATAGCACTTTATGAAGTGCTTTATCCACCATTAACTCGCCTTTAGTATGTTGACAAATGCAATTGAAGCTTCATCTGCTTGAATAGCTGCTAGTTTGAGAATGTGGATCTAGTTATTTAGTCCTCTGGCTTCCCAAATGACACTAATCTGATATATCCTGAAATAAAGAGTGAGCATAATTCACAGTCTGAGGTATACCATAGCTGGGTCCATTAATGTCCTATTTCTATCCTTTCTAAAAATAATGACAGTAATCCAAGTACAGATGATGCTGGGGGAGGGAAGGTAAATCACTGAACAAGAGAATGAATAATTAATCCCATCGTAATTTGCCTTTTCTTTTGTACTTTCACCATCTTTCATCTCTTGGGCCTTTCACTTTTTTCTCATTTTTCTAAATAGGTGAAAGTGGGGTTATATGCATAAATGTCAAGGCAAGAGAAAGACAATTGTTTGAATAAGATCTTTAAAGTCACAAATTTGAGACATTAGGGCACATGACCAAAATCTAAAAGCCTCTACACTTTTTCTTTTTCTCGTTTTTTTTGCAACTAAAACAATCAGATCAAGTAACATATATCAAATGATCTGAGCTAGGCCTGTAATTATTATTAAGTTCTTTTTTGGTTCTCTAATGACTCCATAAAAGGAAAATATGGTGCAAAAACATCACTGGCGAAGAAGTTACTGGAAGAGCTGGCACTTCCAGGAATGACTCCACTGCAAATGAATTTGTGCATCCTGATGCATTTCCCGCTACAGCAGTGGACTCTCTTAGAAATGTGCTGCAGGGACAGTCTTCACTTTATTGACTTGCTGAGAACCTCTAATAGTGCAGCAGGATTGCTACAAATGGGCATTTCAAAGCTATGGTGTAGCAACTTTTCTGTAAGTTTCTGAAAAGATAGAGCTCTTTGCATTTTTAAATACAATTTTGCTCAAAGATTTGAGTGCAATACAATGTGATTCTTAGTAACAGAAACACCAAGGATAAAGTAGAACTGGCATGTCCTGCAAACAACGAAAGTTTTATCTCAGGGTTTGGTGCTAAAGAAAAATTGTAGAATTGCCCATGATCTTGTTTGGTTGAACTGCTCAGGTTTTGGCTTTCTTTTTTTTTCTTTTTTTGTGGACTTATAGTAGTTTGAAAATATGTTTCACTTTACAGAGTGGGTAAGCTATGGTCCATGGGAAAGATTGCAACCACTATACATACTCTTTTGAACATGATAATTTGTGGAGGGAGGGGAGTAAGGAATTATTAGTACTATCATAGTTATGATTATTGTCATTTTTCATGGCAAATTAACCCGATGATATTTAAAATCTAAATATTAATTCTAGGAAGCTCTGCTCTTTAAAAAATTATAATTAGTGGCTTAACAGTAAAGTGCATATTCAAATAATATAATATTGCATATTCAAGCAATATTATCAGTACAGCAGTGCAATAACAACCAATAGAGAGTATAGAGCCACTTTTTTTAAAAAAAAGATGACCTGGGAAACTTGATCCTAGAGAATAATTTAAAAAGCAGCAATGTAAGTTATGACATCTACAGTTTGATCCCATTCTTTGGCAAGCAGGACAGTGAACTGACTGCTTCATCTGCCAGGAAAATATTTCCTGGGATTATATAACTTCACAATACATGTTGAGGGAGTATGAGTTTGATTTTTTTCTAATAAAAAGAAACTAACTGCTGTTGGATAGCTGGTATATCAGCAGGTTTCATTAAAAATAATGTTCTCTTCTAAACTTTTGTTCTAGAGCAGTATTCAAGTACTTCCAGGTACAATTCCAGTTGTTTTTAATCACCTTTAAAGCCCTTCATGGCATGGGTCCAGACTACTTGAGGGACTGTCTCATCCCATCCGTGCTGTCAGAGGAGGGAAGCTGTGAGCCTGTCAGCCTGATTTTTTCATCTGGCAGGATCCAAGAGATCCTTCTTTGCTATTGCACCATTCGCCCCAGTGTGAGGTCAGCCCTGTCCCTCTTGACCTTCTGGAAGAGCCTAAAGATCTAGCCTAAAGACCTCGCTCTGAGAAAGGTCCCCAAAACTCAAAGCATGTATAGACAAGCTCTGTTTTCTTCAAAAATACTGTGAGTGGAGCTATTATTATGGTTCATCTCATAGGCACCCAGATGTTTAGACTGGATGTAGCATTCTTATCTACCTATCAAGTCCTTCCCAATGACTGGGATAGGCAGATGTGTTTCTTTGACAGTGTTCATGGCAGTGTCACGTTTCAAGTTAAGCTGCCTTTTGCAATTGGTTATTATTTTTATTATCCAAATCAATATCCTGAAAAAGGCCTCCTCGTTGAAGATTATGAATCTATCAGATTGATAGATATGATTAGATTACCCAGTCTAGAGCTGAAAAATGTGACTGTCCCAAGGTAACCTATTTTGTTTCGGTGACTAAGAAAAGACTGGAACCTGAATCTCCTCACTTTTAGTCCAACACTTTAACCTCTATATCATATCAAGTCTCTAGCAAGATAGATAGAAAGACAAACATGACAAAAGGCTACTATAGGCCAATTTCATTCTGAACTCTCTAAACTACTGCCTAAGTAATTGGTGTCTTTTAACTTAAACAGCTATGATTGGTCAAGGTAGCATTGAATCATGCTTGATTCCATTTATACTTGAATGTTCTATTTAAGAAAGTTGAATTTTACATATAAGTATAAAGCAATGTAAAATAGTTGCAATTAAGATATATTTAGGCCAGATTTTATTCTGATGAAATGTGTAGGAGAGCGTGCAGGACACAAATCAGGCATCTCTTCTCCATTCTTAATTTTTATACCTCTAAATAAAATTATCTACAAAAGCTCCATATGGGAAATAGGAAGAGATGAGGTTTATGGGTAAATGTTTGTACCTATTAAACATACCAGAAATTTATATTATGTAAATAGATCTCAAATATCAGTAGGAATTATATTGGAATCTGCCTTTCAATTTAATCAGAGGAATGCTGTGATTGTCATCTTTTGGGATTTAATAGATGGATAGCAAGCCAGGGAGGCTGCAGCATCCTGGAAAATCATTGTACAATGAAAGGCTGGATGTTGACTTATATTTATTGAATGAAAACTGATAATGGGAAAAATAATCTTTTTTTCCTAAATAGCTTTAGTATCAATATGGCACAGGGGGAAAAAAGTCTAAAACAAATAAAAATAATTTGAATAGTTCAGGCTTGTATTTCAAGATTCATTTGAGAAAAATCTAATTTAATCAGCAACCAAGCATAGAATGTGGAGCAAAGTGCAAGAGAAACAATAAAGAATCAAAATGTGGGAAAGAATTAGTCATCTATAAAACATACATACACACATAAACACACACACACACACACACGTCAACCAATTCTCCCAGCTGGCCCTCTCTGACACATTGCTGGGCTATGGCATTTGTTCCACAATAGATACAAAACTGAAATTTGATATACATGTCTAAATCACCATGAATATCACAAAAAACAAATCTTGAGAGTTTTTTAAAAAGGCTTTTTTGTGAAATACGTCTCTCTCATATCACTAGTGCTAACCGTATCATTCACACAGAGATAGAGGGGTGGAAAAGCATAGAAACTGCTCCATTCACACTCTTGAAATAGACTTTATTGGGCAAGTGTAACAGCAATTGCTCAGCAGCAGATATCTATGCTTATAGACTTTGTTTTCTAGTTAAGCAAATATGATTGCCCCAAGATGTTCAGGTCTGATCAAGTATTTGTTCTCAAATTGCTCTGTATATTACTTCTTTCATAACTGAGATATCGCCCACACTGTCTGCACATCTAGCTTTCCCCACTACAAGTGGTACTGTGAGTCAGTTCAAGACCATAGACAGTAAACCCTTATTTAATGACCAACTCCAGACATAAAATGTATGCTTTGCTGTCTGCTTGTGGTTGCTGTTCTAGTTAGTGAATAAATGGCTCTATCTTCAAAAGATCTGGCTGGCCTGCTGATTTGAAATTGCTTCCCAACAGCAGTTAATAGAAGACCCCCAACAGAGATCAAATGAGGATTCTGAGTTGAAAAGGCGGTCTTAAAAGAGGAAAATTGCATCTTGAATGAGGATGTAAATTTTTTCACAGATTATGTATTTGGACATGGACTATCCAAGTTCAAGCCATTTCTACCTTATAACCAGCCTTATGAAGTAGAAATTTGCTTCTATTAAGGCAGATCTGTGCTTTTTGCTTGGCCCATCAATAGGTCATTCACTACTTCCTGAGTGCAGGAATGAATGAAGTCATGCATCTCCCAAACAGAGAACATTGCAAATGTACACTGTACCCATTTTTTTTCAAGTTCAATTAAAAAATGCTGTTACCCAACCAGACCTGTTTTAAGATCTTCATAGCAGATGATCTCTGGTGCTTCACTCCATTCTAGTAACATCCCAGCCTCTGTTTGGTTGCCATGTTGGCACATCTCCTCCCTCCAGAAGCTGATAGCTGCCCAGGGCAGCTATTTCTGGGCAACCATTTCTGGACAACCACCCAGAGTCACTAGGAGTCATTCATTATTAAATACATAAAATGTTTATTATTATATACACGTTAAATCGCACTGCTAGTTCTTTAGCTTGTGTTGGCTTTCATATGCATTGAATTCTTCACAAGAACCTAGAATGTCATAATCTATTGACACAGTACATGTTCAGATACAAGCAGTGTGGTGTTTTGTAATTGACATATGTGCAGATTTTCTAAATGCCATCAAAGATTTTTAGTATGGCATGCAGTATGCAATAACTACTGGAACCATCATAGCCAACACCACAGTTTTCAAGTTTGTTCTTAAGATCTTGATTATTTATTATATTGTCCAATTCTTTGCCTTCTATTCTACTATCCCATGAATGTCTACATTAATTACCACATTTTCTTCTTTTCATTCACTGTTAAATCTGATGCATTATGTGCCAATATTGTATCAGTCTGCATTTGTTAATCCCACAGTATTTTAACCTGATAATTTTCAACTACTTTTTCAACTCTATGTTTCTACTAATTTTTCATTACTGGCACATTATAGTTTTTATAGATATTTCAGTGAATTATTTTGGTGTCTGTGTTAAGTCATTGTTTATAATCAGTTTGCACTTCTTGCATGAGATGAGTAGATATCTAGCATTTCTTCTGCTTTTTTGCATAATATGCACTTTGAATTATTTGATGGTTTTTTTTTCATTCTGGTCTTGATTGCATTAATCTGAACAGTTTGCTCTTCTTCTAAAGTGAAAATCAAGTCTTCAGCTCCTTTTTTAATGTTTCAGTTGTAAGCCATTGCCAAGTTTTAACTTTATCCACTTTCCCTTCAATGTTTTGTAGAAATTGATCAATTAATGTTCTTTTCTTGCCAGCACATTGTTCTTGTTTGTATTACATTATTTCAATATTCATGTTTTGTTTTCTGTACATTCATTACTTCTGATTTTTAACTTGCAGCAATGCTTGTTCTTGGCTGACTTTTTTATAATGTGCCAATCTAAGTTTTTTTTTCTTGGATAGTAAATTTTTGCCTCCACTTCTGCATGGCAGGTGTAATCTATCAATATCACTACATCAATATAATACATAATGAGTAGTCATCAGTCATCTTGGTTTTGTACTCAACCATTCAGTTCAACTTGTTTCCAGTTAATAGTTCCAGCAGTGTATCATATCACAAGCAATTTATTTATTTATTTGTGGCCCACATGTATTATTTTTACAAATAATTTAAATGGCAGCAAACATATCCAACACACATTTCTTCTCCTATTTTCCCCACACAACAACCCTGTGATGTGAGTTGGGCTAGTCCAAAGTCACCCAACTAGCTTTCATTGCTAAGCAGGACTTGAACTCATAGGTCTCCTGGTTTCTAGGCTTATGCTTTAACCACTAGACCAAATTGGCTCATTGATGGCTTTATGGTGTTTTTACTGTTCAATTTTGTCTTTAACAATTTTCTTAGTCTTGGTTTACTCTTTGCCAATCACATTTTTAATTTGTCCATATTTGATGTCATCCAATTGTAAAATATATGAATATTTTCAGACTTTATTCTGATGGCTCTTAATGGTTGACCATTCAGCTTCTCAATTCCATTATTATTCATGCTTTTCCCAGCTTTATTACTACTGTAGCACATTTCTCCAGGCCAAATTCAATTGCTATAAACTGTGCTAAACATTCTTCTTTTAATAAAGTTTTATTTGGGTTTTCACACATACAAAATACAAGTAAAACATCTTTTTTGAAAATAGCATGGTCCCCGGTTGAACTTCTTTATACAGACACAAAACTCAATTTCATGCTCCTTTTTGTGTTCTATTCCATAACTTATACTATTCTACATTTTCTATATAGTTTTTCCCCTCTTTTAATTTTCTCAATTTTATTTGATTATCTCATCTCAATTCAAATCATTATATTTATACTTTTGTCTGTTCTGTTTCAATTTCATATTATCTTTTCTCATTAAACAAATTTTCTCCTGTAGTTACTAATTGGAGTATGACACCTTTATATCTTTTAATTACATCCATTCAACTCTTATTTAAACTTCAATATATACCTTAAAGTTATGACCTTCAATATAATACATAATACATAACTTCCAATCGAATTCTGCTTGGTACATTCTTCTAATACACACTTTATTCTTTTTTTAAAAAAGATTATAAATATATGTAATTATAAACCCTCATTCCATTCCAATTCAGTTCTATCATTAATAATCATTAAAATCTTAACATCTTTAACACTTCTTTTCAATTAAATATCATACTTCCTAAAAGACACATATAATCTCCATAATTAATTTTTCCCTTATTTCTCTTCACATATGTTTTGTAAATCATTAAATATTCATTTTGTTACATTTATTTATTGACAAGCATTCCACTGAATTATGATAGCTATTTTATCAAACATTTTAATCATACATTGTTTCATATTTTCTAAAATTATTTCTGTTTCTAATATAACAATACTATCTTATGTACCTTTGCAGAATCCCTTTTTCCATTAATTTTTCACCCATTATCTCTAAATAGGCCCTGTTTCTCTATATTTTGTTTCTGTCCTTTATAACTTCTTTTCCTTTCTTTCTTCCCTCTCATCTTCTCCCTCCCCTTTTTACCCCTTGTCTCTCTACTTCTAATTCTCTCTTCTGCATTTCCCTCTTCTGTTGCTTTCTGATTTTATACTTATTTTTCACTCTATTTTTTTTTTTTTGGAGTTGTTTTTCCCAATCTTAAACTTTCCATTCTCTTTCCCCCCTTTCCTTCCCTCCCCACCTAAGATTACTTGTTCATTAAAGCTGGCTTCTTCTTTGTCTCAATCTTCTTGTTCTGCAGGCATTTCTTGTTGTTTCTCATAATTCCAAATCTCCATTTCTAAAAACTGAAATACAAAGCCAAAAGAACCTCTCCCTTCTTGTGCATCTTCTTTGTACTTTTTAAGTTCCATTTTCAGTTCTTCTAAAAGTGGAGCCATTTTAAACAGTTTTAAACAAACACCCAATTGATTTTAGTCATTCAAATACAATAACCAAAAATCCAGAAATCATCAAGTAATCCAAACAGACCCAAGTTATTTCTTCTTATTTCTTTTTCCACTTTCTCTTCCTGGGGTTTTTGTTGCAATATTTCAGTTAAAATGTATCTTTTGGAAGTCTTGTTGAGATTTTGCTGTAAGTTCTTTTTAATTCCAGGCAGTCTCCTCCCTTCCAGATCCTGCCCTTTTATTCTTTTTCTCTCCTTTCCTGTTTTCAAAAGCTTTTGATTATCCAGAAATCTTTATTATCCCTTTGACTTTTTATTTTCAGCATTAAATGCAAATTAATGTCAAAGTGGATTTTTTTCCCCAATTTCTTGCTTAAGTCTCTTACCTGTCAGTATAGGAAAAGGAGAAAAAAAAACCCAAATCTTTTCCCTTTTCTCTCTCCTTCGCAGCTTAAAAATCTTCTTAGGGAACAATGTTATTGTTTTTTTTAAATAGTTTCAATTCCAGGGTACCTTATTTGTTGCTTTTGCTGTTTGACCCGGTCAACCAAAACTTTCTCTTCTTATCTTCCTCCTGCACATTCTTTTCCGGTTGAGTTCTTCTTTGTGGTGGCCATTTCTGACCACCGCTACAACCGCCCTCAGGAAAGAGAGTAATGGCCAGCTGCGGAGGAGAGATGCGGCTCTCCTCAACCCTGCAGGCGGTCTCCCCCTTCTTCACCACCTCTACGGGGTGGCTTAGCCCTGAAACCAGCCGGCTCGGGGTGCTCTAGCGGTGAGCACGGATCAAAGCCTCGCAGAGACGAGGTTTCGGTCTGTCACCAAAGAAGCTCAAACCGGAAGTCATCTGTGCTAAACATTCTTAAAGTATTTATCAATGACTGGATTTCAATTTCTCTTTTCCCACAGAGCCTCAAGTCATCAATATAAAGCAAATTTAAGATTTTATTAGCATTTTTGTTGATTGATAGCCAAGATTTGTTTTCTTCAAAAACATTGTGAGTAGAATTATTACTATAGGTCACCACATAGACAGCCTAATATTTTGGCTGGATTTGGCATTTTTGTCCACCCAGTCTAAGACACCATGCATTGTAGTCCTGCCTTAGGCCCAAAGCCAGCTGGATGACCTTGTGCCAGCCATTGTGCCTAGGAAGGAAGTAATAACAAATTACTCCCAAAAATTTGCCAAGAAAACTGCAGGAACTTATTGAGTCAACATTGACTTAAAGGCACTACTTTAAGGCACTACACCAGTGTTTGGCAATTGGAATATACTTACAACAGTAGCAGCATCCTGGGATCATATTATTATCATTTGACCTTCCCAGTTGGCTTCTGACAAGCAATGTTAATGGGGAAACTGGATTTGCCTACGATCTGCATGATTCGCATAAATAAATGGCAAAAAAGTTGTAAAATATGGCACAACACACTTAACAACTGCCTTGCTTAACAACAAAATTTTGGCCCCAATTGTCTATAATTAAGGACCACCTATATAGAGCCTTCCTCTAAATATTTTTTATAAAATGGTCATGTGCTTTTCAACCATTCAATTAGCCATATTGACATGTAGCTGTATCAGCGGGCTGATTGTAGCAAAGTATTATCCAACTGAAGCACCTCTTCAAAACTTTGTACAGCTCTCTTCTTGCACTATGAAATTGCAAATGCAAATGCAAAAAAAAATTAAAAAATTGAAAAAGTGTAGTCTTCTGCAGGGCAGAGCTGCCCTTGAACTTAAAAAAGAAATAAACCAAGAAAAAAATGCTAATATAGGAATTAAATTGAAGTAATACAGAATCATCTAGTGAGATTCTATACCTAAGACTCTAAAGAACAATACTCAGCAATGTAACAGAAGCAGTCAAGCAGATAAAAGCAGCCAAGCTGTATCTGAGGGGTACAAGTAGAAATAGCTCATTTCTCTGTCATGGCTGAAATCCAGGAACAGGATGTTGAGTTTCCTCATCCATTTCCTTAGCTTATCCCCACATTCTGTTCCATTCCCTCCAACAAACCCTTCTCTACCTTATGTAACTGCAAGTGAGCACATCTGTGTCAAAGTTAACTGGTTAGTTAATGTTGACCAACTAGATTTTCCTTTTAATGGGGATTCTGAGACAGCTTCAAATCCTTGTTTGAAGTCTTGCTAAGATTGCTGTTCTATGCAAACACAACACATATGCACATACTCCACTGCATATTTTTGTCAGTATATATTTCAGAACATTGGAAAATAACCAGGTGAAGCTGACAGAACTTGGTGGACTTGTAGATTGGATGATCACAGATCCTACTTTAAAGTTCTCACATTAAAAGGCTGTCAAAGAACAGACACTGATTTTAAAGGCCATGCAATTCACATCTATTTTAAACATAAAAAGGGATGAGATAGTAGGACCTTGAAAGTGCCTAAGAACAGTAAGCACCTGGATAGCATATTGACCAGCCACATGTACAATATTACCCAGCCTGTCTTCTCCTGTCTAGTTGGATTTTCATTCAACCATATGGATGTGATAAAAAAACAAAAACAGCATTCTACTCCATTACAGCATTTCAAATATACTGAAACTGATGGTTGTATGGTCTGCATAATATAAAGAACCAGTATTTTTCATCTTTCCTTCCCCATCCTCTTTGCTTTTTGCACCATTTTTCTGTACTATAAGCTTGAAGGTAGAGATGTATTAGCTACTGATGAATAGGACATTAATGTTTCAAACAAATTAAGTCAGCTGCATTTTTTCTAAAACTATAAGAAGTATTCCTAAAATCAATATGATTATATATAAGCACATAAGCTCTATTATCTTCTTCACTAATTAATTTTTATGTGACATAATATAAATCTAACCAATTTGCAAATCCAGGGAATGGTGCAAAGACAAGCTCTGGAGCCATACATTTAGACAGGACAAAAGAAAAGTCATACTGTGGAGAAATGAGAGAGAGCAGTCACAGCTGAGAGAAATAGATCAAGACAAAAAATGAATGAAATTAAAGACATGGTTGAGATAACAAGGCTGCAGTCCAGTATCTGGAAATCTTGTACTTCAAATTTCCCATAGCTGGTGGCCTAACTCTTCCTGCTTTTTAGTTTTGATTATGGAACTTCTTCTGTGCGACCCAGAGGAATGAGGATTCTCTCTTCCTCCAATCTATTGCTTCATAATGAATGTAACACTCTCCTGGAAATTGGTGACAACTTCTAGAACACTTTATGATCCAATTCTACTTTATCCAAGTCTACTTTAACCTCAGACTGTTTACTATGGACCTCACCCCTTTCCTAAGAGGTCTGTAGGGGCATGCATAAGCGCACCAACGTGCCTACCATCCCTGTCCTATTGTTTCTTTTTTTTCCTTATTCATATCCATTTCATGTATTTATAACCATGTTTATATTTATCTAATAATATCTTGACAAAATAAATAAATAAAATAAAATTCTGAGGAATAGGGAAAGGAGAGGAGAAGGGGAAAGAAGGGAATTCCACTAAATGCATGCAAGTATCTGGGTGGCTTTTGGTGTGCTTTTGGATTTTTGCCCTTCCTCTCCAATTTGGAATCTATCATCTCTCTCTCTCTCTCTCTCTCTCTCTCTCTCTCTCTCTCTCTCTCTCTCTCTCTCTCTCTCTCTCTCTCTCCTTTTTCTTATTTAGCTAGTTTGTGTGTGTATGCACATGCAAACTGTTCCTCTTTCAATTGAACCATAATTTCCCTAAGAATCTGCAACTAGCCTTAGCGTTCATGCTTCACTGAAATCCTAGTGCAAGATGGCCTGAGAATATTATTTTCCCATTGCTAAGAAGGAGTCCTCTATGTATGAGAATTGTTGAAGAAAGTATCCTTCCCTGGAAATATTTAGAGAAATTACCTACCCAATTTTTCTGTCGATAGATTTGATGAACAATTTCAAAAGTTATTTGTGCCTTGGCTATCTATTCTCTGCCCAATTTTAGTCAAGAAATGTGCTTATTACTCTTCATTACAAGATTGCTGAAATAGTTATCTCATCTTTTGGATGATAATGTACAATGTTGTTTGTATAAATAGCAGTTGTGGGATTGTTGTTTTTTAACAACAGCATTGAGTAGCATCAGAGTAGGATCAGAGCCAGAGGTGCTCAGTTGATTGTATCAACATATCATAGTAAAAAAGACACAGCACTACTAAAAACAGTTATCTTACTATTTCTGAAGAATAATGGAAAAATTATTCCAGGTTCTCTTCGTCATTCACTCTTTGTCTCTCTCACACATTCCCATTTTCAAAGACTCTGAGATTCTGAACAGAAGGTGCTCTTAATCTTTAATTATAATAATAACATATATGCTAGAAAATTGTTCTTTCCTGAAAAACTGTGAGCTGATCTGCTGTGTGATAGCTAAATTTGTGAGGGTTTTTCTTTTATCTATTTGATAAAGTTGTATGGGTACCCATTTTATTGGAAGATGTTGCAACAGGTGGCCTGTTTCCTTTTTCTGATATTCCGGGTTGCTTATTGCATTATGAAAAGAGACAGATGGACTTTTCCTCCAGCCATAAGAAATAGGCTGCCTGTCCAATATACTGAAATTTCCTACTCCTCTTCTTTCTCTTCTCTCAGTTGTGATAGCTCTTGCAGCGTCAGCCCATTGAAAGGCTCAATGTGGCTTCCTGAAGTAACTGAAACTGACCTTATCTTTCAAAGAAATGTACTTTGTCAGTGATGGTGGGAATTTCTCCACTCATATCACATGGTCCACCCCATGTGATATAAATGAGTTGTCTTACAATCTGTACCAGCAAAGTGATTTACTCCAAAAAAGCAGCAGGTTAGCTGCTGCAAGGAACTCATAAGGAACATCACACAATATTGATTACAACTGACTAAGAAAATGTAAAAGCACCCCTATGAATAACATGAACCATCTATAGGACAAATTAACTAGAAATATAGTAGTCCTCTTCATGAATAGGATAAGCTGTTTGTTTGGAATGCTGAGCAAGGGACTGAATATGCAGGCTTGTCTCCAGTTGAATATCATAATTCTAAAAATGAAGCATGAAGCATGTGGAAGAGACAAAGAAGTTCACCTCTGTTATGACCTTTAGATGTTAAGTTATAAAGATGTTTATTTATTTATTTTTTTTGGTGATGGGCACATTTGATATTCTGGAAACAAGTTGTGAACAATGTCACCCCAAAACAGTGAAACAAAAATGCTACTATTTTAGAATGTTCCCCCTTTTCTCTCTTTTCCTCCTTCATTGGCACTCTCTACCACCCTGTAGTTTACTTTTATTTTCTAAAATGTGAGCACATTTTCAAACAAAATATTCCATCATGCCCATTAAATTTTTACTGTTTTAAAATGCCTATGGAATCCCGTTCATTTGGAAATAAAAATAAAGCTAAGGACTCCAATTTGTGTTACAGCATGCTAGTCTCTGTTTTAATATTTTTAATTAAATATTTGGGAGTGGGTTGTTTCTTTCTCCCCCCCCCCCAAAAAAAGGGCAAGGAACTTAGCACCAATAAGGAGCTCTGTAATATATTGTATACCAATTGCTTTAGATGGAGGAGAAAAGGGGTTAGGTAATAGCCCTATCCTGTTATTTTAAATGTGCAGAGCAGGAGTAAACATAGTAGCCCCATTACAATACCCCAAGTGGACGAGTCGTGATGGCACCGTGGTTAGAATGCAGTACTGCAGGCTAACTTACTCCTCACTCCAGGAGTTCAATTCTGAGCAGCTCAAGGTTGACTCAGCCTTCCATCCTTCCAAGGTTGGTAAAATTAGGATCCAGATTATTGGGGACAATATGTTGACATTGTAAAACTGCTTAGAGAGAGTTATGAAGTGGTACATAAGTCTAATGCTATTGCTATCAAATATTTTAATTTAAAAAATATTAAAGGAGAGGTTAGCATTGCTTATCTGAAGAGGACAGATATATGTATCTAAGAATGTATCTTTAAAGAGTTTTTATATAATTTTTGATTTTCCAGGGTTCTAAATCCTGATTTTTCTCAAGAAGCCGGCATTTGTCTAGAATTCAGCACAGGAAATCTCTGACTTCCTTTACTAGGGTCATAACTGTAGTAACATAACAATCGAAATCAGTCAAAGAGCCCTTGCTACCAAGGTAAGAGTTCAGTCATATATAGGAAGAATGTAGGGTTAAATCCTGTATTTTCTCTTGCTCTTATATTGCAAAGGACTAGTGAATGCCCCTTTCTCAGGTTTATTTATTCTAGTCATCTGTATAGTGCTTGCTTAACAAACCCTCTTTACTCATAGCTGCCCTCTTCCCACCCTGCTACCCTGAACACTTTTCAGAACTATAAATGTTTTCACTGTGCCTGGTACAAGTGAAATGAAAACGGTGATGGATAGTGGACAGTGTGCTTGTCCCTGATTCATCTCATTACATGTACATACAATATGCACTAAGAATGCCTGCCTCAAGATTATATATGTTGTTATTATAATTAAAGATTAAGAGCACCTTCTGTTCAGAATCTCAGAGTGAAACAAAACTCACAAAATCAATTGGAGTGGAATTAGAGTGACACCGAAGAACTGAAAATAGATCAGCAACATTTTTAGAACAAAGTTTTTGTCTCTAATGAAGCATATTGGAAGACGTTTGATTCGGTAAGCAATTTAACCAATTGTTTGAAATACAAGGTAACAAATTTATTGCAATCCTGTCATTTCCTACTAAATCTCATGTAGTTTTAATGTTCTATTTAATCAGCATAATCAGACTGCCTGTATTGCCTGTGAACCAGTATAATGAAATAATAGACTTCGTAGCTCAGGCATTATGAAAACTCTTTCAACAGCTCAAGAGCTGAGTAACTTCCAATGTCACATAGTTGATGTCATCCTTGATCAAGCATTTCTGAGTACAACATCAACATTGATAGCCACAGAATATGGTGCTATGAATCAGATTTCTCATGAGATTAAGGATTCAACTGAACTTATATAGTAGTATCAAAATGAAGAGGCTCCCTACCAAATAGTTTCACTTCAGGATAGCTTCTCTATGCTACTGCTGCTGTGAAATTTTGATTTGCTCGCATAAATTGACTGTTTTCTGCCATAGAATACTGAATGCTGTAAGTATTTTCAACCTCCCACCTGCATATTATTTTTATCATGTATAACAATTCAAAGTTGAACACAATATTGTAGCAGTTGATTGGCGGTATCCTGTCAATTTTTTTTCTGGATTCCTAATATCATCAGGGGAATTCTCTTTCCATAATGTATAGGGATAAAATGTTGAAAATGTATTTAATCCAAACAAGGGATGAAAACATACTTCTTCACTCTACGTTTTAAATTTTTTTCTACTATCCAGGGTCAGTATCAGGAATATTCTTTGACATCTACACATCCCACATGCTAGTTGTTGCTAGCTTTTCATCTACAGCTATATAATAAAAAATAAAATAAAACAAGATTTCTCTAAAGCTAGATAGTTGTGTGCATGTGATAAACAAGAGGCAACTAATAAGTAGTGCCTTACATAGAATTGGCTCAAAGAAGGAACCCCTAAAATAGACAATTAATTCATATATAATCTAGGCTGACTACTGGCTCATCCTAGGCAAGAAATAATATATAGGATTTCCTTTTACAATGAATGTAAGGAAAAGGTTTTCTTAGTTCAAACCTGTCTTGCAATTCTGTCATAAGTGACTCTAATTTATTTTCAGTCCTGGCTTATCGTTTGCATTCTAGTCTGACCACTGTTCAGTCTGAAAATTCAATCTGAAAAATCAGTGAAGAATATTCTAGAATTCTGGGTGCTTGCCAAGATTTTATCTTTTGAAAGATTAGAATCAAATTTCTAGATGTCTGGAGTTCTAGCGGCCTTTAATAAGGCCTGAGATTCAGTGCCTTAGGTTGTAGTGGCCTTTAATAAGTTAGACTATTAAATTAAATGGCATAGCTTTCAGCACAGCTTCTATGGCCCCCATAGTGATATCCTTTGATTGCTCCATATGGCAAAAGATAGGAGGATCAAGTCTCAGGTGCCATAGCTTTTATTTATCTGAGATTGAGTCTTGCTCTGAAATTTTAATGCTGAGGTTGACATATATCCTGGATGAATGTTTCCCAGCTGGGTGCTCTAGCTCATAAAAAAAATCCTGCTTGGAGTCATATAGCAAGGAAGTTGTAATCTTGTATTTGCTTCAACTTGTGCCCAAGATTTGTTCTGTTTGATAAATACTTTAAATACAGCTTGTTGTACTGAATCCATCAGAGAACTCTTTTCCCTCCAAATACCTTTCCTTAATTTCTAGGACATGATAACCTTTAGAGCTACTTTTCTGACAAAGTGATTATCTTTTTCAGAATCTATACCTTGGTGCTCATTCTTTGTTCCATGTTTATACTTTGTCACAGAGTGCTACACAGTGCCTCAGATGTCTGTCTCCTTTTAATTCTCCTCTTTCATTATAATACGTAGGAGACACAGTCCCTTGATAGATAGATTGTATATGATTTGATACACAGATTGGATTTTCTAATCTAGGTCATATGTGATTACATGACTCTATGTGAATGCACACCCAACTTCTTCCATTTTAAAAAAGGCATAGAAGAAAACCCATAATGTACTAGAGGTGGCAAACACTTTTCAGTGTTTGCTACCTCAGCTGGAACAATATGTTGTCCTCTACTATACATAGCATATTAAAAGTGTAAGCTGAGTCGGTATCTGTTCATTGCTACAGAAATGCATGAAACCAAAGATGAAAACCTCATAGAACAGGGCTCACCAACCTGGAAGTTTTGGGAATGCCATCACTTGAGACTTTGAAGAAGAGATTGGACTGCCATTTGTCAGAAATGGTGTAGGGTCTCCTGCTTGGGAAGGGGTTGGACTAGATGACCTACAAGGTCCTTTCCAACTCTGATAATCTGTTATCTGTTATCTATTCCAATTATATACCAAATAATGATGAATGATTTCAAAGTGGGAATGGTGCATTAAGGATTTGTATTCAATTGCAATGGGAATTGCTTTCTGAACAGCCCCAACATCAGATAGTGCAGTCCTATTCTAATGGCAGTTTTGTGCTTTAGAATATTTGGCAGCAGCTGGCTTTAGGAAAGAAAGATAGCCATGATGAAATAGGCATAAAAGTGAAAGTAATCTTCTACCCTAGTTTTTATGGCCTTGCTGCATGAGTCATTCATTGAGATTTACCCACTATGAGGTATGTGGGTCTGAATGTTAAACTCTGATCTGAATCTGTGTACATAATGATCAAATCTACTGACGATGGGTCAGATGGGAAAAACATATCAGGTATACAGTGCTTTCTAATATGAGCTTAAAATTCTCAATTTACTTAGTACAATGGAAATAAAATTTCAAAATGAAAGTGAACCTGATAACTATGATCTACTTTGATTTCTAATTGGCAATATTTGTGCCCTTTTCCTGCTATTTTTATCTTTGCAGAGCTGAGTATAGAACAGCACATATTTGGGCATAGTTTGGACAGCCAGTTTTGGTAGTGGTTAATGTATCAGAGTAGAATACAAGAGACTGTGAATTCTAGTCCTGACTTCAGCACAAAGGCAACTGGGCGACCTTGGGTCACTTTCTTGGGTCACTCTGTATCAATCCTAGAAGGAGACAATGGCAAACCACATCTGAAAAATCTTGCCTAGAAAACTGCAGAGACTTGCTTACAAAGCCATCAGACTCAATGCTGGCTTGAAGGCAGTTGCAGTTGTGCATAACTGAACCAGGATGCTTTATCAGAAATGTTATTCTCTACTATCAACTTATTTGATGCAGAACAGAGAAACAAGCTAAATTGAGCAGATTTGGGCAAGACAATCTAACCAAACAACAAGTGCAAATAACAAATCTAATGATAATTTATCAAGTGGACAAATGGACAGAATAAAAATCAGTTTGCTTCTGATAAGTTAAACCTAGCCTTATTCAAAATAAGTCAAGGGGAGGTATATTGAGGTTTTGGCATACCAAGTCAAGATAAAGCAATTCACAGTGGTGTTGCAATGGAAATTGTTGATGAGTTTCATTTCAGGGAGGGCCCTGAAAAATTCTGCACTTTTGTTGTTGACAGGTCATATCAAGCTGTTGTCTCAGCACAAGATTTGAATTCTCTGAACTGTCAAAAATCCCAACCTTTACCAGGTTTAAGCCTTTGAATTTTTGAAGGACCTATCCCAGCTTCTGTCAATTCGTGTTCTTTTATGAGTGCCATGTTGAAGAGGTTACCAATAAGTCAGAATAGCAGAGAGAACTACATCCTTCCCCTCCCCCCACATGTTAATGGGATTCTAGAAGGTACATAAGATTGCATTTTTATATCTGTATTTAGAAGTAATTATAGAAAATTAGAAATAATATGTAGTTTAAAATGTGATAAAATATTTAACATAAACAAGTGAAATTTTTGTTAAGAAAAAGGGAGTATTGTAATGAAATATGATCCAAGATTGTGATGTGGGGGGGGGGGGTAATAATCGTGGAAAGCACAAGTGTTCCCACAAAGGCATGACATTCAATTGAAATGGATAAAATGTTTAAGATATAAATGATTGTCAATATTAATAATTAGAAGATGGTATATTAGCAAAACTTTTGTGAAATGAGATTTGAAGTAGAAGAAGGAGAAACATTTCAATGAAATATTGAGCTATAATATGTGATGTGGGGGGGGAATAATTTTGAAAAATAGGGCTCTCATAAAAGCATGTGATTTAATTGAAAAGTAATGAGTTAAATATCTAAGATATGAATGAATATCAATATTAATGAATAGATTTGTATTATTTTTGATAATATAGTATAATTTTAGAATGTACCAGACAGAATCCCAATGTAGGTTATGTATTTTATATTAAGTACTATAAATATAGGGGAAAAAGACAAAGGCATCATACGCCATATAGTGTATAGGAGAAGTACTTCTTCTTTTTTTTTAAAGAAGAAAAATAAATGATTGGCTGGAATAGAACAGACAAAGAATAATAAATATTACGATATGAATTGAGAGGAGATAAAAAAATAAAAATGAAATAAAATTGAGAAAATTTAAAGGAGAGGAGAAGTTATATAGAAAATTGAAAATGCTAAGAAGATATGAAATGGTATGTAAAATGAATATGAAATTCAATTTGTGTCTGTACCAAGAGTTTTAACCCGGGACTAAGCAACTTTCAGAAAAGAGATTTTTTATACTTTTATGTTTTGTGTTTATGTGTATTTATGTATTGTTTGTCTTGAAAAATAAAACTTGTTTAAAAAAGAATAGCAGAGAGAACTACATCCTTCCCCTCCCCCCACATTAGTAACTCTGTGTGTGCTTTTTTTCCTCAGGAACAGGGCATTTCTGCACAATGAACACCACAGCTTTCTCCAATGTGTGATCATGGCAGAATGAAATACAGTTCCAAACATTTCATAACAAAAGTTAGGGATGAAAGCAGAGACTCTCCATGTTTAGTCTCTGTTGTAGAACAAATACTTATAATTAAACTGCAACCAAAATGAAAACATAGCCTGAGGGAAAGAGCCAAACATGAGTACTATAATCTCTTCTCCCTTGCCCCCCTCTTCTCCACCTTACCCTTTGCTGTTTCCTGGGAGGTAATGTTGTCATCTCCTAACACTGGATGCCCTTCTGCAGCCAAAACTTCACTTTGATTCTGGCCAGCCAACTGCCATCTGGAAGTATTTAATGACTTCAATATTCATAAGTGCCAAAAATTATGTAGGCCCTTGTTCTTTAAAGCATATTTCACTCTCACACCTTTTAATTTAGAAAAAGTTGCTTCTCTTAGAAGTGTTCCTTGGATCTCTCTCTCTCTCTCTCTTTCCCTCCCTCCCTTCCTCCCTCCCTCCCCCAGGAAATTTTTTGACCAGTACAGTGTTTTTGTCTTTCTGACTACTTCAGGGACTAGAAGGAAATAGAAAGAAATTGGCTGCTGTTTGGAATTTTTTACTACTCTTCTACCATTTTCATTTTAAAATACCTTTAATGCTGTTCAGTAAAAAAAAAAAAAAAAAAGGCCTTATTCTTTCTAGTTTTCTATATTTAGAAATTTGACATACATGCACCAGAGGTTTCTGTAATGTGATGGCACTTCAAGGCAAATTTTCTGAGGTCTAGAAGGACTTTCACTTGCTTTATTTCTTAAATTAATTAAGAATGCAAATTATACATGTCAACTCAAAATTAAGTCAAACTGAGTTCAGTGGGCTTTATGCATAGGTAAGTTGATATATGTACATTAAGCTTAAACGAGTCATACATTCAAAGATACAAATTGACAATAAAGCCTGTTAAGCTTTATAGCTGCCTCCACCTCTTCTTCTCAGCGCACCAAACGCAAAAGGCACTATGGAATTCCTTTCAATTTATCTCATGCTTTTTCTTTTAATTTGCCAGAAATTAACAGACCATACAAGTTCTAATTTTCCCACACACCATAGTTAGCAGTGAAAACACAAGAGTAACAGAATAACTGAGTTGGAAGGCACCTTGGAGGTCTTCTAGTCCAGTGGTTGCCAACCGGTGGGCCACAGACCACTGGTGGTCCAGGAGAAAATTTTGGTGGTCTGCAGAGAAATGTCACTGCCCACATGGCCCGCAGAAACACAAGGCTTGCATTGCTTGCATTGTGAAGATGAGGTAGTGAGGGGAGGGGAGAAAGGATGGAGGGGGGAACTTGCTCCCCTCATCCCACGAGCCTCACCTGGCCATTGGGCTGCTTCTTTCCACTTCTTCCTTCTTCTGCTTTTGGCTGCACGCAAGGAAAGCAGCAAAAGTCTTTCTTTCTCTCCCCCAAATTCTGCCAGAAATGAGTCTTTGGGACTCTGCAAGGCATCCTGCTCCAAGAGGCTGTGCCGGCAAAGACTCATTTCTGGCAGGGTTTGGGGAGAGAAAGGGTTAGGGAGAGAAAGAAAGACTTCTGCTGCTTCTGCTGCTTTTCTTTCATGAAGCCAAAAGTCTCTCCCTCCCTCCCCCCAAGAACAGAGCTGGAGATGGTATCCTGCAATCCCAAATAATGATAGATCAGTAGGAAAATGGGGTGGGGAATTTTCCTGCTGACCAGAAGCCAGCAAGGAAATGGCAGAAAAGAAAAGAGGAGGGATGGAGGCCTAAAAAAAAGGGAGGAGAAAGGACACCAAAGCAGGTGGGATTAGGGTTAGGGTTCGAGTTATCTTCACATGAAGATAAAATAGAGAAGAAAAGACACATTCTGATTTACAAGGTTCTGTTACTATAGACAATCATAACCAAAATAATTTTAGATACACGTATCATGTATTTCTTGATCAGGTCTACATTGTAGGGTTGATATCTACAAAAGCTGTATACAAGACAGAAATCAAACCTAAGAGTGTACAAGAATAGCAATTCTGGAAGAGAAAGAATGAGACTTCCAATTTGCTCTGTGGCTTAAGTCCTGTTCCTATATAAATATTTTTTTATTTATTTAATCAATCAATCAACCTATATGCCATCTCTATTGCCATAATAACTTTATATAGCATACAATAGCATAATAGAAACTTATAAAGAACTATAAAAGAGGAACAGTACAATAGCAATGTAAACATTAATAATTCCTGTCAGGGAAAACAAATAATATACAGTAGAACAGTGGTCACATTGTCTGCTCATCACAGAGTAAAGATATATCACATACGTCTTGATATATCTGATCCAGTGCCAGCAGATGATAGCTGGCCACTTGTACATGTTAAATAGAAATAGACAAAGTATCAAGTTCTGAGTAACTCATAACTGACCCCAAGGATTCATAGGCTCATAATTTCTCTGATAAGAGAATGAGATCCATTCATTACAGATTCTGCCTCAGCCAATTCAGTAGGACCTGCTTAGTCAGAGGCTAATTTAGAATAGATCTGAACAATTTCATCCATCAGGTGCCTAGAATAACCGCATGGTTGGCCTTCAATCATTCTTTATCTCCTTCACTTTCCTTAAAATGGTCTGAACCTCCTGAAAATGGTCTGCAAGTCAGCATTCTGCTAAGGTAACAAAGACAGAAAAATAATAACATTTGGCCATCCTTACATAGTGCAGATCCTGATATAGGTTTGTACACCTTTGATTGGAGTCACTCTTTGTTTTTCTCCCACCATATTTTAGGAATGTGATGACCCGGAGTGTAACACAAATGTAAAAAAAAATCCAAAATGTAACTAAATGTCCTTTAATGCCTCCAGCTTGGCCCCACTGTTCAATAATTCTCAGTTGGAGATAAAACGTACTCAAAAATAATCTTCAAAAGAAAGCAATACAGTCTGAACTTAATGAGCAGATAGAGGTGAAATAAAAAACCAAACAAACTACAATGACAAAATTTTGACAACAGAACAGGATAAGTAATTACCAAATTCAAGAAGATAAAGGATGCCAACCAAGATAACTTCAGCCCAAAATAAAACATGTTTTTTCTGGCAATGTGCTGTGTTGTAATCGTCTCTGTTATATACTAGTCTCCCAGCTGCAACCAATGAGGAGGATCATGGCTGCTTCCTCTCTCATAAGCCAAGTTATTTCCTTTTCCATTCCCCCCTGCGTGTCTTAGGATGCAGAGGGGATGGGTCTGGTTCTTCCTCCAACTGTCCAGACAGCCTCTGCCCTTCTCCAGCCACCTCCACAACCTCTGGAGCCACACCTCCACTCCCTGTCGGCTGTCCCTCCTCTCCCTCAAAGTCTGACTCTACCAAGGGCATGACAAGGAATGTCTTCAAAGCTTCATCTCCCAGAGCTCCTGGGATCAGTGTACTAAGAGCACCATGCACAGAATTGAATGGACACAGACTACACAGGAGCAATCCAGTCTATATTCCAACTCCATCCAGCCTGCCCCCCTTACTCCAGGAAGTGATTAAGGTCATCAATCAAAATGCTGAAAAAGATCCTCAGGAAACTTCACAAGCATCTTTAGAAACCAAGAAGTTTCAGATCAGGAATTATGAACAGCAGGGAAACTCCAGTGAGATAAAGGGATGGATTGACAGGCAGGTAGAAAGACAGGTAGGTGAAAACAGCAACAACAATATTGCTTCCTTAAAACAACTGAATAATATCAAAAGTATCCCACCCTCCAAGATAAAATATGCAGAGAAATGTATAGGGGAAAAAAAGCTTCTTTTGCAAGAAAAGAAAACTTTCAGAAAACTGGAGGACAGATTTCAGCACAATATTAGCAATATATCAGAAAAAGACAGCTCACACACAATGTTATGTTCAGTGAATAGTAAAAGAATCGGCCCTCAGTTGTCATGATATGTTGGCACATTTTCTTAAACAATGTTATTATTAGCACTTCTTTAGCCCGAGAAGTTAGGAAGATGTCCTAGATTTAGAGAGTGTTTTGCTTCTAATGCCAATATCCTTAAGCTGCAATCATCACTAAAGCTCAATCATTTACTTTGCAAACTCCTGTTAAAGGCAGAAGGATAGCTCCAAAGAATAAAAGCAAGAGTTCTTATAACATTTCATTCCTTGTGGGTTACTCTCACTTTGAAAGGGCTGATTTTGCTGCAGGGTCATCTACCACCACTTACTTCAATTTTCAGTAATTACAGCTTGTTCAGTTTGTTCAGTGAGGTGGCTCCTAATTGCACACATGGCAAAAAGAACAATTCCATTTTTGCAACCTCATTCACAACTACATCTCATATACCCATTATTGCAAGAAAGAAACTGATTGTAAATCGTATTTTAACTACATCTTATAAGATTTGCAAGGATTTCTGTCCACAGAAATCCAGTCTTTGTCCTTTATTTTGTGTAAGCACTAATAAACAGAAATTAAACCAATTGATTTATTCCAACTAGACATGAGAAGCAGTGGTGGGATTCTTTTTTTTTTTATTACCGGTTCTGTGGGTGTGGCTTGGTGGGGGGTGGCAGGGGAAGGATATTGTAAAATGTCCAGTCAGAGGTGGTATTTGCCGGTTCTCCGAACTACTCAAAAATTCTGCTACCGGTTCTCCAGAACTGGTCAGAACCTGCTGAACACCACCTCTGCTGCCCACCCCACTAACCTGATTTCCAGCTCCGTTCTTCTGTGCAGGGCAATGAAAGAAGACCAATCTGATCAGCTGGGACTCAGGAGGCAGATAATAGATGGGGGCAGGGCCAGTCAGAGGTGGTATTTGCCATTTCTCCAAACTACTCAAAATTTCCGCTACCAGTTCTCCAGAACTGGTCAGAACCTGCTAAATACCACCTCTGATCAGAAGAAATCCAAACTAATGGCTTGGTGACTCCAATTTCAATATTATTTTAGTATTGTTAAGCTAAAATAGTGTAGCTTCTATTCTATCAGGGTCCTTCTCTCCTCTTATATGAATTCAAAAAATATTATTTCAACACTGAGACAAAATTTCTCAGAAGACAGTTGCTTCCAAATTATCAGTTAATTTAATCTCACTCTCCCAACTATGAAACTTTCTGGTTAGAAAGTTCAGATCAAAGATCAAAGAGCATGAACAATTTTGGAAAAAAATGGAAAAAAGTATAGAAATTTATTTCCTCATTCCACAAAGAACATGTGGAAGGCTACCTTTGAACAACATTGTACTGAATGTAACTTGAAGCTTCAAGATGTTCTTTATTGAAAGACCTTTAGGAAGCTTGACTATTGTGAATAAGATATTAGACTAGAACTGGGATAACTCCTTTTTAATGCACTTTGACTAGCTGACTTTATACCAGCTGCTATCTTTTAAGCTGAACTATTTTACAGGGTATTATCTGGTTTATTGTTTGGAAAGAGTCCAATATGTATATTCCTAAACAAAATTGGTCATAAATTTAACAACAACAGTCACTCTGTTATAACCTTGGGAGACAGTGTCCTGCAGAAAATGGGGTTTCTTGGCTTTCTTTTCAAATCCCAAGAACAAAAAACCCTAATGGCTTTAAGCAGGAAGAAGAGTTACAGATTTTGTCATTTTTTTTACACGAACAAAATCTGGAGAAACTGTTAACCTAGTAACCAGTATATTTTCTGTTCTTAGTCACAATTAGAGGAAAAGAATAATCTTTGTATTAAGGGTGCCAAAGACATAATGTTTACCTTGCCTGCTAGCAAGCCACCTAGCTTCCATCAAATGAGAAAGAAAAAATTTCTCCATATATAAGTAAGACAGCCCTTCAAAAAGTTATTTATTCATCCCATAATTGTTCAATAACCAGAAAAATGATAAAATAAATAAAATATGTTCTGTATTCAGAACTGTTTAGTAGTAATCATTTCCAAGATGAAGACTGTAAACATATAAAGAATCAGCTTGTATCTGCAAGAGCGGAAATGGAAAATCAAGTTAAATTTGAAAAAAAGAGTGGTCTGCAAGGGGCAATTTTCTCAAGCAAAGAAGACAGTTATGTGCTTAAATCCACATTAAACTCAGTGGGAATAAGTGCCTGCTAACTGAATAAAAAAATCTGCCCCTTCTCTTCCTAAAACACTCCTTTTCAATTAATTTGTTGACTCCCATTCAGGGTCTTATCATTATTTTCTCTGGATAAAATTGTCTTTTCTTTTGGAAGAGCATCTTGTTTTAAATTGCTGCCAGTTCTAATCAAAGCCACCTACGCAACACTATTTTTTTTTCCTCCTTCTCCATTTCTCCCAGAACTCAGATTTTCTTTTAGAATTACTGAAATTTGCATACTGGCAATTTTGGAAAATAGGATGAACTGATTTCAAACAAAGCCAGAATCTATACAGTAATATATTTTTTATGCCAATAACCTTTTCAGGAACATCTAAATGAAGATATGATCTTTTGACTGAAGTCCCATAAAGAGTCTGCATGTTATTGTATCTGCTTGGAAGTTCACATACAAATATATGTATACACGTATTTTATCTCTAACATAATTTCAATTTACTATATTAGTAAAAAAAAATTCAAACAATATGTGTAATCTGGTAGATATTTTTTTTATTTGGGTTTTCAAATGCTTTTGAAGAAGTACTTGATCAAAGAAAACTAAGCAAACCTAGTATTCAAAAAATTAGAATAAGGATCCTAATGTAACAAGCAGAAAATAAGAATACATGGTTAATTCTTACAATGGAACAAGGCAAAAATAGAGTCGTCTGGAGAATTACCGTATATTGCAATTCAAGGATGAGCTGAATAGTGAAATATTAAAAATATCTGGTGACATTAAATTACTTCAGATAATTAAAATAAAAAAGAAACAATGAAATCAAAATAGCTGCAAATGCAATTCAATATAAGCAAGTATGAAGTGATGCATACTGGGTTATGAAATTGTCATTAGTTAATTAATTATTGTGTTCTGGTCCACTATTTATACAAATATTCGGGCAATGTCTAGATAATCAGTTTTTGAACATCTGTATTTCAAGTATTCTTGATGACAACAAAGTATCTAGATAAGTTTTACCAAGGATATTGATGTCAACATTGAGTAGCAGTAGGAAGAGTTTAATCCTAGGATACAATATGTATCAACAACCAAATTGAATAAGCAATCCAATATAATCTATTAGCAGTAATGATAAAAGAGAAATTCAGTACCCATTTGATCCATATATTAAGCAGCACAAAGATCCAATAGGACCAACTCAGCTGATCCTGTATCAGCAGAACAGACATACAATGTCAGAGAAGCAAAGATTTCTGAATTCAGAGCACCCCATTTATTAAGAGCTCATATGTCACAGCTAGGTAATTTGGCTCAATTTGGCTCCATCTAGATCAGGGGTGTCCAACCTTGGCAACTTTAAGACTTGTGGACTTCAACTCCCAGAATTCCTCAGCCAGCTTTGCAAAGCTGGCTGAGGAATTCTGGGAGTTGAAGTCCACAAGTCTTAAAGTTGCCAAGGTTGGACACCCCTGATCTAGATATTTTAAAGTCAGCTCTCTGAAGAAAGATTAGGGGTAAAGGATTTTGAAAGCTTTAAATTAATTAATTAATTCAATTAAGACAGTATCTGATTCCAAACTGACACACTCACAGTATAATGATCTATTAAAAACACAATACAAAACAAGATAGGATCCATTCAGTCTATATAAAATATCAGAAGAACACATCCAACAAAGAACTCCATCCAATTCCATTCATGGGTAGGAGAAAACCACGTCTACAAAGTCTTACGGAAGGCAAATAAGATGGGAACCACATATATTTCATGGAAATTTTGTTTCAGAAGGCAGGCATCATGAAAGAAAGCATGCTTCCTGAGTCCCAAAAGAAAGCACTGCTTAATTGAATATACCAGACACCAGCTCTGCCATCATGGCCAGCTGGGCAGAAATCATAGGAGATAATGGAGATCAGGGGTGTCAACTCATGTCGTCATGGCATTGTCACATGATGTATCATGACTTTTCCCCCTTCACTAAACTAGGCATGGCTGTGGCCAGTGCACGACGCAACCAGCCCGTGAGCTTGACATCCCTGATGTAGATAGTCCCTCAAATAACTTGGCCATGTGCCAAATAGGATTTTATAGGCGAATCACATTTGGAAGCATACTGGCAATCAGGGCAGCTCACAAAGGAGACATGACACATCGGCATACCAAGGCATGCCCTTATTTGTATTCTGGCAAGTTAAAGCTTCTGATTGGTTTTCTAGAGAGCCTCATGTAGAGTACATTGCAGTTGTTGAGCCTGACTTCCAGGAATGGGCACATTAGATGAAATTGTATAAAGCCCTATTGGCCACAATTGTCATCTGCTTTTCAAGGCCGCCAGGTTATCAAACTATGATAAATGATTGTATATGAGTCCCTTTCTGCACTATTATTCATAAACTTTAAACTTCTTTGGTGTATGCAGCAGATATATGTAAGCATTTACTTAAATACAACACCTGAAAAACATCATATGAAATTATTCTAACTCTCATTCTTCCTCTCATCCATCTGTTTTTTCAGCTACTTACACTACTACTTGCATTTGACTTAGTGGTTTGAATTTAGGATTGTCTTGTCAAAACAAATGCCTCGTTGAAGCTAGGCAAACTAAATGCATTAATCTTTTGCAAACAACACTGAGGGAATTATAATATCAGTTTCACAGATGAGTAGAACTAAGAGACGTTCACTAGGCTTAGTTACAAATGACTCAGAAAGCCCAAATCCCATGTCCATATACTAGCAGTTAGATCAAGTTAGATCACCCTGCCAAGAGAATGGAGAGGAAAAAAACGGCTTGTAGGCTGGCTGCCAAAGTTTCTGTGTCAATTTTTATAAATGATCCTTTTTGTTTGCAAAGTTGAGCAAGTGCTGTCCCTTCTGGTGCTTTGTCTGTGCTACTGTGCTTGATTGCGATCAAATAAGTGAAAAGAGCAGTATGCAAAATAAAACATTCCTATAAGTGATTCAAATGGACAAGACAACCAATAGAAAAATACAAGAGATTCAAATTATTTTCTCTGTCCTGCACCTTTCCAATATCAGTTTTATGATTATGCTTAGCCTCAAGAGTCCTCTGGTACTTTGTAGTTTTTCCCCCCACTCTGCATGTCATAAATGTCTCAGCATAGAGATTCTCTTCTTTAGTATATTCTTATGGTCAGCTGACATTGTGAGTATATTATTATGAGCTTACAGGAAGCAGGAAAGAAAGGCAATAAAATTAAAAGGTATGAAAAGCTTTTTCTTTTTTGTACAAAGCATTATCTTTTACAAGAAAGGCCAACTGCAAGCAAAAGCATTTCCTGCACTAGCAGGCCAGCTTGCAAACTAGCAATAATCTCATTTCCATCTTTCATGCTACAGTTCTTTTGAATGTGAGGTGATTGAAAAGCATTAATTTCTCTTCACACTGCAGGGTCTAAACCTTATGAAGCCAGATCTCAGCAGTTGCCCATTCCTTGTTCACACAGATTCTTTATATGTGAATCAGATGACCAAATCTAAGTTTTGCTTTGTAGAAAAACATAACAGTAAGTGACTTTTGAGAGATCAATATGTTCTCACTAGCGTTCATAGGGAAAATTAAAGGCATGCTTTATGTGAAGCAAAAAAGAGAAAAATATTTCCAAAACAGTGTCTTTTCCTTTTAATTCTAGCTGGAAAGAGAAAAGCAGTATTTTCTATTTATGTGAGAAAACTAGGCAGAAAGCCCTACTTCGCTTGGTTGCCAATACATCTCTATGCATAGACCAAACTGAAGATAATATATATAATTTAGATAGCAAACCATGCATGTTTGCATCTGTGCATATGATATACATTGTGTATTTTGCCGGCTTGCAAAGTTTGCAATAAATTTTAAAAAAAGAGGTTCTTTCAGTGCATGAACATGATCCCAAGCCCATTAGGGCACATTTTGCTCCTTTTGTTCCTACTTCACAAATTGTATCATGTCCATTAGTAAGCAGATTGCTTCTTTAGTCTAGACCTGTCTCAATTTTCATATCAGCATTGTTCAATAAGGGACTGATCTTTTCAATAATTGAGAAATTTTTATTTTAGTTGATTTCATATATTATTTTGAACAAATAATTCTGATGTCCAATGTCATCTGGACAATCCAGATCAACAGAGAAAACCTGACACAATTGATCCTTTTTGAATTGGGAAACACATCCATATTCTGAAACCAATAGATGAGAAGGCAATCCTAGACTGTCACTATGACCTGAAGCTATATGTATGTGTTTGGAACTAATAAAAAACACTACCTATAATAATACTACTACATGTAACATATTTGTATGTGGAAACTGCCAAAAAATTCCAACATAGTTATAGTCATATTTGACTAAAATAAGGAGAATGGTATAAAAGGGGAATGAAAGGAGACTGAAGGGGAGTCAAAAGTGCCTAGAAATTATTAAAACCAGCAATTATTAGAACTCAAATGGAATGTTTTCCACAAAGAGTCAATGAGTACAAGAAGAAGCTACCATGGACAATTGTAGTGTCTATTATGTTGTAACAATTTAGAAGGTTTCTTTCATGAGGAAGGAGCACCAATTTCTTTATGTACTACACAAAATATAGTTTAGTTTGGGTCTACATTTACTTTCTTAGGGAAGGAATTAATATAATTAAACAAACTGAGGTAACATCAGCATTTTACAAATAGTCTGGACCTTCTAGCAAAATCATACCCAAAATCATTATGTATACATGGTATCATGCTTTCAGCAAATCAAAAAGTCAAAACTGCGCATGCTCTTTTACAATGCAATACAATGTCCTTCCTTTTCTTCCCAGTGAATTATCCCCCATTCCCCTTTTTTGTCCATGGAGATAGTTCCTAAACAGAAGCTTATAAAGGAATGTACTTGCAACATTAATTTAATGTCTCATACTGTAAGTATGAATCCATCAGATGATGTTCATTTCTATTTGAGTTTGTCTCTTTGCATAGAATTGGGGCAACTGTTCCTCTTAAGAAAGATACTAAGCAAGCATGCTGATAAATCAGCCAAACTTTGTATCACTATTTCTGAGTGCTAAGAGAAAGTAGAAGTTTTGGAAGAAAACCTGTTTTTTTTTAAAGTTTCACATATGCAATTTCTGGACGACTCCCCTTCTTCATTTAATATGAATTTGTTTGTATGTGAAATAATTATACTTATGCAGAGGAATTATTTTAATGAAAAATATCAGACAATTATAATTCAACTATGTAACTAGACTGAAACACTAACCAGCAAAAAAGTACAATCAATTATCAATATATTGTTTGTTACTTCCTCTTGCCTTTCTTTGTGTTTGGTATATACAATCCCCTTTCTCATATGCCCATGAGAAACATCATGCGTTCTTGTACCATACCATTATAAGAAGGCCTTGAATAAGCAGTGAAACTATATTCCAAAGATGATTAGTCCTGGATGCAGCCTGATTGCCTAATTAAGCTCATTCATATATTTGAATTGGGTATTTATTATTGTTCTCAAAGGGAGGATTAGTATTTATAGACATCACAAAACAAGTGCAATCTAAAGATGGAGCACTGCCCTAATGGTTAGGGAGCAAATTATTAGACAACAATGCCAACCTCTTCCCTAGAATTTTCTAACTCACTCTTGTGTTGAACTTCATGGAATCACTGCTCAAGCACATGTACTTTAATATCTGTATGGCTGACCTGCATTAATATTTGTGGAACATGGTTATTAGGGCACCATATCAATTGAAACCATTGATATATAACTGTCTAAGTACTTTCCAAATATGATTATTGAGTAGCCATTTTTGAAGTAAAAATGAAATCATGTCTCAGATGTGGTGTGCTCTGTTTTAGGGAAGAGTACTGATATGGGGAATACTGTTACACTTTTTATGTCTATGAACGGGATCTTCCAGTTGCATCCATCAATATGACTACTGGTGAACAATGGTGGGAATATTTTAAATTCAAATCTTGCACCCTGATATTCCACTGACACCATGAGATCTAATACAGTATAATACAACTTCTCTATAAAATCCATAGAGCACAAGACTGTTTTTAACTACAACTAGTAAATTTTGTCCAGAATCCAAATCAACCTATTTTTTCTGCCAAACTTAAAATGACCATTTTATACCAGTTCTCATTCAATTTGATGGTACAGAATTTGCTTCACAATGTATTTCAAAGAGCAAAATCTCAATGATTTCTCCAATGTGAATAATAGATTTCCTGTTTAGTTATAAGTAGGGTCTTTCATTGTCCAGCTGTATCTCCCATGGCTTATATCTTTTCTTGCTTGAAAAAAAGAGAGTCAGTTTGGTGTAGTTAAGTGTAGTGGTTAAGGTATCTGGTTAGAAATCAGAATACTGTGAGTCAGCTGGGTATGCACAAGCCAGTCGTTCTCTCTCAACCTTTGGAAGGAGAAAATGGCAAATCATTTCTGAAAAACTTTGCTAAGAAAACTGAAGGGATTAGTCTAGGCAGTTGCACGGAGTAAAAAGTGACTTGAAATTTATATATATGCTCTTACACATGCACACACACCAAAATCCTTTAATCTACAGGATAGACTTCATGTGAAAATTCCTTCTCTTGGGTTACACTTCTAAGGATCAGTCTAAGGATCAGTCCTATGACTGGGAAATTGCTGGAAAAATGTTCCTTTCAAGAAATTCTGAGAAATCAGTTCCTCTCTCTACACTAGGGTTGTCAAAATCACGTTGTCACAGTGACATCATGTGACATATCAGGAGTTTTTCCCCCTTTACTAAGCTGGCATGGGTGTAGCCAGCACGTGATGCATCCAGCTCTTTGGCCAGGAATTTGACAGTCCTGCTCTACACTTTTGGTGGAAACTTTCAAAAAGTTATTTGTGTCCCATGGTGTAGAACAGAGTATCAGTGGCTTGTTGTGGAGCTAAAATTCTCCCAGTAGGTAGTTTTTGGGAGCAAAAACAGCTGCCTGTCAATGGGTTTGAACTCAGCATAGCTGACATTCTCCCAGCAGGCAGCTCTTTCAGCCACCCTCCCAGAGACAAGATTGAGTTCTCTTGTCAGGGAGCAGCAGCTTCCAATAATCCCTGCAGGTCTCCACATTGCCTTTCTAAGGAAGTTTATTTATTTATTTATTTATTTATTTATTTATTTATTTGATTTGCCAATTGTTTACAAGATAATAAGTATAAGTGTATACATAGTTGTGAATACATGAAATGGGTACATATAAGAAAAATAAAAGAATAAGAGAAACAATAGGACAGGGACGGTAGGCACGATGGTGCGCTTATGCACGCCCCCTACAGACCTCTTAGGAAAGGGGTGAGGTCAATAATAGACAGTCTAAGGTTAAAGTTTTTGGGGTTTGGGGAAGAAACTACAGAGTCGGGTAGAGTATTCCAGACATTGACCACTCTATTGCTGAAGTCGTATTTCCTGCAATCAAGTTTGGTGCGGTTAACTTTGAGTTTGTATCTATTGTGTGCTCTTGTGTTGTTATGGTTGAAGCTGAAGTATTCATTGACAGGTAGGACATTGCAATGTATGATTTTATATACCATGTTTAAGTCAGACCGAAGACGGCGTAATTCAAGGTTTTCTAGTTCTAGAATTTCAAGTCTGGTGGCATAAGGTATTCTACAACGAGTAGAGGAGTGGAGAACTCTTCTTGTGAAATATTTCTGGACTTTCTCAATTGTGCTAATATCAGATACGTAATGTGGGTTCCAGACTGATGAACTGTATTCGAGTATTGGTCTAGCAAATGTTTTGTATGCTCTGGTTAGTAGTGTGATATTACCAGAGAAAAAGCTACGTAGGATTAGGTTAACAACTCTTAATGCCTTTTTGGCTATGTAGTTGCAGTGGGCTCTAGCACTTAGATCATTAGAGGTGAGTATTCCAAGGTCCTTTACAGAGCTTGGGTCATCAACAAGATCTTGACTATTCAGCTTGTATTTTATTTTCTGATTTTTTTGCCAATATGTAAGACAGAGCATTTATTTGTTGAGATTTGAAGTTGCCATTTGTTTGACCATTCTGATACATAGTCAAGATCTTTTTGTAGGGTAGCAGTATTGTCTGTGGTATTGAACAGCTTTACATCATCAGCGAAGAGAACGCAATTGCTCTTAATATGATCACAGAGGTCATTTATGTAGAGTATGAAGAGAGTTGGTCCTAGAACACTGCCTTGGGGACACCACTATTGACAGGTACTGGATTTGATAGGACGCTCCCGATTTTGACCATTTGTTGTCTGTTTGCCAGGAATGCTTCTATCCAGTTATTCAGTTGTCCAGAGATACCATAGGATTTTATTTTTAGGAGTAGTTTGTCGTGTACCACTGAATCAAAGGCTTTACAGAAGTCTATGTAGATTGCGTCTATTGCTTTGCCCTGGTCGAGTTGTGTCGTCCATATGTTTTTGCAGTGTAAGAGTTGCAGATTACAGGATAGTTTTTTTCTGAAACCAAATTGTTTATTGGAGAGTAGGTTATTTGTCTCTAAGTGGAGGATGATGGATTGGTTAATAATTGATTCCATGACTTTACAGGTGACGCAGCATAAGGAGATTGGCCTGTAATTTTCAACTAGGCTTGGGTCTCCCTTTTTGAAGATGGGGATGACTGTGACTTGTGACCATAGGTTAGGCAAGGAGCTGGTCCTGAAAGATTTTTCAAAGATTATGCTTAGAGGTTTGGCTATGGCATTGGATAGCTTTTTTAAGAAGTAGGCACATATTCCATCCGGTCCAATAGATAGGGATGGTTTTAGATTGCGTAGTGCTTTTTCAACATTGTCTTCTGTGAAATCGATATGTATTAGATCATTGTTGTTATCTGTGGTACGGCTAGGAAATACTGGGCATGATCCATTGCTGTTTACAAATACTGAGCCGAAGAATGTGTTAAAGATGTTGGCTTTAATGGTGTCATCGTTGCAGTCTTTACCATCAGGTCCTATCATGGGAGGGATGGACCTTGAGTCTTTTAGTTTGTTGTTTACAAAATTGTAAAAAGCACGGGTGGAATTGGTGCTTAGAAGGTTTTCCTCTTGTTTAATGTGATAATTGGTGCATTCGGTCTTTATCTGGTGGCATAAATTTTTGTATCGGTTTTTGAAATTGGCAACGTGACCAGATTTGTTTTTCCGCCAGAGTGATCTCTTTTGGATTGAAGTTTCCTTATTGTTATGGGTAATCTGCTTTTTTGTTTTGTTTTGGGAGTTGTTGTTGGTACATATAGTTTGATGACTCTTTTGACTTCAAGTAAAAATATGTTGTAATGGTCTTCAACAGTATTGCATCCAGTGAATAGAGATTGCCAATCAAGGGATGAGAGATCGTTGTCTATAAGATCATAGTTGCCTTTTTGAAGTTACAATTGGGGATTACATCATTGTGGTGATTTTTGTGTGGACGTATGTTGAGACAAAAGTCAATCATATTGTGGTCACTACTGGAAAAGGGTTCTTTAGTTTGTATTCCGTAAATTAAATTCAAACTATTGCAGAAGATGAGATCGAGGCAGTTGTTTAGTCTAGTGTTGTTGGTTACTAGTTGTTCCAGTCCCAGATTTGTAATAGCATTGTAGAAGGTTGTGTGTATGATTTCAGTTGTACAATCATTTAGGGTCCAGTCAATATGAGGTAGATTGAAATCACCAAGAAGGATAAAAGGGTATGGGCAGGATGCAGCCCATGTTAGTAATGTATTTAGCTTGTTTACATGTTCGTTATCATAATCAGGTGCTCTGTAACATAGTAAGAATCGAATTGTGATATTTAAGGATAGTTCACAGATGATGGTCTCAGGAAGAGCAAGCTCCTGGGTAACTTGGATATTTTTTAGATGTAAGGATTTTTTATAGAAGATAGCAACACCACCTCCTTGACGATTTTCATGATCTGATCGGTAAACATGATAGTCTCTTACTGTGGTAATGGAGTTGGGGAGAGATGCATTGAGCCATGTTTCACAGACAAATATAATGTCGAAGTTAGCCATATTTAGTAGGATGAGAAATTCAGGTATTTTATTCACGAGGCTTCTTGCATTGAGTAGTTTGCATTTAAGGCCGGCAGTAGTTGGAATTGAGGTAGTTGGGGGCTTGCGTGCCTAGTCTTGGGTGATGGTGGATCGGTTGAGGTAGGGTTGTGGTTGAGGGTAAAAGCTGAGTATTGGGTTGTGTGGCTTACTTTTGATACAGCCAGCATGGTAGTCAATGTACAGGTCCTTCTCTCCATTGTCTAGACGGTTTTTGAGTTCAATGCGGAGTACACGGGAGCGGGCACGTTGCTGTATGGTTAGGTCAGGGCGACAGTTGGAAGAGAAGATGATTTTGGGGCATTTGGCATCCAGTTATAAGTGGCAGCAGATTGCCAAGCACCCAGATCTCAATCACATGATTGCAGTGGGAAGGGTACAACTTTTGCAACTATCAGAAATACTTTTATGACCTAAAAGTACTTTCAAGATTGTTAATTTGAACTGCTGTTAAGCAAAAGTTGTGAGTCAAAACTACTAGTATTTGTTTGTCTCACTGCAGGGAAGGACTATTGGGAGACTCATACTATCTATTATATCTCCTGACTGTTAAATCACCCATGATAATATTGACGTAGTGGAATATCCTCCCCCTTGAGATTAGGCTGGCGACATTGCTCCTGAGTTTCTGAAGGTCCCTCAAGACTTAGCTGTGCCATCTGGTTCCATTATTACTGACTTTTATCTTTTTAGCCATTTTTTTGTTTTTATTGGCTTTAATAGTAATAATAATTATTATTTAATTTTGTTATATGCTATTTTGAGATGGGTGGCTATCTAAAGTTGATAAATAAATATATCAATAAATAATACCTGAACTGGTATAGCACCATCTACCATATTGTAGTCATTATCTTTCATTTGAAGATGATATAATTTCCACAGCAATTCAAAAATCTAATTTTTGGCTAATTTCATTATTTGCTCGGTGTGGCTCTGATTCAAAATGGCATGTTACATTACACTGAATGTAATTCTCTATGTTTCTCTTTAGGGTTCATATGTTGTTTGGAGCCCATAGACGTTTTAGTATTTTTAGAATTTCAGTTTTTCAAATCAGCATTTCACCTTTTGTATTTGAATAGTCTTGGCAAACTAGCTGTCCTTCCCCTCCCCCCCCCCCAAAAAAAACGTTAACATTTTAGGTCAAAGCAGCAGAGTGAGTAAACTGAATACAGGGAAACAGTAAGAGAAATAAATGTTAGTATAAAGGAATGCAAGTGGTGATATGGGGAGACTAAAACAATATACAAAATGAAGTGTTTGGTTTCAATTCAATGAAACGTAATGAAGGGTTTTGATATGATAATCCCACTTTAATGATTATAGAGGGCTGCGTGGAGAGGGGGGTCATAGGGAAAGGGGGAGCATGATGCTCCATGCATCCTTGTTCTGCACCAGGAAAGTGTCAGATTGACTGTTATGCTGAAGATAAATTTTTCATGCTCCAAATATTCAGAGTGAAAATAAACTACACTGATAGCAAGATGTGTAGTGATTTGCACATTATCTAAGCTATGGAGTTATTCCTGACAGTCCCTATTCTAGTCCTTGATTTTGCAGGCCAGCTACTCTCTGCAGCTGGAGCAAATTATATCAACAGAAGTGCTGATGTGACCACAAGTTGACAAAAGGACATGATTTCTGGTAGCAGAAAAGCAACTATATTTTATGAAATTGTATCTAATAATGTTATTTAACTCGTGGATCCTGCATCTGACGTCTACTTTTTATCCAGTCCTTTCAGCAGCCCTTTGTTAACAGTCACTCTGAAGAGGAAATAAAATGTAGGCATTGAAATAAAAATTGCTCTACTCTTTTTAATAGCTCAGCTGCAGGCTCTATTGTTTTACTTAATGGATTGTATAACTGAAGTCTTTCCTCTTGACTATACTGATTTGGCTTCCTAGTTGCTCAACTAAACTACAGTATCGTGATTCCAAAGAAAGAAAGATCTGGGCGGGAGGGGAAACTGAAAGTGAAAAGCTTTCCCCCCTTTTTAGAACACGGCTACCTCTGACACCTGAGAGCATTGAGAAAAACAAAAGTTCTAATACATGACCTTAGCTGCTTCCTGACCCAGCTGAATTGTCTAAATAATCTTTATTTTTAGATGTTGAAGCTGCAACCTGCTACAATCTAACCAAGTAAAACGTTTGGTAGAACTCACTGGGAATTCTTTTAATTGAAATATTTATATTTAATATTCCTGCCTGACAGTGAACAATATCAATTTTGTTTGTAAGGGACTAGTTGAAAGTTTTAGGAATTTTTAAAAATTTCTGCATTGAAGATGAACACATTTCAAAATCCTAGAATTCTGAAATTAGATCATTATTAAGAAATGTTCTCACCCCACGGGTTATAATAACTTCTTATGAATGAAGTAAAATAGACTACAGCACAATCTTGGTGACAAGTGACCTATGGGATCAGAAATTCTATTTAAAATCAGGTAAAATTAGACTGAATTAGATTGTAAGACTAGGGTAGTCTTTCTCTCACTTGTAGAATGAGACGAATTTGGGCAGAATCCAAAGAAGCAACTTTTCAACTGGGATTTATTTTGGGAGTGGGGTTTGATCTAGAGTTAGAAGATAAGCTGAAAATAGCACATCAATTATCTATTCTGTTCTACCAGTAGATAGCATAACACTGATCAAATAGGAAATATAAAATGACATTCCCCACCTCATATTCTCTCTCTATGTTATCATGAGAGCTTGTTGTTTGTCATTTCTGGATCCTGGTTATTTTCAACAGGCTGAAGAAGGGCTTGAAGGCAGGATTAGAAAGAATTGAACAGTAGATGTCTTGGTTGGACTGGCAAAATTAAAGTATATTACATATTTCTTGGTCCTGAGAACTTAGCTAGATTCTAGGATCACCTGACAGTATGGTTCTGCTAATTATCTTTCCATGTTCTCAATCTTAAGTAATCTATGAAAATAGCAGTTAAAGAAGTTCTAATAATGCAAGTGACAAAATATGGCATAATGACTAAATTACCTAATTTATTTGTTTTTTTCATTTTTGAAAAAAGAAAACTTAGATTGGAGGCAAATTGTATCATCTTATTTTGCTGAAAATCTATGAATTTTAATGAAGTAAGATCATAGAGCTAGAGAGTCAGATGATGGCCACACTTTCAAATATTCCTTAACATGTCGTAGCATGCATTCTTACAGGCACTAAAGGTTAGGTAACCAAATACTCCCTATTCAGTATTATATGAATTTGTTGACAACACTGGCTATTAGAAAACATTTTCCCTCTTTCAGTTTGTTATTCTTAATTGTGTCTCATGCCTCCTTGTTCTAAAACGTAGACAAAAAGCTTGATTTTCTCTGCCTTTCCCAAAGCAGTTGGGCTTCTTCCAAGCATGTGCAGAGCAATGGAAAAAGAAAATGTCTTGTTAAATCCTCAAGTATAAGAAGGCTCTCAGCTGTGGACAATGTGCCATGTACATTGCAGCTGAAACAAATCATAGAGTATAACCTGTTAAGGATGTAATTGAGATACATACAATCATTAACCTTGGAACAGACTGGGAATCAGTTAATGAATCAAATCAATACCCTCTCCACTGATCCATAATAATTTGAAAGAAATGAAAAATTTAACAGTTGCAGTATGTGAAGTTATCATGGACTGCAATTAGTCAGCCTCTGGGAGATTATGTTACCTAGTTACCAGAGGATATGTGTAATTTCCTCGGATCTTCCAAGAAAGATTTTTTTATAAGGACAGGTGCCAGACAAGGAACTAGGTCACAAAGACACCTTAGGCACTGTCTGTCACTAGGTCAGCTCTCTTTTCCTTCTAGCAGCCCTTCTACCTACTAATACTGTGCCCCTAAAGCCCATGGAGGTGTTTTAGAAAGACATTTCCAGTGTTTCATGACCTGGGTTCAGGTCTGCCCATCAAAAGCAAATTTTAAAATGCATTTGTTATGCACACTACTTCAAACTCAGATTTTAATTAATGTGTTATCAAAAGAGAAAGATGTCTGTCAGATGTATACATATATTTCAAATGCACTAGTGATTACAAACAATTAAACAAAGAAACTGAACCACGCATAGCCTACTTAGGCAGATGCATAATGATCTTGAAGGCTACAGCTATTTTACATTTTTGGTGATGTAATTTGCATAAATTTACATTAATACAAGGGATACATGCTTTGCTAGTGCTAGATAAAATGCTTTCACATTTTCCCATGTAGTTTAGCTTTCCCTGCCTCTGAATCAATTTGTGCACTTTTTTTACACTCCAGGCAAAAAATGTTTTTGATTTGTCTCTGAATTTTATTTCACTTTACAAAATGAATGTTTGTATATTATTTTTAAAATGTGGGCATCCCATGAGCTCTTTCTTCTTCATTGTATACATTTTCTTGGATGCATTATTCATTTTCTTAAAGAAAAACTGCATTAGGACATTTGAAAAAATGTGATTATTGAAGTTTTGCCTTGCATACTGGATTGGAAAGAGAGGATTAATTGAAGTCAAATCAGACAGATTTCTTTCCCATTCTTAGTCACTACTATATATGCCACATACAACTTTCATGGTTAAGATATAATTGGAAAGAAGTTGGAAAAAGAAACAAACTCTTATTACATGGTTCACTTCCAGTCAATGTCTGTGTGACTCTCTTATGGGCTTCAAGTGAATTAGGGGGAAAGAAAAGCATAAGTGGACCACAGACCATGGATTTCCTTTTTATATTTTTTATTGTTTTACATCAGCAGCATTCAGAAAAATGCTAGATTGGAATTCTCCCTCATATTATGCACAAGAATTCACAAGCCATAAAAATGAGGGATCATTATAGTGATTTATAAGGACTGGTATGTGAAGTTTTTTGACAATAAAGGATGGCCCATAATTTTGTTTTGCCCAAAATGCCATTCAGAAACATGTTCCATCCTAAAACCCATTTAGATCACACATGTGTACAGTGCATATTCACACAGCCTGCTTTGTATTTTAATGTTGTATTATTATATTTTATTTTTAATTTTGTTCACCAGAGACAGTTATTGAAATGGGAGGCTATACTAACTCGACAGATGATATGTAGATGATATAGATGGATGGATGGATGGATGGATGGATGGAGAGAAAGAGAGAGAGAGAGAGAGAGAGAGATAGGCAGGCAGGCAGGCAGGCAGGCACTTCAGCCTCTGTCTTCATTCATTTCTAAAGGGAATAACCAGTCTGAAAGGCTTTCTATCAACTAGTAGGCTCTATAACCAGAACTGCTTTCAAATCTAGAATCAGACCTACAGAAAACCATTTTTTGAAGGGGCAAAGGCATTGCATCTCTTCATAAATCATAGAGGAGCTGTATTAAGTTTGTTACTCTCTGCTAAAAAAGAGCTTCACTAGACTCTTCAGAAAGTGATAGAAGAACTGCATTAGAAGTAAGGGAATTTCTGTTAAGCACAGATTGAAATTCCTTGCTTGAGTGTGAATAACTTGCACTGGCAATAGAATGGAGAAAAATAAAGTTTCAAAAATGCATGTCAAAAATATGTATATTATGGATGATAGATAATAAACAGCTCATTTTCTAACACCAAAATAAGGAAAGAAAGAAAAGAGAAGAAGAAACACTGTTGTCGCTTACTTCCACAGCATGTAATCTGTGATAACCATGCACAGTAGGATAGTTAGTTCGCTACCACATGCAAAGCAGAAAGCAGATGGTATAGCTGATATAGATCACAGGAATGTAAGTGACTGTCAGTGGGCCTGTCTCTGTACGTTCGTGTGTAAATCAGCAAGGAATATGACATTGACATACTCCATCAAGTCTCGTTTATAAAGAACAAGTAGTGCAACATTCTGTGCATCTGGCAAAGTAACTCAGGCTGTCAATCTGTGGATACCGCTGACATTGTACTACTAGCACCACTTCCATCTGTGTTGTTTTTTTAAGGCTATTTTTTTTACTTGTATGATATGAACTGGTAGTTGTTGGGGAGTAATCTGAGTCATCTGGAAACAGTTTCAGCAGTCACCTGTTCAAGTAATGGAGATTATATAACAAATGACTAAAAGCTTCCCAATAGTAAAGGATAAAGCCACATTTCTTACCAATGACTCTACAAATACTAAAAATTATATTACTGTTGTACAGTATGTGTGATCAGATAGATAATGAAAAAGGGAAAAGAGGAAAATTAAAAACTGCTATCAAAAAGAGCCTAAAATTAATAGCTGTTTAATGAACAGTCGGTATCAAGTTCTATTTGGCTATCAGAGATCTCTTTGTACTTGGCTGAGGTGCTGGTGTGTGATCGGTACTAGGCTCTTGTACTCTATAAAACACTATGCACAGTGAAGATATGATAAATATAAATAGAAAACATTAATCTCAGTGAAATTTTGGAAGGGCAGAGGAGATTGCATATAACAATTTCATTTTCTCAAAACCAACCTACTCATAGTTTGCAGGTAGATTTGTAGTACAGGTACATTCCAGGGAGCCATATAGTAATAAGTTTAGTAGTCAATGCCATATCACAGCTAGAAACTTCAAATTGGTGTTAAATTACCCATAGACTGTGGAGTCTCTAGAAAAAGGATTCTGAATGCCTGGGGTGGATTACTTGTTTTGTTAAAAGAAAAAAAAGTTAAGGTAACCAACCGTCCTCCTTTAGGGAGGACAGTCCTCCTTTTCTAAGTTCTGTCTTCCCTCAAAAAGTGTCCTCCTACATGTTCTCCTTTTTGATATTTGAAGTCTAATCTGTAAATCTCCGTATTTGATTGATTCCGATCTGATCTGTTGTGTGTGATGTGACATATTTGTATTTGATATGACGATTTGTCAAGGCTCGGTACAGTGCGGTGAGACGAGATTATGAGACACATGCACTCCACACAGGAGAATTGTTTTGAGAGAGTGTGCCACGTGTAAGAGTGCAATGTGCGCAAGAGTGCACCGCACACAAGAGTGTGCCACGTGCAAGAATGCGCCGTGCGTAAGTGGCTTTGTTTTTTTTCTTCAATTTATTTGTGCCTTCCTTTTCATTGTAAAATAGTTGGTCACCTTAAAAAAGTGTGAACACAGCCAATTGTGATATTCAACAGACTCTTTAAAAAGCAAACCATAGTATAGCACCTGTGTTTCTTGGTATGACACCATCCTCCCAGCTTTAACATCTTTTGGGTAAATCCTATTTCACGTGTCCTTACATCTGAACATTAAGTTGCTCTTTATAAAGAGCAAGATCATTTGTAAGTGGGGGCAAGGCTGTTGACCTCTTTCCCAAATTATTTTTCTTTAAGCGTTCCTTTTAATACTTACAATAATAACAGAAGCCTTTTTATTCCTATTTTGCAATGCTGATTTGAATGGATTTGGCTGAGATTAATAGTTTGTTTGACCACATAATGCAGCATATTCCAATGGCTGCATAAGAACATTATCCACTGCAAATTATTCCATCATAGTTGAAAGAATTCAATCTGAAAATGAGCCCAGCTCTTCAATAGATTCCATGGGAGCTTGGTGAATTTATCTTAGAGTTTTGAAATTCATAGTTGTCCTATGACCATGCAATAATGTATTCTAAATTCAGATATATCATAAATAATGACAAAGAAGCCCCTGAATTAAAAAAAATACAGCACCGTTCCATTTAAACTTCAGAAGAAAATGTTTGTGATCTCTTGTTGAAGAAATTAAAGGTTTCAAAATGGGAATCATTAAGGTATTAGAAGATATATGATCTTGTATGTTTTACAAGGCTGGTTAGCTGCCATCTTTGGCCATATTCCAAGCCAGCTTGTTCTACAGACTAAGCAAAACCCAGTCCAAAAACTCAATGAAGGGGAAAAAATAGGAAGCCAACTCTGAAGTACAAGGGAACTAAACATATAGCACACCAGTTTTCCGAGAAATATGAGTAGTCTTGTTAATTAGTATTTTATTATTTCATTATTTCCACATTTCATTTTACTTACACTTAACCCAATATGTTTCACAAATAAATAATCTCAAATCTTTTCTTCAATATTCAGTTGGTGAACTCTCTGGTAGGAGAATTCCACAACTGAAATACAAAATATATTTATTCTAATAATTATTATAGATTACAGAAACCACTGTATATATTTGTAGATCAACAAAGAATTAAGGTGACCTCAGTTTCAATATTTCTGATGTGGGTACCTGAGAAAGAACATATGGTAGCAATTGTCCATTCCACATTACTTTAGAAGTTCTTGACTCAATTCAATCATCAAATCAGAAGCAATCTTTGGAAATGCAGTGATTAACCTTCCCAAATATGAATATGAAACTAAACTGAACTGAACTAAACTGCATGTCTTCTTGATTTCACTGGAAAAAGATAAAATATGGGGAAGCAATAGGTATTTCAGTAGGACACAATATACTTCTTTAATTTTGTGTTATTTTAAAGCCTTCCCCTTTTTTGTTTTGATGCAGGATGTAATGAATTTTAAAAATAATAATAGGTCTATGGTAAGCATTATCAGTGGTGTATTTTAAAAAGATGAGATCAGTAAATGTTGACAGCCTGTAAGGCAAGAAGGTGAGATTGGGCATCTTTCAAAAGTTATTAAGACATGCTGCTGACTTCTCACAAGCACTGCACCTCTGTGCTGTTTATTAAGCATCCCAAGTATTTTTTTTTTCAAACTTCAGTGTAATCTGGAAAAAGATGTTGCTGCTTTAAGTCCATTTATTAAAGTAAATTCAATTCATAGCTTGTGTACAACCCTAAAAAATGCTTTAATGAATAAAAGAGACGTTAACCAGATATACAATCCAAAACTCTTCTGAATCATTTTCAGTGCGCATAATCATAGGAGGATACCTCTTTTTGAATGTAGGTTTGCTAATAAGAAGAATCAGTATGGGAAACAAAGTCACTGGCTCAGTGGTGGGATTCAAACTGGTTTACTATTGGTTTGGTGGATGTGGCTTGGTGGGCGTGCTTTGCGCATGCGCAGAGGCTTCTCCTGCACTCCTGCACTCTCCCTGTGTCTTCAACAGTGAAAGACTGGCCTATAGTGCATCTGCAAAAGAAAACGAAGCTTGGGAAAGCTGGGTGGGGCCCTCCTGAGCTCTGTTTTTGCTGGCAGAGGTTTGCAGGAGGCCATCACAGTCAAAACCTGAGCTTGGGAGCCTGTTTTCACTGGCAGAGTGCTCAGGCCATCACAGGCACCCCCAACACGTGATGTTGAGCTGGACATGCCAAACCTGGCCATGCCCACTCCAGTCCTCCCAAGGTCAAATATAACCCTGGTGCGGCCATCAATGAAATTGAGTTTGACAGCCATGACCTAGCAGTTACAAAGCATGTTCTATGCGAGTAGACCAATAGGCACCATTTTGGTAGGGAAACGAGCCAGCACTTTGTGCAGGTAGTTAGTATCCTGCCAGCACTGAACCTTTCTGGTTGCATCGCCCATTTGTGAGGCAGCTTTGGTGGATGGCGAGGGCCACAGATGATACTGGAGAAAAGCCATTCATCTTTCTTTCTGATGAGGAGCTAGCTTGCCCTCTTGTGGTACAGGGTTTGCAAACAGGCAGACAAACTGCTACTCTGCATTAGCATTGTAGTCTCCTGATTAATATAATATCGCCATATGCTAAATAAATACTATGCTGCACTAGTTTTATGTAATACATATGTAAATACAAGCATTTTTCATAAAGCAAAGTCATTAAATAAGTTCTTAAATTACTTTGCAAAATTAAAACAGTATTAATATCTATTTTATTATTATTATTTTTTAAAGATTTTGTAATTGGAATAACCAACATAATATCAAAGAGCTCTCTGGTTTGAGGCCAGATCTTCTCTCAGATCTGTTTGTCAAATTCAGTATGGTTCTAGGTTAACTATGATTGTTGCAGTTAACACTGTGTCATTATCTGCAGCTTTCCATGGTGCCACAGTGGTTAGAATTCAGTATTGCAGGCTAATAGAATGCAGTATTGCTGCCAGCAGTTCGATTCTGACATGCTCAAGGTTGACTCAGCCTTCTATCTTTACAAAGTCAGTAAAATGAGGACCCAGATTGTTGGGGGGCAATATGCTGACTCTGTAAACCACTTAGAGAGTGCTGTAAATTATTGTGAAGGGGTATGTAAGTCTAAGTGCTATTGCTATTTCTGGAACTCTGAAGAAACAGATCTAGACTGGGAATTCAGAATTCATTAATTTCATCTTGGTTAACAGGAATATATTTGATGGTACTTTTTCCGTTGAATTAAATTTTGACTAAAGTTGATGCATACTATTATATTTTGCTATCAAAAAATCAGCTTCACTAATTCAAAATACTTGCATCCAGCTCCCATTACATTGGAGCAAATGATTCACATTTCCTTTTGGTGTCAGATTTTATTCAAGGCCGGAATTTTCTTCATTTTTTCCTTCATTTTTTCTCTACACTTTTCCCTTACCTCTTCCTCCCTTATTTTCCTATTATTCTTTTTTGTATTTTATATTATAAATGAATAAAAAAGAAATTAATTAATTGGCTGGTGTTAGTCAGATCTAGTGTTCTAGAAAGTTTTCTGATAGAATAATGAATAGAGGAACAGGTCATAATAACTCAGACAATGGATTCATATTGGTATAAACAAAAATATTCTACAAGGTACAAGGATTCCAACTATTACATCTGGCTCCAATTAGCAGACATCAAAAATGCAAATAAATATCAGAAGCTTGTGCCACATTGACGACAGATGCTTTCTTGGAAAGGCTTATCATTTGATATCTGAAAAAGTCAATAAAAGAAGGGTGAACAATATCCATTTATTTTTATTATTTTGTAATTGTAACACATTTATATCTATGTTGGGTTGTTCAATATGACATAAAACAATAAAATAAATGAAATTCTACCTAGCTTAATTTTTAATAGTTTTTATTATTACAATCAGGTTTGATACCTTAGGATATTATATTATGGAAAATCTGGATCTAGATAGGTTTGATATTGCGTAGAAATTCTGGCAGGGTACGTGAAATATGAAATGAAGTATTTGACATTGGAGTAAAGATGAGGACAAAGATAACCAAATGAAAGAGGTTGATGGGGGAAACAATATATCAAATTGAAAATTATTTCACAAAAGTATAAATAAAGCTAATTTTTTTAAAAATTTAAAGAGAATACAATTAAGAAACTGCCAAAATGGGAAAAATGACTGCTGCCAATTCAATAATCCTGTTTTCTGTGGATTCAGAACTATATATCAATATTTCTGCAAAATTATGAAGCTGAGTAACTTATACATAACCATAACTAAAAATAATAATGCTTTCCATTCTTAAATGGACTGCCACATTGTCTATCTTTCTTTCTTTATTCCATCAGGCCTTAGTGTGAATTCAAAATCCAAGCCTGAAAATGCATTAGATAATCTTTGGTAAAAATCTTTGTTGCTTTAAAAACTTTGTTTCTTTCTTTAAAATGTATTAGCAAAGACTGTTAACATTCTGGACTGAGAGTAAATGTTACCAATTATTTTAGCTATTCATTTAGATTCTAACATATAGTATAATCTGTAAAAAAAAAAAAAAAGTAATGAACTCCAGGCCCCAAAACAGGAGACTAGTGAGATAAACACACGGTTTTAACCAGAGTACCTAACAATTAGATACTGGAACTAAAAGGTTACATTTAGACAGGCTGGTGAGTTGGATTGTATGAAGCTTTTAGGATCCCTGTGGTTTTACACTATTCCTTTTTTTACAGCTCAATTATGAGGTTATGATTGCAACTGGAAACAAAGAACCAGTAAGATTTGTAAATTGCTCTATTTTTTAATCATTTTTTAATCTAGATTCTAGACACACCTATGTATTAGTGGAAGCTATTTGTTCTATAAAAATGGATCATTAGTTAACATATACCTTTTTGTTAACTGCAATCTATGCCCTCTTCAATTATTTAAAAGCTTCTAAAATTTGATGGACAGATATTTCAAGTCTTTTAATGTATTTCATACTATGAAAAACAAATTTGTGCTAATATGGATTTCCTTCTGTGTTTTAAAGTATCCACTAGCATCTTATGACCATATTGCTTTTTTCTTTCTTAAATAAGCTATATTGCGTCCCTTATTTCATCAACATCTGTGATAACTGATTTTATTAAGTGCTCACAAAAATAAAATTAAAGACAAGACTCTAACATGCTATGTTTTGCATTAAAAAAAATCTCCACCTTCACTAACCAGTTTTCCTTACAGAAATCTTGTTACTTTGTACCTTCTGTCCAAATTTCTTCTAGTTAATGCTAAATTTAAGGAAGTATTGTCAGCTGTTATTGCTGTTAGTAAATAATTACTAGGAATCTGAAATAGTTTTGCTGATCTATACAATTTTATCTCCTGTCACCCCTACTTGTAATTGTTTATATCTCAACAGAGATTTAATGCTTAATATGGTGGCTATTAAGAGGAATAGACAGAGCTGTCTTGTTTGAGGTCTATATTTGTCTCTCATGTTTTTTCCTAAACCCATTATGTTTATATGTTTTTTTTAAAAAACATTATTTTAATGATATGATTTATGGACTTATATGCACATTTTTCTAAAAAGATGCTTCAGACGACATGGTATGGTATGAAGTATCTCTTTTCAAACTGTTAAAACAACCATGCCTTTTTCAAGGCTTGTGTGGCTGCTTCAGATATTGTTCTTTGTTATGTCTATGTACCACTAAGGTTGTGCATGAATATCCCAGACAGCCAGAATCAACTTATGAAGCAGTTGTGTAAGCCTGAAGAAAAAAAAAAACCATGACCACTTTAATAATTCAAAGACACTTCACAGACACCTCTATAAGTACTGAAGGATTTGCATGGCCCTCATTAAGTGTACTTTATCCTCTCAGAGTAAATCATAAATACAAATTATAGTGCTTATTTTGATACCAAGGCAATGCTAAATAGGAGCATAAATTCATTTCAATGACTGAGAAGAGGAAAAAAATCTGCTGAGTAGGAATACATATTTTGCAGACATTACCAAGTCATCTTTGTGTGAAGATGTAAAAGCCCCAGCCACAAGTATTCTCCAGTCCAGAAGTACACTGCAATTTTTCCAAATGAAAATGTACAATATTGAATGATCCCAGCACCAGCCTTGGTGAGTTAGCCACTTCACAATGAATCACTCTGAGAATACCCTCAAAGTGACTCATTGGATGTCCGTTGTCTGGGACAGCAAGCCCTGTGGAATAGTGCAATGTAGATGCCACATAACAGGCATGAGGCATAAGGAGACACGAGTTGGGGGGGTCATCCTCCATAAGAAGAGGCCACATAGCCACAATCTTATCCAAAGCCATGGATGCTCCTATATTCCAGGCTTTCAATAAGGTTTCAGAATCATACAGCAACACTTCCAGGATATCTCCAAGTTCCCCCTGGAACCCATCAGGGTCTATCAATCGCCAGGGGCAGACCATTCAAAACCATCTGGCCTCTGTGGAGGGAATCAGCATACAACAGGCTCAAGGACACCAGGGCATGATCTGACATGACAAAATTTTCCCCCACCAGGTCATGTTGTCATTGGTCCAACAAGAAAATTGAATCTGGCATGTCACCACTGTTCTGAGTAATAATCTGGGATAGGCCCATGGCCATCATAATAATCATGAATTTCTGGGCCACTTCAGAGGCCACACCTAAGAATAGAAAATGGAAGTCCTCCAGAAGCAGGAGTCTGGGAAACACCACTGTCAGCCCTAAGATGGCCTCCAGCAACTCAGGCAGGGAGGGAGGTTGCTTCAGAGCAATATACTCGCAACAATCCCAACTGATTCAGTCAACATATAACATTGACTGATAGATGACACACAGAGAGACAGTCAGTTCTAATTCTGCAGAAACAAAGCCATATCTCAGAGCCAGGCTTTGTTAACAATGATCTCTTTTAATATGAAACCAGATTTTTTTTAAATCTTCCATGTCAGGCTGATAACTTCCCCCACTCCTGCATGAAATACAGTATAATCATCTCTACCAGTAAGGGATTATAACAAATCAGTGTTATAATTATACCCAAACAATGCAATGTAGCAAGACAGAGTTACACATAGTAGTGTGGAAATCTGTTGCGTATGTGACTAATATACACGCAAAGTATACATTATGATATGCAGATTTTTATAGCTAGAAAGTATATACATTAAAATGATATGCAGATGTGTTTTATAGTTACAGAATAATATTAGCAAACTATAATATTTGTCATATTTGTATCCTGCACACTCCCACCGGTGCCAGCTCAAAGTACAGGAAAGGTCTGTGAAAGTGTGTGCGTACATGTGTAGGAGGGAGAGTTAAAAACAAAAGTCAATATGATGGTCATGACTGTGAGATCAAACTCCTCCACTTTATGCATGTGATACACCTCATCTGATAGCTTTTCTCTCACACTTTGTATTTGCAATTCAACTGTCACTTTAACTTTTTTGACACCCACCGCAGATGCCCCTGTCATAAAGGTTTTATGCAATGTATGTATAATGCTCCGTTCATTAGCTACTGCTGAGAATTTTTCCCTGTTATTTAAAAAAGCTCTTCATAATTTGTCAGTTGTGAAAGTGGAAAAATATTTGAAACATGCCTTTACCATGAAATACAGCAGCAATATACAATATACAAACACACACACAAATAGAGTACAGTAATCGTTTAAAATGAGGCAATTAATGAGACCTTGTGTCATGGGAACTGTTCAATAGTTGCCACTGGTGTAAAACTGGCTAGTAACAGCATTTAACCACAAAAGGAATTAAGCTTGTTTGGCGATGCGAAAAGATCCATTTCCCCAGAAATCCAAAATAGTGAAATAAATGCTATGAAATTTTCTTTGCAGCAATAATTGCACTTAACATTACTTTGATCAGGATCATCACTACCTAAAAATGGTGTTAGATAAGTGATCACACACCTTTATGATCTACTTCAACAATTCTAAGCTTGTGGGGTGTGTGTGTGTGTGTGTGTGTGTGTGTGTGTGTGATATGAGTATCAGCCACTTCTCTTCCGTCCACTCAAACTTCCTTCCTAATAGCAAATTGTTCCAAAATATCTTGTCAGCAGACCCTTCCTGAATGTATGAGTCATTGCTCCTTGAAGTCTTATGAACTAATTTTGTTTATTTTGCCTTCAAAGTGTTCCATCCAATTCCTGTTCTTGAATGAAATGTCCATTGCAACATGTTATCAGAGCTGCTCTTAATGTAATTAAAAAACCGGAAAACACTCAAATTATAGATTCTGTTTAACTCAAGATGCAGTGTAGTTTACAATGTCTCAAAAGGGTTTTCTTTCCCTCTGTGAAAGAGGCTTGTGTTTTTTTTATCTTACTCCCAGCTTGCTGAGAAATCTGAAATATGTTTTATATTTATTTATTTGTCCTTGATTATTTTTATAACTGAAGGCAGCAAACATACGTAATAATCCTTCCCCCTATTACTTTCCCCACAATAACAACCCTGTGTAGTAAATTGTGCTGAAAGAGAGCAACCGTCCCAAGGTCATCCAGACAGCTTTCATGATTAAGGTGAGGCTAGAACTCACAGATTCCTGATTTCTACATCAGCATCTTAATCACTAGGCTCTGGTGGTTTTGATATTACTTTATTGCCGAAGATAACAGAGGGTGTTATTGCTGGTGTTGTTTTCTTCCACACATCTTTCTATCACGACCATGTCCCACACAATCCAGTCTGAAAAAAACCAAATAAAAAGAAGTCCCTTGATATTTAATGAAATAAATGAAGCAACTGTTTTTTCAAAAGCAACCTTGTTTTCATTAAAATGAATAATATGGAAGAAAAACAATGCAGGGGAATGTTTTTGTATAGACCTAATTGGAGCCATTATTCTCTCCTCTTCCATTCACACATACAAACACACACACACACACACACACTTCTGCCTGCCTGCTGCAGCCAAAGCACTAGATTTTATTTTAAATTGTTTTTGATTGTAAAAAAATAACACCAAGTGGTGATGAGATTCATTTGATTCAAGCATGGATTGTTATAACTGTGGCTGTTGCTAAAGCTGTTGTGAATTGTTTGACACACTGTACTCTAAACCAGTGATCCCAAACCTTTCCGGCTCTGCCAGTGGTCGCAGTGGGTTGTGGGGGGGAAGGTGATAGTTTCACATGTGTGCATGCCACTTGCGCAAATATAGCCAGGTTGTGTGGCCTTGTTGCCATTGGGTAAGACTCATTAGTTGGGCACCTCTGCTCTAAACCATGGTTTAGAAACCAGGTTTGCACAATTCAATAAGCCTAAATCAAATAAACCACATTATAACTTAACACAGCATGTGAAGCCAGCCATGGAGTTAGGCAATAGGAAAAAAAATAAATTAAAGCTAGTGTTTAAGGTTTTTTTTACACCTTTATACAAATCAAATACAAAATCAAGTCATCAGCAAAAGATCATTGCCACTTGCTGGGCAGAGAACAAAAAGACAACTAAATAACTTTTATATTAACTACAGAATAATAAATATGTAAATAATAAATGTAAATAAAATCAAAGTTATGCTGTAGCTTTTAAATATAAAAAAATGTCAGAAAAAAGACAAAGAACTTTCCCTAGTGGTGATTATTTGGGGAAGAATAATTGAGCAACTTCCTGCATAATTGTAGAAAAGATTGTGGGTTTCAAGCAGACTCACACTATTCATAGGGAAATAATTTTGAAGATGGAAGGATTACAAAACAGAATGCAGTATATTGGCTTTCTCTTTCTATTTATAGCACAGGTGTCAAACTCACGGCATCACATTGCTGTCACGTGACGTATTGTGACATTTTCCCTCTTTGCGGAACTGGGATGGGCATGGCCTGCCAGTTCCACCAAGTTATAAGATCTTGGAGCTAGCAGTGTGCAGCAGCAGCCAAAAAAGCTAATGCAATCCTAAATTGTATTTACAGAGGGAAACAAGATCAAGGGAGTACTAATACCACTCTATAAAGCCTTGGTAAGACCACACCTAAAATACTGTTTTGTTCACCACATTATAAAAAAGATGTTGAGACTCTAGAAAAAGTACAGAGAAGAGCAACCAGGATGATTAGGGGACTGGAGACTAAAACATATGAAGAATGGTTACAGGAACTGGGCATGGCTAGTCTAGTGAAGAGAAGAACTGGGGAGACATGATAGCAGTCTTCCAATATTTGAGGGGCTGCCACAGAGAAGAAAGGGTCAAGCTATTTTCTAAAGTGCCTGTAGGCCAGACAAGGAATAATGGATGGAAACTGAACAAGGAGAGATTTAATCTGGAAATAAGGAGAAACTTTCTGACAGTGAGAACAATCAACCAATGGAGCACCTTGCCCTCAGAAGTTGTGGGAGCGCCATCACTTGAGACTTTCAAGAAGAGATTGGACTGCCGTTTGTCAGAAATGGTGTAGGGTCTCCTGCTGGGGGGGGGGGTTTGGACTAGATGACCTACAAGGTCCCTTCCAACTCTGATTATCTGTTATCTGTTACCCCTGATCTATAGTGATTCTGGAATAAGAGAACTTCTACTTGAAGCTCTTTTTTAAAAAATGAGGAACTTTTTTTTTTGTTTGCTGAACTTGATCTGAGCCAGAATACAATAACATTACATGACAAGCTACTGGAACAAGATCACCTAGCTGTCTCTACTTGTCTCCTCCTGCCCAGCCCCTTCCCCTACAGATGTCCTACAAGAAGTGCAATGGGGCTTTCATTTCCTTAAGCAATTCTTTGTGACTATTTATAGAAGAAATTGCTCTAAAAATAGCTCTTGGGCTGACACATTGGCTGCTCTCTAGGGCAAGAGCTGACCAAACCCTTCCTGCTGTATTCTCAACTGGCTCAGCTTCCAAAGCATGTGTAGGAATATTCGTACATTGTTCCAAAACAGACTTGCTTGAAAAATATAGAAGATGAATCAATACTTTTAAACAGTCGTCTTGGATTCCTTTCCTCTCATTTAAATTCTAGGAGTTGAAGTCCACACATCTTAAAGTTACATTTTTGTGTGCTTTTGTGTGTGTGTGTGTGTGTGTGTGTGTGTGTGTGTGTGTGAGTGAGTGTGTATGTGTGTACAAGAGATACAATTATGCTCTTGAGGTTTCTGGAGTCCCTTTTTCCCTTTGGCAAGGGATGGTTTACCTATAGCAATAGCAATAGACTTATATACCACTTAACAGTGCTTTACAGCCCTCTTTAAAGCAGTTTACAGAGTCAGCATATTTTCCCCAACAATCTGGACCCTCATTTTACTGACCCCAGAAGGATAGAAAACTAGATCAATCTTGAGCTGCTCAGAATCGAACTCCTGGAGTGAGCAGTGAGTTAGCATTCTAACTATTGCACCACCAAGACTCTATATAAAGAAAATCTCTCTATGCAGGAGCATTTGAGAAGCAATTCTGTCATGTCCCAGTATATAACTTTTATGTACCGTTGTTACTCTCTAGTCCCATCTAGTGGCCGGAGGGACAAATATGCCCCAACACACAATCTTTATACACTGTTGTTGTTCTCCAGCCCCATCTAGTGACCAAAGAGACAAATACAAAGTATATTGTTTGAAGCTGACCCCATTTCTTTACCCATCAGCCCTCACTCTCAAAACAAGTGAACACTGGGAAGCCAAACTTTATTTACTTTAGCATTTGGAGAAGGTAGAAGCACAAAGAAGAATCCATCTTAATCTGTGGCACATGGTCATCCAAGGACAAACCCACATCCCACACACAGAATATTGCTGGTGAGATTTAGATTGCTTGTATTCATTAAATACATTGCATTTATAAGTTCAGCAGTAACCCAATACTGGCTGTCTTGTACTTGGTTCTCATTGTATGTATTCCTATTTCCCCCAGTTTCACCATATCCTCTTCTTTCAATAAAGCATCCAGATCTATACACATGGTCTGTTCTATTGGAGAATAGGTGGATTTAGCTGCATGTCGAGCTGCACACAGACTAACATGTAGTGAAAACAGAACAAATTCATTTCCAGATCTTTCTGTACAGAAGCTTTTGAGGGAAGAATTAAGGTAGCAGTCTTGACTTGTGCAGGACAGATCAGTATACTTCCTGGATGCTGTACATCCTTGGGTCAGAAACTCTTTGTCTTTTTTTTAAAAGGTTGTTATTAAAAGGACAGATTCACAATTTCTTTATACCTTTATATATGAAACATTTCTTTATAGCCTTATATTTTAACCATGGCTATAATAGTAGCCAGCCACCAATAGAACTAGAGTTCATAGGAGACCAGCATTCCACAAGAATGTTATGTGTTATACAATGTTAGTATCAAGCTGCTTCCACTCTTGACTACTAAAGTTACAATCTTTGTATCAGAGGTGGTATTCAGCACGTTCTGACCAGTTCTGGAGAACCGGTAGTGGAAATTTTGAGTGGTTCAGAGAACTATCAAATACCACCTCTGACTGGAGATTTTACAGTATCCTTCCCCTGCCATGCCCACCAAGCCACGCCCACAGAACCGGTAGCAAAAAAAAAAAAAAAAAAAAAAATTGAATCCCACCACTGGTTTGTATGTATTTTTTGTTAAGTAATCCCACTAAATCCAGTGGGAGTTACTTATAAATAGATATCTGGTAGGCAATTTCAATAGCTTACACCTTTGCATAATAATGAGATATAAATTTGCACTAGTTTTTTTTTAAGTTTTTTTTAATTTGGAAACACATTCCAGTGAAATCATAGTTGAATATCATTGGAGCTTTTATATACAAAAATTATATAATAATTTGTATACAATATCAACCATTAAATGAATGATAAAACATTTATATAATCAATTATTACTCCTTAAAAATAGTTTATTACAAAAATCCTGTATTAACCTTACAATATTTCCAAATTTTATTTTAAAGAAGAATGAATAATCAGATGAAAACACATCATTTTCACTAGTTCAATTTTTCAATTCTCCTAGAAGAATGTGCCTAATATTTTAAATATAACAGAAGAAAAATTAGGAACTTTTTTTTAAACAGACAACTTTTGCATCAGGATGATACTGAGAATTAAAATTGATTAATTCTATTTATGTCTTCAGAACACATATGTAGAGTTTTTCAATAATTTTTCTTTTAAGCACTTTCCAGATCAAGACCATGTCTTCAATCCATATATGTTGACCTTTGACTTCTGTATCACAGTCAGGTCTGGCTAATTAGTAGTTTTTGTAGCTTCAGGTGAAGATTGTTCATTAAGTTCAATTCCATTAGTAACATACCATGAAAATTAGATGACTATACACTTTTTTTCAAAAACTGTTAAAATCTCTAAGGAGGAAATTTTTTTAATGGTATGACATTTAATGTCTTCTTTGACTTGATGAACATGTTGCAATAATTTTAACCAAATTCAAGATATTAATTGCTAAAAACTATCTATCTATCTATCTATCTATCTATCTATCTATCTATCTATCTATCTATCTATCTATCTTTTCTTAAGTTTTCGCGGGTATTTATATGTAAGGTATTCAGCTTTGTTCGGGTATTTTCCCACGTCATTATAGTTGTGCTTTTAAAGTTGGAACGATGTTTTGACAGAATCTCATCTGCCATTGTCAGGCTTGTGTATTGGATTTGATGAACAAAAAAACAAAAAAAGGCTGCCAAGCCTGACACACATGATTAAAAAGAACACAGTACACAAGCCTGAGGATGGCAGATGAGATTCTGCCAAAACGTCGCTTTAATAAAAGCACAAATATTAAGACATGGAAAAATACCTGAAGAAACCTAAATACCATACATATAAATACCCGCGAAAACATAACACACACACACACACACACACACACACACACACACACACATATATATACATTGTCAATCCTGACAATGGCAGATGAGATTCTGCCAAAACATCGCTCCAACTTTAAAAGCACAACTATAATGACGTGGGAAAATACTCGAACAAAGCTGAATACCATACATGTAAGTACCCATGAAAACTTAAGAAAACACACACACACACACACACACACACACACACACACACACACATATATATATATATATATATATATATATATATATATATATATATATATATATATATATATATATATATATTCTGAGGTTCTCATGGTATTTGTATGTGGATCTTTGGTTATTCGGGTTTTCTCCCGCGTAAGATTGGAAGTATCTAGGCAACGTTTCGATGAAGTCTCATTCATCATCTTCAGGCTTGTGTCTTCCGCTCTGTGCTTCTCAGAGTGATGTGAGCTTGCAGCTGCTTCTTCCTTTTAACTGCTAGTGGGGGTGTGACTTGATTGGGTGGGGGCTTGGCTGTGTTCTGATTGGGTGGGGGTGTGTTCTCATTGGTTGGGGGTTTGGCTGTGTTCTGATTGGTTGGGGGGGTTGGCCATACATGAAAAAAGATCACTACAAAACAAACGACCGAGGAGATTACATTTGGGTCTTTTCCCGTATAAGATTAAGAGTATCTTGGTGTTGTTTTGGTGAGGTCCTACTCTCCATCCTTAGGCTGGTGCTTTTGGCTTCGTGCCAGTGCAAGCAGTGTGTAATCGGAGCTGCCGCCTCTCTATAAATACTGGGGCTGGTTTGCTGGGCTGATTGGCTGTGCCAATCTTGATTGGTTGATGGAGTTGATGTTGGTATAATGGGCTGTGTGATGGTTTTGTGAGTTTTGTTGTGGAGATATCCTGGATCTTGTGCTATAATCTCCTGGGTCATTTGTTTTGTAGTGATCTTTTTTCCATTAGCCTCCCGTGTTTTAATGGCTTGGGTAATAGGTTATGTGATGGCCTTGTGAGTTCTTTTGTTGTGGTATCCTGTGTCCTTCGTTGTAATCTCCTGGGTCGTTTGTGTTTTGATCTCTTTTCCATTAGCCTCCTGTGTTGTAATGGCTTGGGTAATGGATTATGTGATGACCTTGTGACTTTTGTTGCTTTGGTATTCTTGGTCTTGTGCTGTGATTTCCTGGATCGTTTGCTTTGTGGCAACTTCTTGAGTTCTTGTGGTGTAATTTCCTGAGTTTTCTGGTTTGATATCCTGAGTGGGTGGCTGTGATGTGGCATTCTGGGTTTTGGTCTGGCTTTGAGTTTGGGGTCTGGGTCTGTGTTCTTGGCATGTGTCAGCTTGTTTGGTTTTGGGGTCGGGGGTGCGACAGCTGGCAAAGGAGCCTTGGTCTGGTTTCTGGTTTATAGGATGGGTTTGGGCCTGGGTCTGATGAGGGGGATTGGTGGTGGTGTCACGTGTTGTTTTGGGTCTGGTGTTGGCAACTTTAAGACTTGTGGACTTCAACTCCCAGAATTCCTGAGCTAACATGACTGAGAAATTCTGGGAGTTGATGTCCACAAGTCTTAACGCTGTCAAGTTTGAAGACCCCCTGATATAGAGGGATGTGTACAATGGCCATCTCATCTTTATTTTTTATATACCTTAAAATGTCCCCAATGAGATATGAAACTATCCATCACATCCTGGCATAGAATTCAGTGGACAAAGGATAAACAGAAGAATTTCTGCAAACTGGGATCAACTTTGAAAATGTAGAATTGGGTTGTTTCCAGTGCTGGTTTTGCAGTTGTGGAAAGTGTTTTCACTTACACCAGTTGGAATTTTAGCATTTTCTTAAAAGAAGCTCAATTCATATGGCTCTAAAAGGTTTAAAATTTTGAAAACTGAAATTATGTTATGTTTTGCTGTTACCTATTGCCCAATAGTAGTTCAAAATTCTGTACTGTATGTATTTGCATCAGTTCAAATAGAACCATGGATCTGATGGTATTTTTCTCAAGAACTGCCATATTTTTCTGGATCCTCTTGTATTGATTCTTTTCTGTGACAGTATTTAAAATATTGCAGTACCAATCCACCTTACTATTTTTTATATAAGTGCACAAGCAACTACTTTTCAGTTATCATATTTGTGCATGATACTAAAGCATTTGAAAATAATTATCAATCTATCTTTATTCATGAGTGTTAATTAACTAAATTTTCCAAAACTGCCAAATTCTTTTCATTATCCCATATACTTAAATATTTTCAGCTGTAGAATAAAAAAGGAACATAATTCAAGGGAATAGACACACAACTGGCAAGACTGGAGACCATTAGATTTAGTTGTAGACTTAACTCACAAACAGTGCACAGTGCTACGGCAAAATGATTGTACAACTTCCTATTAAATACAGCCATAATGCAGTGCAACCATGTGCAGAAATGCATTCATAAAATAGGGGTTATAATTTGTGCAACTGATGATGCAGCAAAATTTAGATTTGCAGAAAGAATTCATCCACTTAAATAATAACAGACAATTCTTGATCTGTTGTGTCATCATTTCAGAGACATTTCCTTACCAAAACAGAGAAACAGAATGACCATGGGAAGGCAAAAATTAGTGGGAACAGGAGCAACTTTGGCTTCCTACCAGCATCCTCATTGACTTTCCTGTAGGAAGCTGGCATAGAACATTGGAAATGGTGATCATGTGACTGTGGCAGTGTTACAGCATTGAAGCAGACACAATTTTGCCAAATTTTAATACTGTGAATGTCAGGGCTCACAGATTTTGGATACGTTCTTTATTAGTCCAGGAGAGGGTCAATTTATTTTACAAAGCACCAAAGGGCAGGACAAGATACAATCAGGGTGGGATTCTACCAGTTCACATCTCCTCACTAGAACTGGTTGTTAACATTCTAAGCAGTTCGGAGAACCAGTTGTTAGAAGAAATTACTGGCCTAATCCTGTAAGGAAGGCAGGAAGGAAACATTCTGGTGTTGCTTACAGAAACTGCCTCTCCGTTAATCCTTATTACATTCTTGGCAGGATTAGACTTCCTGTCTCAGGAACTTCTCTGGAGTTTTTTTCCACTCCTTTGCTGGTACTTTGCTTGTGTGGAGTGACCATTCAAAGTTACAATGGCACTGAAAAAAGTGACATATGACCATTTTTCACACTTATGACTGTTGCAGCATCCCCACAGTCACGAGAGGCCAAGTGAGGAGATGCGTCCCTCGATGTGAGTGATGTTGAGTTGGCCACGCCCAGCCAGTAACATGACCACCAAGCCATGTCCACCCAGTCACATGACCACCAAGACATGCCCACCACCTAAGCCATGCCCACAGAACCGATTGTTAAAAAATTTGAATCCCACCCCTGGATACAATGGATATACTCTAAGGAGAGAAGCAATCTGGAATTAAGGAGAAACTTCCTACCAGTGAGGACAATTAACCAGTGGAACAGCTTTCCTTCAGTAGTTGTGCTTCATCATTGGAGGTTTTTAAGAAGAGACTAGATAATCACTTGTCTGAAATGGTACAGGATCTCCTGCTTGAGCATGGGGGTGGACTAGAACAGTGGTCGCCAACCGATGGGCCGCAGCCCACTGGTGGGCCATGATAAAATTTTGGTGGGCTGCAGAGAAATCTCACCCCCAGAGCACCCTCACAAAGCAATTAATCTAGGTTGCGCAGAAACACAAGGCTGCTCAGCCCACATGGCCATCGGGAACCCTCCTCGCCCACTCACTCCTTACCTGGTAAACTTGCCTGCTAAATTGTTATTTGTCCTTTTTCTGACCATCATCTGTTCTGCTGTGCTGGGAGATTTAGATTAGCTAGGAAGCAGGAAATGGTTGGATTTCTTGCTTTCTAGCTAGTCTTTAGATCTTTGGCTCAGCACAGCCAAACCTCCCTTAGGACTGAAGGTTTGCTTGCAAGCAAATTCAGTGCAGACTCACAGTAAGCAAATTTGAGAGACTGAGCTAGCCGATGGCAGATAGATAGATCACTGAATGATTCTGTGAGCAACTCAATCTGCCTGCTTTGCCTGATTTTAGGTAAAAGTTGCTCTTTGTTATAAAAAATTCAATATTTACATGCATGGTGTGTTGTGAGTTAATTTTATGAGTTTGCTTGCAAGCAAATTTTATGTGACAGACTGAGATAACCAATGGTAGATAGATAGATCTCTGAATGAATCTGTGATTCTGTGAGCAACTCAATCTGCCTGCCTGCTTTGCCTGATTTTGGGTAAAAGTTGCTATTTTTTTTATAAAAATTCAATATTTATATAAATATTTATAATATTTACATACAAGCCATGCCCAGCCAGTCACATGACTACCAAGCCACACCTACAAATTAGGCCACACCCACAGAACCGGTTAGTGGTCCCTGGGATCTAAAATTATGAGTTTGGTGGTCCCTGAGGTCCAAAAGGTTGGCGATCCTTGGACTAGAAGACCTCCAAGATCCCTTCCAGCTGTATTTTGTTTGTTTGAGAGATTTGTTGCTATGGAGTTAGAAAACTATGCAGTGATAAATGTTGTTTTATGCAACCAACCTATAGTTAGTGGACTTCTTTATGCATCATGAATACTTATAGGGTGAATGATTATAGATTGTTTTCATATTTGGTTGTTTTGAGAGCAATCCAAAAGAATTCTTTGATTTACCAATGAATACGGGCCAGGGCACTTACACCCTTTGCTCTCTTTTCCATTTTTAAAATTTTAATTGAAAGTGAGATCCACCATAGCTGAATGACTGGCACCAGTCTAAATGTTTTTAATAATAAAACTGGCTCAATAATGAATCTGTTTTTTTCATTATTATTTTACATGGGTCTGACTTGGTTTTAATTGTATTTCATTTGTGTAATTATTTGATGTTTCTTTATGTAACATATAACACTACATGTAATTGAACTGTATTATTTAAAATAAATGAATATGTTGCTTCTCTTTTGTCCAGGGAACAGACAGTCACATGCCAGCAGAGTCAAAGTTAGGCATCTTCTGAATTTTTGATGCCCCAAGTCCAAAAGGATCCTTAGAGCCTTTACTGTAGTTTGGGGGAGAAAGAGTATGGAGAGGGGAATTCACCTTTTAGATCTCAGCAAAGTCACCATCATCTATATCTACCTATAATCAAATAAACCTTTATTACTATTATAACCCGCATAAGAAGGATAAGATACAAACTGAAGAGCAATTGTTTTCCAAAGTTTTGCTGCCTAAAAAAAACCTTTGGTGATTATGATAAAGCCATTCAAACTGAGCACAAATATTATTTCAGAATGATTCCATCACATAGGAATTTTGAGAGATATGATCTTAACTTTTAATGCTATAATGTATTTAATTGTAGAATGTTTTTGACATGTTACATGGGTAAGAGTATTTTGCTGCTAATTTTCATTACTCAGTGTTGCATGTGTCTCATTGTAGTGTCCAACAATAGTCAAGACACCATTGATGGGTTCTAGTCATGATACCATTTTTCCATTGTGGCAATGTCCTGGTGAAAACTTTCACCTAGATTGACTGCCCCTAGACTTTTGGGAAAGAAGTCCAAGTTTGAATGCAGAAAATGAATCTTCTGTGACATGTTGCACTTTATGTTCTTGTATGCTGTAAGACAGGGGTGTAAAACTCACAGGCCCTGCCCCCATCCAGTTTAGTGAAGGGGGAAAAAGTCCCAATATGTGATGTGATGCCACCATGATAACGCGAGTTTAACCCACTCCCTGCTGTAAGAGGTTTATCAAACAACTAAATGTAATGTGGTGCACTGTAGTTGCCCCCTCGATGATGTCCTTACATGCTTTGCAGGTTATTTTCTGTGGCCGCACTAGCAGCTCTTTGAACTGCTGGTCATTGCTGACATATCTGATCCGTGGATAACAAAAATGCCTTCCTTGATCTTGGCATCAGTTATTATTCAAAATATCTGAATCCCATAAAGAAAATCTTCACCTTCCTTGTTCATAATTTTTACAAAATTTATCATCAACCTGAGTTTTATGAGAATTGAAGGCAAAAAATATATATTTAACAGATAAACAAGTGGTTCATATTCCATGTTTTTTCTGTCCTGCAACCAAATTCCTTCAGAGTGGCCATATCTTTTTAATGTAAGGTGACCCTCTCACACAGCTGTCCCATATGTAGCAACAATATTGGTATATCTGAACTGCATTCCAAGCAGCAGAGTCACTATTTTTAGATCTCCAGAGATATTACAGTTGTATTTGATGTCCTGGTTGTGCTTCAACCAAAGTTTTATGTTTATGTATGTTTCTTTCATTTGTGCACAATAGCTAACAGGTACTGAAAAGATGTACATTGCAAAAATAGAAGAATTCTGTAAAATGGTACATGAAAATCTTGTTTCCCATTAAGAATGTTGGGGTATTTTGAAGCTTTCACAATTTTATTTATTTATTTATTTATGTATTTATGTATGTATTTATGTATGTATTTATCTATTTATTTATTTTTTATTTGGGTTGTATAGCCAGCCATCTCACATTTGTGTCTCTGATCGGCTTACAATTAACAGTTCAATTAAAATTAACTGAACTTTTGGCTTAATAAAATTATTCCCACAAAAGTTAGTTAAAATGCAAATAAAATTTAATCATTATTTTATTATTTTTAAACAGTTGAGTGTTACTTTCAGAATGTACATGTGGTGTTGTATTTTTTTCTAAAATAAGGATTCCTTCTTTTGTTCTTTTGACTATTTTTAGTAAACAGGAAAAACTGGGATTTGTTCCATGTAGGTTTTTTTTTTTTTTTTTTGGTATTCCTTTCTCCATTAGACTTTCTATATTTATGGCTGTGTCACAAAATGTAGCCAAAAATAGAAATGCTTCCTCACAATGAGGACTGAATCTGCCAAAAGTTATTGCTTTAGGAAATTTAAGTCACATTGGATTACCACCTGCTACTATCAAAGCTAAAGCATCATGAGCTTGAAGCAAATGGCAGGGTGGGGAAGATCAAATTAATTTATGAAATACATCAGGGAAAGTATGCTGTGAGAAAAGATTTCTTACTAAGGGATACAACCTGATGCAAAAAGCTGGAAATTACAGCAGAAGGTTTATTTCTGCTTTGCTGGAAATATAGGCATTTGCTTGGCAATGAAACTCGAGAGGGGAGGGAGGGAGGGAGGGAGGGAGGGAGAGGGATGTAGTTATTTTAGTAAGATAAATTCTTCTGCAACAAAGAAACTGAAAGTGATCTTTATGAAGGGATGCCAATTGTCCTGGAATTGTTATAAAGCTCTATTTATTTGAACCAGGCCTTCTTGCAAATACCAACAATTTGGAAAATTTAAAAACGGAAATTGCCTATGTGCACGAGTGCGTGCAGAAGTAATGTAGTGTATACTGGGAGATTATGTAGTTTAAGTGACAGTAAAGCCTGTTTTTGAAGGAAGGTAGAGTTATTATCAGCTCCTTCGCATCATATGTGATATTTGTTTGTTATTGTCTTCGAGATATCATCTTACTTCCAATATTGGATAAATGACTGCATGGACTTGCCTGGTCCTATCTCTGTATGAATATGAAGACGTATACTTGGCTTAAATTGAAAGAGAGAAAAATATTTCATGTACATATGCTGTCTTGAGATTGTTCTGATCCCCAAAAGAATATTGAAGCAGAAGTCTACATTTGGCCTCAGATACTTCCATGAATGATCTGACTATTTTCACAGGTTTCAGGACAATTTTTTAAAAACTCTATTTTTAGCAGGGTTGCAAACTTTCATCAAAAGCATTAATCTATAATTGAAAAATACTCAGTATCATATTTTCTGAAAATAAATATATGAAAACACCATATTCAATAGTTCTTTTTTAAATTATAGGATTTATATCCATTTTCCCTGCTCATTCTTTCCAATTGAAGGGAAGTTTCCATCTGTATCTTATGGAAAATCAATTCAAAGGTGACTGTCCCCATCCACTTTCCCTTTGAATTTCTTTTAGAATTATGCTCCATTAACAGTAAACTACCTTTTCATTTTTACACATTTGCCCTGGACATTGACTACAATCTCCATGACTTACTAATATGAGTATTTATTTATTTATTTGTTTGTTTTTTGTTTATTTATTTATTTGATTTGTCAGTCACTTACAAGATAATAGATATAAGTATAAACATGGGTAAGAATACAGGAAATAGGTACAAATAAATGGGGAAAATAGGACAGGGATGGTAGGCACAACGGGGCATTTATGTGTGCCCCTTACAGACCTCTTAGGAATGGGGTGAGGTCAATAGTGGATAGTTTGAGGTTGAAGGAGTAGAGGTTTGAGGATGTAACAACAGAGTCAGGTAGTGCATTCCAGGCATTGACCACTCTGTTGCTGAAGTCGTACTTTCTGCAATCAAGTTTGGAGCGGTTAACATTGAGTTTTTATCTGTTGTGTACTCTTGTATTGTTGCGGTTGAAGCTGAAGTAGTCATTGACTGGTAGGACATTGTAGCAGATAATTTTGTGTACTACGCTTAAGTCCAACCATAGGCGGCGTAGTTCAAGATTGTCCAAGACCAAAATTTCAAGCCCGGTGGTTTTAGGGTATTCTGTTGCGAGCAGAGGAATGTAGTACTCTTCTTGTGAAATACTTCTGGACTCACTCAATTGTATTAAGGTCTGATATACAGTGCAAATTCCAGACAGATGAGCTGTATTCGAATATTGGTCTAGCAAAGGCAAAAACTTTTGCCCTAGTTTGCATTTCAAATTCCCAGAGGTTGTGGGAGAAGCTGCTAACTACTTGTGAAGGAAGCAGAGGGTGACTAGAAAAGAAAGAGGCAGTTTGAATTGCTTCCATTGCATCTCAAATTCCCAGAGGTTGTGGGAGGAGCTGCTGGCTGCTTGTGAAGGAAGCAGAAGGTGAGTAGAAAGGAGAAAGATAGCGGCCCACATGTCTAATGGCGCATGAATCATATAACTATAAACCAAGAATACCAATAAGACATTTAGGGTAAGTGCACTTGAGATTGTGATTTTATTTTATTTCAAAATGACCGGCTTAGTTCAGTGTAATACTTGTTTTACAGCTGTCTTTCGCAGTACTCTTTTCAAACTTGGATACTGTCCTCTTTGTAAAAAAATTACCAGTCTACATGGACAGATTACCTATCTAGAATCTCTAATCTGAAAGCAGAAATTAGGTGCCCAATCCAGCCATCTATTGAGCTGCCGTGCTACCAGCCCCCACTACCACAAAGATCCTACAGGAAAAGGGCAGTATGGACAACCGTGGGATCTGGCAGGGTGAGAGCTGTGGACCATAAACACAAAGCTTTTGCTGTGTCCCAGCATAACAGATACAGTGCCCTTGCTGACCTTAATAGGGACACTAAAGTGACAGGTCAAGGTAGTTGTGATAATGATAACTCAAGTAAGCCGGGGATCATGGTCCTAGAAGAACTTACTTTGGAAAGGAGAAAGTGTGAATCAGGTATTATGCACCAGTCACACAAGAAGAGCAAGACATCCAAAAAGGGAAGCTACCTTCTGGTTGGGGACTCAATTGTAAGGGATGTAAATTTAGGAAAGGATACTGAGGTTTTGAAAGAGGTCAAGTGTCTACCAGGTGCTACTGCCAGCAGAGACAAGAAGCGTATTCTTAAGATAGTCAAGAATGCCAGCAAGAACTGTGATGTTGATGCTATTATACATCTTGGTACAAATGATCTATCCCAGAAGGATGTACTTTCTGTTCAGAAAGGCTTCCAGAGTTTGGGGTATGAAGTTAGTAATATGGGCTGTAGGCTTATCTTTTCAGAGGTTCTACCAGTATACAAGGAACAAAAAGGGAAAGGGCAGCGTGTAGCAGAATTTAATGTGTGACTAAAGGAGTGGTGTAAAAGGGAAGGCTTTGGTTTTATTAGCCATGATGTCTGTAGCTGGTCCAATGAAAAACTGTACAAAAGAGATGGTTTGCATCCATCAAAGAAAGGGACTGAGTTACTTTGCATTAAATTCACAGATTTCCTGGATAAACATTTAAACTGAACAGCGGGGACAGAGAATTAATGGATTCAGAACATTTCTGTCTCCAGCAACCTAAAACTAATAAGGATACCAGTGCATGCAAAATAGATGTTTGTGCAGGTAAGATTACCAACCTTGATGCCAACCAAAATCAAGCATTCAATAGTGAGTGCCATACCATGTGCACTAATCAAACAGGTGGCATGAAAGTAGGGGCAGGCAGGCACAACACAGGTTATGTAGACAGTAAACAAAGTGCCAGACATAAAGATCTCAAGTGCCTATATACAAATGCACAAGTCTGGGGAACAAACAGGGTGAACTTGAACTATGAATACATGAAGGTAAATATGATATAGTTGGAATAACAGAAACTTGGTGGGATGAAACCCATGACTGGAACAGACTGACAGAAGGATACAAGCTATTCAAAAAAAAACAAAAAAAAACCCAGACCCCATAAAAGAGGAGGTAGAGTTGCACTGTATGTAAAGGACCACTATATTGCTACAGAAATGCATGAAACCAAAGATGAAAATCTCCTAGAATGCATATGGGTCAATATAAAAAAAAAAGAATGACATGGCCATAGGTGTATATTATAGGCCACCCAATCATGCAGAAAATATAGATGTCCTTTTTGCCAGCCAACAAACAAACATATGCAGGAAACACACAACAATAGTAATGGGAGACTTCAATTATCCTGATATCAATTGGAAAACTAATTCTGCACCAAGTGAGAAATCAAATAAGTTCCTAACCAACCTAGCCGACAACTTTGTTGTCCAAAAGGTAGAGGGTAAAACTAGAGGGACAGCCATACTGGACTTAATTCTTGCAAACAGAGAAGAAGTGACAGAGGGAGTTGAAACTGCAGGAACCTTGTGTGAGAGTGACCATGTCATACTAGAATTCAACATAACACAAACACAAGCAACAGAACATAATGACACCAGAGTCTTGGATTTTAAAAGAGCTGATTTCAATAAACTCAGAGAGAACTTGGGAAAGTTTCCATGGATGAAAATCCTAAAGGGGAAAACAACTCAAGAATCTTGGGAAACTCTAAAAAGTATGATCATAGAAGCCCAGACCAGCACAATACCACCGAGAAAGAAAAACAAGAAATCCAAGAAACCAGCATGGCTGTACAAAGATCTCTCTGGCAGATTGAAAGAAAAAAAGGACAAGTATAAAAAATGGAAAGAAGGACATACAACTAAGGCAGATTATCAGCAGATAGCCAGAATCTGCAAAGACGAAGTCAGGATAGCAAAGGCTCAGAACGAACAAAGACTTGCAACAAAAGTCAAAGATAATAAAAAAAGTTTCTTCCAACATATACATAACAAGAAAAAAATCAAGGAAACAGTCGGTCCACTAAAGAGAGGAGATAGCAAGGAAGTGACAGGCAACAGAGAGAAAGCAGAACTGCTTAACTCATTCTTTGCATCCATCTTCACGCAAAAAGAAACTGTAGCTCAACCCACCAAAAACATAACTGTAAAAGACAGACCAGAAATAAAAGTTAAAATAAGCAAAAAAATAGTAAGAGAACACATGTCTGATCTTGATGAAAACAAATAGCCTAGTCCTGATGGATTACACCTCAGAGTTTTAAAGGAACTGGCAGAGGTCATCTCAGAACCACTGCACCATATCTTTCAAAAATCCTGGAGCACCGGGGAACTACCAGAGGACTGGAAAAGAGCTAATGTAGTTCCCATCTTCAAAAAAGGAAAAAAAAAACAGACCTAGGAAACTATAGACCAATCAGCCTAACATCAATACCGGGAAGATACTGGAAAAGATAATAAAAAACAGATCTGCCATCATCTAGAAATAAGTAAAGTAATAACTAGCAGTCAGCACGGGTTTGTTAAAAATAGATCATGCCAAACCAATCTCATTTCATTCTTCAACACAGTGACTAAATTAGTAGACCAGCAAAATACTGTGGACATAATATATTTAGATTTCAGCAAGGCATTCGACAAAGTAGACCACAACCTACTTCTTAGTAAGCTAGAAAAAAGTGGAATAGATAGCACCACCATTAGATGGACTCGCAACTGGCTGGCAAACCGTACTCAATGAGTAGTCCTTAATGGGTCTAAGTGTACATGGAGGGAAGTAAGCAGTGGGGTGCCACAAGGTTCCGTCTTAGGCCCAGTACTCTCCAATATCTTCATTAACAACTTAGATGAGGGAATAGAAGGGGAACTTACCAAATTTGCAGATGATACTAAGCTGGCAGGAATAGCTGACACCCAAGAAGATAGGCTCAAGATCCAGATGGATCTTGACAGAATAGAACACTGGGCCATATCTAACAAAATGAAATTCAATGTAGAGAAAAGTAAAGTCCTACACTTAGGCAAGAAAAACCGAAAGTACACATATAGACTGGGTGAAACCAGGTTCAATAGCGGTAACTGTGAGAGGGATCTTGGAGTCTTAGTGGACAACCAGCTAAATATGAGCCAGCAGTGTGCAGCAGCAGCCAAAAAAGCTAATGCAATCCTAAGTTGTATTAACAGAGGGATACAATCAAGAGAAGTATTAATACCACTCTATAAAGCCTTAGTAAGACCACACCTAGAGTACTGCATCCAGTTTTGTTCTCCACATTATAAAAAAGATGTTGAGACTCTAGAAAAAATACAGAGAAGAGCAACCAGGATGATTAGGGGACTGGAGGATAAAACATACAACGAACGGTTGCAGGAACTGGGCTTGGCTAGTCTAGTAAAGAGAAGGACCAGGGGAGACATGATAGCGGTCTTCCAATATTTGAGGGGCTGCCACAGGGAAGAAGGGGTCAAGCTATTTTCTAAAGTGCCTGTAGGCCAGACAAGGAATAATGGATGGAAACTGAACAAGGAGAGATTTAACCTGGAAATAAGGAGAAACTTTCTGACAGTGAGAACAATCAACCAATGGAACAGCTTGCCCTCGGAAGTTGTGGGAGTGCCATCACTTGAGACTTTCAAGAAGAGATTCAACTGCCATTTGTCAGAAATGGTATAGGGTCTCCCGCTTGGGTGAAGGGTTGGACTAGATGACCTACAAGGTCCCTTCCAACTCTGATTATCTGTTTGATCTGTTTGATCTGTTAGATAACAATTCAATATTTCCAGAAGAGAAGCTTTGTAAGATTAGATTTACAACTCTTAATGCCTTTTGGCAATGCTGTTACAGTGAGCTCTAGTGCTTAGATCATTTGATATGAGTACTCCGAGGTCCTTGACAGAGTGAGGGTCATCAACAAGGTCATATCCACCTAGTTTGTATTTGGTGAATTGATTTTTTTTTACCAGAGCATTTGTTGGTTGAGATTTGGAGTTGCCAAATGTTTGACGATTCAGACGCATAATCAAGGTCACTTTGAAGAATAGTAGCATTGTTGGTGGTGTTGAATAGCTTTACATCATCTGCGAAGAGGACATAGTTGCTAATAAGGTGATCACAAAGGTCATTTATATAGAGTATAAAGAGTGTGGGTCCTAGAACGCTGCCTTGGGGTTGAAATGACTGTTCATGGGAAGGGCTACTCTCAGAATTTTATGATCATTGTTTTCTTTGTAATCTCATGGCTTTCCTTAATTAACCTTCCAAACCCAACCCTTGGTTTTAAATGGCTCTGGAAGTATTCTATTGCCCATTAAAATGCAGTAATAGTTATATAGAGCATTTGGTTCCCAACACTGTTCAGACACAATAAAACCAACAAACCCTACACTTTTTGTAATAATCCTACTCACTGTTGTCTTGGCAGCGTGGCTGCAGTTCAGTTTCTACTGAACCAAAATAGCTACTGTAGGTGGACTCCAATATGGTGAAGTAGAATGTGGAGGGTCACATCATTTCACGTTCTAATTTTATATTGTTATTTTGAGTTTGTGTGTGGTTCTCCAAAAACTTTCACTGTGGGGGTTGAAAGGAATTAAAAAGAACAGATTGTATGTTCAAAAGAATAATACTTGTGATTCATATTGAAAATAGGAATGTAACATTTTTTTAAGTCAGCAAAGCAGACATAACACAGAAGAATCGTTTAGACTCAGACTGTACATGATACATGAATCATTATCCAGACTGTCATTCAGCATGTAATTAATATTGTCTAAAGCTCCTGCAACATAAAGCCAAACATCAGTTGTTTAGAAAGGAAAACAAATGTTGCATCATTACAAGTAGAGCAAATATGACAATAATCAAAGAAAAATCTACAGGTGTGCTCATTATAGGCATTTAGGGCAGAAGAAAATGTTGGCTCAGTTTAAACATCCTATTGTGGATAATTGATATCCAGTTGATATCCAATGGATTAACACTTGGTTGATCCAGAAAAAAAGTGGACCTTATACTTGTGAGAAAATTCTAGGAAGAAAAAGTCCTAAACATATTGAGAAGTACAAGAATCAGAGGAAGATTAGGATGTTGTAATTTTTGGTGATGACAAACTAACTTTTGCTTAGCTCTCTAGTCTCTTAGCTTTTGTGATTAGATACTGGGTTGCTAAACAAAAGTAATATAAAAGTGAATTATGAAGTATAATCCATTACTTGTCTGTTTAGAACAGACAATTTAGACTCTTATGACTTCATTCTAAATTATTATTTAGAATGCTATTTGAACTAAACCATGTTGTGATAATAATTTTTCACTTCCCAAAATGTTCCATTTAGGGGTAAGGCTGTTGAGAAGATGATTGGCTTACAACTCGAAAAAGCCCTGGAGAAAGTAGAATCAGGATTTTCATAACACTAAAATTGCAATGATTATACTTGATGAGTCTGGTGGGCTTGGGATGAGGATGGTATACCCAATATGCCTTCCTTGACAAGTCAGTGACTTAAGATACATTATGGGATGCATAGTGTTGAAGTATTTTCTTTCTTTCTCCAGGGTCAATTCTAGTTGATGTTAGAAGGGTAGATAGATGAAACCAGAGTCTGTTGTTCTGTGGGATGTTCTGGAGTTTCATCCTCTCCACACTCCTATTTAACATCTATACAAATACGCTGTGTGAGATCATCTGTCGGCATGGGGTGAGGTATCATTAGCTGTTCCTTTATTCCCTGGTCTGACATAGTTATATGGTTGAAATACTTAGCTACTGTCTGGAAGGTGAAAAAACAGGTTTTGGCTCAACCCTGGCAAGATTAAGTAGTTCTGGTTTTGAGCATGCACACATGCACACACACACACATACACACATCATCCAGAGTTTTTCCATCTTTGAGTTAGGCTAAATACCTCCACTTAAAATTGGTGTGCAACTTGAGAATACTCTTGTACTCATGACTCCTTTTCAAGGAAAAAGTGTTAGCAGTGGCTAAGAGGTGTAGATTCAACTGGTGAAATAATTACTCCTTTTTGGCTGGAAAACTTATTCATAGTGATTCATATATCAGTTATCTCTTGTTTGGATTATATAATACACTTTATATAGGGCTGCCCTTGAAAACCAATTGGAAGCTGCAACCAGTTCTGAATGCAATGTTGCAGACAGTTTTCAGCATTCCATTAAGTTTTCATATGCAGTAACATTGCTGTTTTGCAAGTTGTTCTGGCTTCCAATGTCCTTCTTGATATGATTCAAGGCATCAGTTATTATTTATAAAGCCTTACAGTGTCATAAGGCCAGGCTATTGCAATTGTTTCTGCTCAGTTTAGAAACCAGATCTGATAGATATGGTATGCTCCAAGTCTCTTGAATTAAGCAAAGTCATGTTATTGGAACTAGAAGTTATGCCTCTGTTGTAGTTCCTGCTCTGTGGAAAAATAGTCCCCAGGAGATTAGTATTACCCTCACTCGTTAGCCTTTCCTAATATACCCAAAACCTGGCTGTTTCCTCTAATATTTGGTTTGGGGTGTTAAATTAGCCTCCTTGTTGGCTTATTAGCTTTAATGCTGCTTTTTGTGGCAATTGGGAATGATTTTTCTTGATTCTAGATTTTGGTTATTTTCTTTTAGCTTTGTAATGTCTGAATTCATTAAGCAAAGAGAATTGCTTAATTCTTAGATAAGCAACTGTATAATATGTAAAGGTGTTTTCATGTTTAAATTTACTTTTCTGAAGTAGGGACAATGTTCCTTGATTAGTTTATCATGGGGATTAATTTGATGTCTCACCCTAAGCCTTTGTTCCAAGTGTCCAGCTGTGATACATTCTCTATGGTAAAGATTCTGATATGAACTTTCTGCTTATGTCTTCTGATGATATGCCTCATTTAATTTTGGCATAGGTGGATAAACACAGCTGATTGTTACCTGACTATCCTTGAGCTCCCTTCTAAGAGTCAAAATACAAATTATGTTAATTACATGGTTAGCCCTTCAGTGCCATTTTTTCTCCTTTATTTCAGTAATAGCCTTATGGAGCTCCCATCTAGAATGTAGGTTGGTATTTGGAGGAAGAAGACTTTCAATCTTTTCTCCTGCTGTGGTGTTAATCTCGACTGGAGACTCATTCCTGCTATCTGAATTGAGGAGAAAAAAAATCTCCCTTTGAAGCAAATGGAAGTTCCACTTGTCAGAAATAAGATAAGCAAGTGAGGCTATGACCACTGCAGAAGGCTGAATTCTCCTATTACCAGGCTCCCAAAAGAATTATTTATGAAGTAAATATGTTCCTGTCAATGAGTAACTCTAGATAATTACCATAAAATAAGACTTAATGTAAACTTTGATTAATGTTTAGTTACTTACAAAATCTTACTAGAAGATATTCTCTCTGTGTCTGTGTCTGTGTCTGTGTCTGTCTCTGCCTGCCTGCCTGCCTGCCTCTCTCTCTCTCTCTCTCTCTCTCTCCCTCCCTCCCTCTCTCTCTCTCTCTCTTTCTCCTGCCCTCTGTATATCTCCAGTATGGTAGGCAATATCTTGAAATCTCTGGAGCATATTGGATTTAGGGATGGGGAGTGAAAGAGGATCCAGCCAAAGACCATTATTGTTTGTAATACACAGTGCGTAGTTTGTCCTGCAAGAGCAATGACACAACAAATCCCATGTATAAGAGGGTATGATGCTGTTGATAGGAATAACATCAAGATGAAAATAAGGCTGATTTTTCGTGTCTGCCTTTGCTTCTTTATTCTTTACTCCCAACATTAGGAGGAAGATCTTAACAGAGTTCACTCTGGAAATCATATCTGTGCTGTTGATGGGCTGACATTTATAGATAGGAGGAGGGTATATTTTGGAATAAATCCATTAAAATGCTTTTTATACATGTTTGTATCTTGTATTTTTTCTCTAATATTCCAGTGCCACTCAAAGATTTCTAATAAGTGCTTTGGGAAGTTTTGTCAAATATAAGTCTCAGATTCTAAGACCATATTACAATATTGAATGGATGGAAGTATTTTTAAAGCTTGTCTATATAGAATGTCAGACATCTGACAAACAACTCATTGGGATTCAGCACATCATAACTAGATTGGGAATATATTTTGCTGGCTCAATAATAAATGTGTCTAAAGTTTTACATCTTCCAAATACTTTTCTAATTGATTGTTTTGTTGGCCTAACTGGATTTGGACACTTAACGGACAATCTCAGATACAATGATGAGTCATCTGACATAGAAGGACTCTCTGACAAGACTGCCAATTGGTTGTTCCATTCAAAGATTATGCTGGTTGCTATTTCAGTCACCAACAGAAGTGTCAGCATATTTGCAATATTTTTTTTAAATCATGGTTCAGGAAGAAAGACATTGGGGAAATATGCCTATACTCTCCTCCTTTCCTGGCTAATGTTGGATTTGCAGTGTTTACAAACAGCTGTTACAACAGCCCAAAGCTCCACAGAAAAATGTGACACATCTAAGAATCTGACAGTCAAACTCCAGCATTTGTTCAGATGGTACCCTTCTATGGTTTAGAGTAACAGGAGCCTCAGTAGCTGTGGTATTTGTCACTACAGCAGCTGTGTCTGTGGTAATGGCAACAGCTGTGCTGTTTATTGCTGTCCAGCTATCTGCAGATAACACTAAGATTTAGGAATCCTGTGCACAGTATTCATGCTAAGACATAACCAGAGATGCATCCAAGTTTAAGGAATCTTTAGTTACATGTAAATTCTGCTATGTTTACTCAATGAGATAAAACTTGGCAGGGCGGAGAGAGAGAGAAATCAATTTTAAAAATACAATGGGCACAGATTGTTTTCTGTTCCATTCTAATTATTATCAACTTTGGAGCACTATCTTGTTCAATATTGCTTACAATGGAGCTTCTGACTTTTGTAACATTTACCTCATTGTCATCTCACTGTCTCCAATCCTGAGTATTTTCTGAACTGCAGAATATAGCTGACCTGACCTAACAGCCACAAAACCAATTTATAAAAAGACTATCAAGTTAATCTATTATACTTCCACCCTAATCACAGATGACATTTAGGAAGTGGCATTACATCCTCCTCTTCATTTATCCAAGAGGCCTCTTTCCCATACAACTAGCTGAAAATTGCCCAGGCTGTTTCTCATAGAAAAGGCTATGAGGATTGCAGAATCACCTTCCATTTAAAATAAAAATAAAAATAATGGATTCAGATTTTAAAGCCACATTCCTGAGAATTCCTGTATCTGCTTCTAGGAAATTTGGCACTTTTCAATCCCACACAAATCTCCAGATTAATTCTAGATTTCACCATGTTTTCCTGTAAAATAAAAGAGTTACAACCAATTGCAATATATACCCCATACAAGTCTATGAAAGAAAATAACTTTTTTTGGATTTCAGAGCTGAGAGATGATACAAATAAACTAATTTTAGACCAAGAAATATCCAAACTGATCCTGGTTTAATCCTGGATTGATTGGGTTCCTTTTACAGCAAAAGACCAGATGTTCAAAGTGAAGCAGGTTAGAGTTAGAGTTGACATTAAAGATAAAAGATAAAGAAGATACATAATATTTTCAAATATGGGACTTATTTTATCAATGATTGGACAATAGAAGTAGAAATTAGAAATTGGAAAAATACTATTATATATGTCTTATGTTTAATATATTATTATATTATATGCTATTATATAAGCAAATTAATCCAGACAATACTCTGTTCATAAAGTACTTATATATGTTAAGGAAAATATATAAATAATCTGTTAAAAAAAAGTGAAACAGATTCTATCTGCAGGTATGCATATAAGCTACAAATAATCAATGTTAGCTTTATATGTTTTACCACTCATTTAATTTCCATTTGTGAAATCCCACTGCATTCAGTAGTATTCTGTCCAGAAAGGCATTTTTATAATGGTAGTCTGAAAAATGCCAACAATTTCAATATGGCCACACTGAACAGAGAGCTATTTTTTCATACGTAACTTTCTGGAAACAAATTATTATTGGTCTGGTGTATTAAAAAGTAGAGCTCCCAGAGAGAAAAAAAATGTGTAATTTTTTTTTAAAAAATCAAGAGACAGCTCTTTTTCAGGCTTTTCATGAGAAAGCAATGGTTGAATCATTACCACCCCCTCCCTTTCTTTCTTTTACAAAATGGGATCAGCTGTTAAAGTCCAGCTCCTTAGGTCACTATATATTTATAGCACTTACTTTCTGTAGTTAGTGCAACTCAAACTCTAGATCATTTTGAGCAAGTGAAAAGATGGTATTTTTCACATGAATTTAGTGCACATAGATGTCAGGAATATTTTTTTTGTCTTTTACTCTGTTAAACTTTACAGGTTGTAGCAGTGCATCTGAATGCTTCTAAAAAGCTTTGACATGCATACGTTCAACAAATTCACAGAGCATCTGTTGTGAAAAACAAAAAGATAATAACTTCCAATTTAAATAACTTAAGTTCTTTCTCATTCTTTTTCTCTCTCCCTTTTCCCTTTAAACTTTCTGTTGAAAAAAAAACCAGAATATAAATCATTTTAGTAGCAATAGGGTTCACAGTAACCAGGATCAAGATTGTAATACTTGGAGAGCACAGTTTGCAAAGGTAATAATCCTGGAAAATAGGATAGCATTCATAGATGTACACCTTAGGGAAAATTTAGGTCACTTTGGAAGCTGCATCTGAATCCTCATAAAATACAATTATGATAACAATGTTGACATCCTCTTCCCATCAATTCCCAACATCCCTGACCCATGTCACATCATTACAGGAATTACAGAGATTTTGCTATTGTTCAACAAGAAAACTCTTCTAAGCTTCCATCTGTTTCACACATAGCAATATTCTTGAAATGAAGATAATTTTGAACTGGAAATATATGTAAAAATAAAGACAAAGGAAGAAGAAATGGGATTAAGGTAGAAAATAAACTGTTCAAAGAAGCTATAAGAAGCAAGCAATGTTTAGACCTAGTGGATTAACACACATTCTTTTGTTAAAATATGGGGAGAGACTTTAGAACCTAGTGACCTTGTTTACAATAAGATTAACCAAACTTTATACCTGTGATTTGTTAAATAAACCATTGTTGCCTAGTTTGCATAGTGCTGTCTTAATGGGTGAATTCACACTAAGGTTTCATATTTACTTCCCACTAATTGCTGCACTGTTTTTAGGTAATACGTCCTCATTGTACAACATTTGTTCCAACCTTTAGCTCCCTGTGAAGTAGCCTAAATTCTTTCTTAGCAGTTCTAAGTTTAAAGTAGTTTTGCTTTGATTTCTTCTATAGTAGGTCTTGGCATATTTATGATGTATAATGTTTGATTCATGGTCTGAACTCCTAATGACTGGTTGAGACTGCCTTGGGCACAACCTTTGTCTCTGATCACAGGCCTCCATGAGCTCCAAGAGAAACTAGACACTTAGATTCAGTGGACACATCTGAATGCAAAGCTCAAATTAGGTATTATGCAGGCTCCTTATATATACTGTTAGGCCATCTTTTGAAAGACCAGTTGACCACTAACCAAATACATGCTCTGGAGTATTTCAAAAGACTAACAGACTTGTCTATAAAAAGGAGAAAATGGAGGTCTTGATCAATGTAAATAAATAGAGACATGGTGGATTTAATTCCAAATTAGAACATTAATAGCAATAGCAATAGCATGTAGATTTATATACTGCTTCACAGCAGTTTACAGAGTCAGCATATTTTCCCCAACAATCTGGCACCTCATTTTGCCAAGCTCAGAAGGATGGAAGGCTGAGTCAACCATGAGCCTGGTGGGATTCAAACTGCCAAACCACAGGCAGACAGCAGGCAGCAAAGTAGCCTGCAGTACTGCATTTTAACCATTGTGCCACTGCAGCTCATTAATGTTTTTGGCTTCTGAGACAAAGTGGTTTTGTACGGTTCTGTCTTCTATAGTTGTATTAATTCTGGAGGGAGTATGATAATTTTCTAAATGTAATGGCATTTGGTATATTCCATGAGATAATTCCATATAATGGTGACATAAAATTCCATATGATTATTCATTGCCATTCCTTTGTAGCACTTCGCAGTTTGGATATTTGGGAATGGGTTAAAACCAGGGATGGGATTCTACCAGTTCGCACCTATTCGCTAGAATCAGTTGTTAACATTCTAAGCAGCTTGGAGAACTGGTTGTTAGAAGAAATTACTGGCCTAATCCTGTAAGGAAGGCAGGAAGGAAACATTCTGGTGTTGCTTACAGAAACCCTTAACCCTTATTACATTCTTGGCAGGACTAGACTTCCTGTCTCAGGAACATCTCTGGATTTTTTCCCCTCCTTTGCTGGTACTTTGCTTGTGTGGAGTGACCATTCAAAGTTACAATGACACTGAAAAAAGTGGCTTATGACCATTTTTCACACCTACAACTGTTGCAGCATCCCCACAGTCATGAGAGGCCGAGCGAGGAGATGTATGCCTTGATGTGAGTGATATTGTGTTGGCCACACCCAGCCAATAACATGACCACCAAGCCATGCCCACCCAGTCACATGACCACCAAGCCACGCCCGCCACCTAAGCCATGCCCACAGAACCGGTTGTTAAAATTTTTGAATCCTACCTCTGGTTAAAACTATAGAATAAAGAATAGAATACAGAATAATGGAAGGGACCTTGGAGGTCTTCTAATCCAACTCCCTGCTTAAGCAGGAGACCCTATGTCATTTTAGACAAATAATTGTTCAGTTCCTTCTTAAAAGCCTCCAGCTTTTCTGAAGTCAAATTGTTCTACTGGGTGATTGATCTTACTGTCAGGAAATTTCTCCGTAGTTCTAGGTTGCTTCTCTCTTTGTTCAGAGTCCATCCATTGCTTCTTGTCTTGCCTTCTGGTGCTTTGGAGAATTGGTTGACCAACTTTTTCTGGAAGCCCTCAAATATTGGAACACTGCTATGAAGTTTCCCTCAGTTCTTCTTTTCACTAGACTACACATACTGTTAGATCTGGAGCGTGGGCGCAAAGAACGGAGACAAGGCATCGAATAGTGACTCCAACTCTTTATTAGTGACTTCAGGACAGAGCAAAAGACTTGGGCAGCAGCAGCTCCTTCTATAGAGCTGGCTGCTGTCACAACAACCAATGATTTGAGTTTGCCGCGCTGGTAGCGTTCAATCAGCGGTGACCCACTGTCAGCCAATCAGATCAGCCAGAAACGACCAATCACGCTCCGCTGTTCGCGGGCCAATCAGAAGTGCAGGATTACGAGCCTGCCATGGAAGCAAAACTATTTAGGATTTTAAACTAATGCATTTGCTTAGTTCGTAACACCCCTCCCCCCTAGGTTCCGTCTGAGGGGTGGGGTGATGTATTCTCGCAAGTAAGCAGGTCGTTTCACCTGTCTACCTGATGTGCGTTGCTCCACCAGTCCTTGCCCTGACTCTGGTTCCGATGGGCTGTTCGCTGAGTTCAGCGGCAAGGCTGGTCCAACCTCTTCGCTGGGTGACTCAGGGTTGTCATCCCCGCTTCCGTCAAGGCTGTCATCCGGATTCCTTGGATTTGCTGCTGTTGCAGTGCTGCTTTGTGGTGAGGCGATCATCTGGTCCAGCTCTCCTTCGGAAGGTGAACATCCCAGGGTTGGTTGTGCTGATTTCTGGGTTTTGAGTACTAGGTCGTATGCTAGCTCTTTTCCGGCCCCCTCGATTTCCCTTCCCCCCAGGTTTGAGGTTCAGGGCTTGTGACGGGAGTAGGTGCCAGTCTGGAGCGAAGTTGGTCGATGTGGCGCTTCCACATTTTCCCATCAGCAGTTTGTAAACGGTGGGAACGGGGCCCCGTAAGTTGAGTTATGGTAGCGGGGACCCACAATGGGTCACCAGAGAAGTTTTTTGCAAAAACCGGGTCGCCTACCTTGAACGTGCGATACCTGCTGCTGGACCCCAGGGGCTTTTCTGGCGTGTAGGCAGGGTGTAGGCGGTCAAGATGTGAGCGAAGTTTCCGGTTCATCAGGAGTTCGGCTGGGGTTTTGTTTGTGGTGCTGTTTGAGGTGATATGTTGGAGGAGAAGCATCCTGGTCACCTTATCATCGATGTCCCCTTGCTCCATCTTGTGTAAAGTTTTCTTTATGAATTGGACCATTCGCTCAGCCCTGCCATTGGCCGCAGGGTGAGCTGGCGATGTTAAGGCGTGGCGTATCCCCCGGTCTGCTAGGTACTGTTCAAATGCAAGAGCAGTGAATTGGGGTCCATTATCTGAAACCAGGACATCTGGCAACCCGTGCGTAGCGAATAGTCTATTTAGTTTTTTAACGACTGCTTCTGTGGTGGTGCTCTTCATTTTGTGGACCTCTAGCCAATTGGAATAGGCATCCACAGTTATAAGAAATGTATGCCCCTTGGTAGGTCCCGCAAAATCGATGTGGATATGGGACCAGGGACCCCGGGGTATTTCCCATTCAGTTGGCGGGGCTTTTGGTGGAGCTGAGCGAGTTTCCTGACACTTGCTGCAAGTGGCCACCCAAGTTTCTATTTGCTTATCTATACCTGGCCACCAAGCGTAGCCCCTCGCTAGTGCCTTCATTTGCACGATGCCAGGATGTCCGTCGTGCAATAGTTTCAGAACTTTATGCTGTAGTCGCTCCAGAATGACGACTCTGTCTCCCCACAAGACGCATCCTCTTTGTGAGAAAAGCTCTGTCTGTCGGTTTTTGAACGGTTTGAAGGTGTTGTTGGGTTCGTTGTCAGGCCAACCTCTTTCCACCCAGCTGAGGACTTGTGCCAAACAAGGATCCTTCCTTGTTTCTGAGGCGATGTCTTGTGCAGTCAGTGGTGGTGAAGGAAGGGTTTCGATTTGTAGCGTAGCTAGGGTTGGAGCTGGGTCGTCTATGACTTCGGGTAGTGGTGAGCGACTCAAGGCGTCAGCGTGGGGAATGGCTTTCCCCGGGCGGTGCAGCAGTTGGTAATCGTATGCGGCTAAAAATTCTGACCAACGTGTCATTCTTGGCGATAAGATGTGGGGCGTTGGTTTGTCTCCCGCTAAAATGCCAAGTAATGGTTTGTGATTGGTAATTATGGAAAAGGGTCTTCCATATACATACTCATGGAATCGTTTGATCGCAGCCACAATAGCGAGAGCCTCTTTATCAAGTTGGCTATAGTTTCTTTCGGTTTTAGATAAAGTTCTTGAAAAAAACGCAATAGGTGCCTCAGTACCATTTGGCAGGACGTGGCTCAGGATGGCTCCTACCCCAAACGGTGAGGCATCGCAGGTGACAGTTAAGGGTAAAGTCTCGTTATATTGTATCAATACAGCATCTGAAGTTAAAAGGTCTTTTACTTGCTGAAAAGCTTGCTCTTCCCGATGTCCCCAGACCCAGGAAGCCTTCTTGTCGAGGAGCCTATGCAGGGGTTCAGCAACAGTCGCCTTCTGGGGCAAGAAGATGTTATAAAAGTTAATGAGTCCCAGGAAGGCTTGGAGGTCTGTTTTATTTCTAGGTCTTGGGGCGTTTTTTATTGCAGTCAGTTTTTTCTCAGTAGGGTGAATTCCCTGTTTGTCAAGAAGGTACCCCAGGAATTCAACCCTCTCCGTACATAGTTGGCACTTGTCCTTCTTGACCTTCAGGCCAGCGTCTTTAAATTTCTGGAGAACCATTCTGAGTCGTTTTTCTAATAGGTTTCTAGTGGGGGCAGCTATCAAGACATAATCGAAGTAGGGCACGACCCCTTTTATGCCTTGTAGCAATCTTTCCATCAAACTTTGGAAAATGCCAGGTGCTACACTCACTCCGAATTGAAGTCTATTACACTTGAATGCACCTCTGTGCGTGACTATAGTTTGGGCCTCTGCAGTCTGTGCATCTACGGGCAACTGCTGGTACGCCTGAGCTAGGTCCAATTTTGCGAATATTTTTCCACCTCCCAGGGAATGAAGAAGGTGTTGGACCACAGGTACAGGGTAAGCGTTCTGCTGGAGCGCGTGATTTAGGGTGGCCCGGTAATCCCCACAAATTCTCAAAGATCCGTCAGGTTTTATGGGGGTTATGATTGGGGTCTCCCATCGGGCGTGGTCAATCGGTTCCAACATGCCCTGGGCTATTAATTTGTCCAATTGTTCATCAATCTTTGGCTTGAGTGCAAAGGGCACTCGACGAGGCTTAAGGCGAATGGGCGCAACATCGGGGCTGAGGTTAAATGATATTGGGGATCCTTTGTACTTGCCTAGCTTCTCGGTGAACACGTCCTGGAATTCCTGGACGAGGGCCGCTTCCCAGTCATCACTTTCGGTCTGGTTGATGCCAGCTAGTTCAATTCCTAATGGCGCGAACCACTGCAAACCTAGCAGGCTGGGCCGATCTCGATCGATGACAGTCAGAGGTAGGGTTGCGGTGTGGTCTTTGAAGGATACTCGGACGTGGCTGGAACCGGCAACTGGAATTCTGTTTCCTTGGTAGTCTTTCAATATGATTTTTTGAGTGCTGAGGTCCTGGCGACGGATGTCAGGGATCAGCTGTTTGAAGGTTTTCCAGGAGACCATGGATAGGGACGACCCGGAGTCGACCTCCATAACACATGGTCGATTCTCAATGGCGACCTTCACTCGGATTTTCCTTGCATCAGGGATGAAGCGTGGCCGATGGTGATGGTCTGATGTGCCTCTTCTCGTCTGGACGAAGTGGCAGGTGCTCGATTTCTGTAGTAGTGGTTCCATTGATTGCTTAGGCGGTCCCGATTTACTGGTGGGTTGCCTGTTGTCTGCCAGAAATTATTTTCTCTTCTGGTTGGGCTGGACCCTCGCTTGCTTCTGCAGACCTTTTAGATGTGGCCCCTCTTTCCACAGGAACGGCAGAGTGCATCTAGGAATTTGCAGTTTGATCGCGGGTGATTTCCCCCGCATCCAGCACATTGACACGGAGGCTTGCGATTTCGCTGGTCTCGCTGGTCGCGTTCTGACCTGAGTCTGTTGACCTCCTCTTCCTCGCTTTCTGATGAGGATTCGAGGTCTTCATGGTGGGTGGTCGTTGTGTGCCTCTCGGAGAAAGGCGTAGTGTCACTGGCGAGTTGGCGGTGCGGTGCGTTCACTCGGCGCATTCGAGCGGCTGACTTCCTGGTTGCTTCTGCTGCAGTAGCATCGGCGATGACATCTGCGAGGGCGATGTCTCCCTTCGCCATGATCTTGCTCTGGGTCGTGGGGTCTTTTAGGCCCAGAACAATTCGATCTCTCATGGCTTCCTCGAGATTTGCAAAGCCACAGAGTCCTCCCAGGTTCCTGAGGTCAGCGATGAAGTCTCCAACACTTTCGCTTTCCTGTTGGTCCCTCTGGTAAAACTCGTGTCTCCTGATGAGTGTTGGCACTGCCGGTGCATAATGGACCCGGAGGATTGGGGCGAGATTGTCCCAGTCCATTGTCTTGACTTCTGCTGGTTTCGCAAGTGCTTTCACCATCTTAAAAACGGCAGGCCCGCAATGGGTCAGGAACACAGCTCGTTTCTTGCCAGGCGTAGCATCTTTCAGATTGTTGGTCTCCAGGAACATCTGGAACCTGTCCATATACGAGTCCCAGTCTTCGTTAGCCGGGTCAAATGGAGTGGGTGGTATAGCGCTGCTGGTCATTCTGCCGCTTCTTGGTGCGCTCTTAGCCACGTGCTCTGTTAGCGTTCGGTGAGTGTTCAGTCAGCTCTATCGTCTCCGCATCCCACCTTCGTCGCCAGTGTTAGATCTGGAGCGTGGGCGCAAAGAACGGAGACGAGGCATCGAATAGTGACTCCAACTCTTTATTAGTGACTTCAGGACAGAGCAAAAGACTTGGGCAGCAGCAGCTCCTTTTATAGAGCTGGCTGCTGTCACAACAACCAATGATTTGAGTTTGCCGTGCTGGTAGCGTCCAATCAGCGGCGACCCGCTGTCAGCCAATCAGATCAGCCAGAAATGACCAATCACGATCCGCTGTTCGCGGGCCAATCAGAAGTGCAGGATTACGAGCCTGCTATGGAAGCAAAACTATTTAGGATTTTAAACTAACGCGTTTGCTTAGTTCGTAACACATACCCAATTCTTATAACTGTTCTTCATATGTTTTAGCCTTCAGCCCCCCCCGCCATCATTTTTGATGCTCTTATCTGCCCTCTTTCAAGAGTTTCAATGTCTTTTTTATAGTGTAGTAACCAAATTGAATGCAGTATTCCACGTGTGGTCTTACCAAGGCATTAAAGCAGTAGTATCACTTCTAATGATCTTGATTCTGTCCCTCTGTTAATGTAGCCTAGGATTGCACTGTTTTTTTTTTGTTTTGTTTTTGGCAGCTACAACACATTACTGACTCAGATTAAATGATTATCCACTAGGACTCCAAAATCCCTCATGGACTTATTGCAGTTGAGCCAAGTTTCACCTAGTCTGTACCTGTACCTTTGGTTTTTCATGTCTAACTGTAAAACTTTACTTTTTTCTATATTGAATTTTATTTTGTTAGACAGGGCCCAGTGTTTAAAACCATCGAGATCCATCTAGATCTTGAGCCTATCTTCTGGAAGTAACAAGACAATTCCCAGTTTTTCCTTCTAGTTCATGTGACAGGAAGTCCAACAAACTACTATAATCTTTTTTAAAAAAATAGCTGATGAAATTTTGGATGAAGGACAAGCTGGAACAAAGCAAGAGAGGGCTCTCTTTCAAGCTGAATAAACTCCTTCTTGTGCTATTTTCCTTTTAGAGCTAATGCTATATGTAAGGGCAGAGACTTTTTGATTCTTTAAAATCCTTTAAATGATTTTAGAATTCTCTAAAATCCTTCAAAGCAAGGAAGCAGATTTCTTTACTGAGCACCAAGAACTACAGTTGGGTGTTTCCATAATGATAATGATACAAACTCTTATACTACCTTCACACCAGCTCCTTAAATCATAAGTTTTTCTTTCAGTATAATCTCAATGTAACATTATGAACAGACAAAGTTCATCAATCCAGGATTGCTTCAATAATCAATTCATTGCATTTTTCTCCAAATTTAGACAACACTGAATTGTGGCAAGTAAAATAGAAGGAAATAGGAAGAATCCAGAAGTTCCTAATATTCTGTGACAGTAAAAAACAATCTTGTTATGGCTAAATTTTTGAATTGAAAAAGGAAATAATATTTTAATAGGCTCATCCCAAATTGTCATTTATTTAAGACACAAACAAGGGTAGAATTCTGCATTCTCAGTCTCAATGTTTATAAGCCCATTTTTTTCATATACAGTAAATGCTTGAGAGGAGAAATTCATGAATAAAGGGAATATTTTGCTTCTATTACTTATGCTATGCTTTGCTTTGCTTCAAAAACTGGATGAGAATATTTTTTAGATCGACCATAGTTCCAAATAGCCAAGTATAATGTTAATTTCTTTACTAACATAATTCAGTGCCTTACAGTGCAAAGAAGCTCAGTTCTTTTCTCAGCTCGGCAGGGACCATTATCTCAATTTAGTATTCCAACATAAATCCTATTGCCAAATAAATACATATTGGGACACAAATCAGCCCAAACTTGTTAAACCAGCAGGCTCATGTTTCAGAGTCAAAACTCATAGAGACTATAAAAAGAATTTGACTATGGTCCTACTGGGAGTGAATCTGTATATTTTTTTGCCAATTAATCCATGAGGGAATAAATACAAGCTGGAAAGTTTGGCTGGTGTTTGTCCTTCCCGCGAACACCTTCAGGGAATTGGGGTGTGGGTTGCATTTAGATTGCAAAATTGACAAGGTGGTTGAGAAATGTCTTTTAGAGGTTTGCAAATCCTTTCAATAAGATACTTCAGACAAGCAGAACATGCACAAAGCACCTGTTTTTAAATTGTTAAAGCATCAGCATCTTTTTCCAGACTTTGAGTGGCAATTTCATAAGCTTCTCCCAGCTGTCTGCAAATGCAGGAACCATTTTTTTCCACTTTGTTTTTATTTTTCCTCAGGGAAGTGCTGTGCCTGTGAATCCATGCACATGTGTAGAGAGCAAGAAGAAACCTAAAAACAGCCACTGAGCTTAAAAGAGATACAGCCATTCCAGTGATTCAAATACACTTTGGCACATTCTTTGAAGGATTTGTACAGTCCCAATCTCATACATATAATCTTCAAAAAGCCAGGGCACTTAAAGCATGGTCTGATGGTTTGAAAAATAGAACCTTCCTTACTACCATTTCCTTGAATAATCAGGTAACCACACAATGTGGCCAGTGGAAACCTGGATCTGATGTGGTGAATTTATCTATGGATTTGTAATTAAATGCAGTTTGCTGGATCACAAGTTCATCTCCAAACCAGATGATTAAATGGGCAGACATACCATGATCTGCTGATCCCTAACAGCAGGAAGTATTTTGTTTAGTTCTGAGACTAGCCCAACTTAAAGCGCTGTTTTCAACCTGTCTTCATGAAACCATAGTTGATGGGGTCAATTTAATTAAAAGCAAAAATAGAACACCTTACTGAACTTTTCCCAATCATCTTTTATGTTAATAATGTACAATGAAATAATTGCCCAGGGTCACCTAAAGCATCACACAGGTATAAAGTATAATAATTGCTGGATTATATATAAACCTCTTCTGGAAAATCATCTCTAAAGAAAATCATATTGGTAATTCTTCTGCCTGGAAAATGGAGCTTAATCTTTCATTATTAGTTCCATGGCTGAACATGGGTATCACAGTACCTTTTGATCAATATCACCAGTTTATACTAGATCAGTATCATCAGGCTGCTTACAAATTTCCACTGTTTATTAGTTGTATCATACACTAGATCAGGGGGGCAACTTTCCGGGGCCTCATGACTTTTAAAATTTGAAGCAGGCCGGTCAGCACAAGAACACAAAAAACGCACCCTCAAAATAGACCCAAGGCACCTGGTGTCAAATGCCTGCATACAGCAAAAAAAGAAGCAACACAACATTCACCACCCCCCTTAATCTGTACCAATCCTGGAAAAAGACCAACGGGCGAGGGCCCCCAGCCCCACCCGCACTAGATAATGGTAAAGTAAGCTTGGAAATGACATTAGAATTCACTTGGTTTCAACTGTCTGTGTTATTTTGTCATGAGCCAAACACATACCTACTTGCATTGCAACTAGAATGCAATGCTACACGTTGTATTCCTTATTATGTCCAGCATTTTCATTATTATCATCTCACTTTCCTTTATTTTTTCAAACAGTTGTGAAGGTTTGTTTTTGTGCTTACATAAACAGATTGGTCACCACTTAAGAGAACATTGTGTGCATTTATCTAATATAGAAGACATTTAAACAACACTGAGAAATGTTTCAGACAGATTAAAGTTTAGTTTGTCAGGTGATGCATTATTTTATTAATCTTAGTGTCACTATTGTTAGAACCAGACTTTCCCTTCTTGTCTTAAGTTTGTCATTTCTGGAAAGTATGAAAGATACTGTAAGTGTAAGGTTCTTAGCGATTGGGGCATATTATGTGTGTGTGTGTGTGTGTGTGTGTGTGTGTGTGTGTGTATGCAGGTCTTGGTGTGTTCGGGTCTTTTCCCATGTAAGATTGAGAGTATCTTGGCGACGTTTCGACAAGGTCCCACTCGCCATCTTCAGGCTGGTGCTTGTGCGAGCAAAGCGTGATCGGAGCTGCCGTCTCTCTATAAATACTGGTGGGGAGATTGGCTGTGTTGTCATTTCTAGATTGGTTGATGGAGTTGATGTTTGCAGATTGGCTGGCTTTTTCGTAAGAACATGTGTGGCTGAGGTATTGGCTGTGTGTCTATCAGCCTCCTGTGTTGTAATGACCTGGGTAATGGGCTGTGTGATGACCTTCTAAGTTCTATTATTTTGACATTACAGCACAAGACCCAGGATGTCCATTGGAAAAAAAACTATATATACAATCAATCTTTATGGTACTGTACTATGCTACAAGTGAATCTCATGATGATGATCTTTTTCTGATTAATTTTGGTTATCTATAGTAGATCCAAATGTTCTAACCCAGGCTTGTCAAACTCACATCATCGCGGCGTATTGGGCATGTGGGCACATGTGACGTATTAGGACTTTTCCCCCCTTTGCTAAACTGGGCATGGGTGTGGCCAGTGCATGATGCATCCAACCTCCAAGCCAGGAGTTTGACAGCCCTGCTCTAACCAGTTTTCATCAGTGGGTAAAAAGCAAGGAATATATTTCTGAATCTGTGGCCAAAACACAAAATATACCATACCTGAATACATCCTCTGTAGTGGCATATCAGAAATTTATATTGATATAGTTAAGACGTCAGATCATAAAATTGGATACTGGGAGCTCTAGTCCTATCTTAGGCAAAAAGCCAGGTGGCTGATTTTGACCTAGTCACTATCTCTCAGCCTCAGGAAGCAGGCAATTACAAGCCACTTCTGAAATCTTTCCAAGAAAATTGTAGGGGCTTATCCAGGAGTCAACATTAATCCAAAGCCATGCAAAAAATTTAAAAAAAAAATAGGAGAAGGCATTCCTCTTTCCTCCCTTCTTAAAAACTAATACAATTTTCCCATCCCAACTTCTCCAGAGCTTACCAGGTCTCTTTATCATATTCCATCAAATATACCAAAATGTCTTGAAAATTTTAGGCTGTTCTTCAGAAAGTTCAACATGAGAAATATCCAGCAAATGACATTTAAAAATTCAACTCCTCTAATAAGAACCAGGGGGATTCATTGGTCTGTCAGTACATAACCTTTTTATAATGGAAGCGGGGAAAGAGAAATGTACTACTTCTTTAGTGTATATAACTTAAGCACTCTGAAAAGAAGATACAAAAGTCCAGTGAGGTATTAAGGGAGATGAACCCCTGTTGACATTTTCACAAACCAGTGAAACATTAGGGAATTTGTAAGTCAGAAAAGGAGAGTGTCATAGTTAACATATATCATGAAAAAAAGGTTCTCAGTGAAGATCAGTTATGTCATTAGAACCTTCTGTAAATTTGGCTCCAGTATAATTCAGCCGAACTAACTCTCTGTTAGCTCAGCAATTTCCCAGTGGTCAGTCTGTCTTGCCATAATCATATGCTGGCGCCATACACATGTTTTTTAACTGTACACTGTGCCTTGTAATGAATGCATACTAAAATACAGCACTGCTGCAACTGGGGACAGCTATGACCTCAGACTCAACAGCTCAACAGCAAGTTTGCTTATATAGTATACTGGCAAAAAGATGCCAGCTTAAATGAAAGAAGTGTTCTTCTTTCCCTTCTATCTTACATAATGAATAATGTTATGGATTAATCTAATTTATTAACTGGCTTTTGTTGCATTTTTTGACAATTTTTTTTTAAATGTTGCTCCATATCATATGGGAAAGGAGCTGTTCCTTGCAAAGAGGAATTACAAATGAATTAAATAAATCATTCTAAAGATCCTCTTTGATTGCAAGGTCAATTTAAAAGTGGAAAATAAATAAATAAATAAATAAATAATCAACCAAAACAGCAGACTTCAACCACTGTCTTGAAGAAATCTGTTCACAATCAAGCCTTGAATTAACTTATTATCAGCACAACGGAAACTTAAGAATATGATTCTGTGGGCCAAGACTGATTTATTTTTAAATATTTATTTAAATATTTATTTATATTTCCTAAATATACGTAACTCTGTACATTCAAGACATAGATATGAGAAGAGCTCCTTCAAAAGACTAAAATGTTAGCAAATTGCAAAGCAAAAAGCAAACATCAGCAGTGGCAGAAGAAATGCAAGTAGTAATGTAGGACTGTCTCACAAAAGAAAGTTTTAGAAACACTTGACCAGCAACATAAAAGCCAACACAAAGGGTCTTTACCTACATTAAAAGCAGAAAATCAGCCAGAGAAGCTGTTGGATCAAAGAGAAGAGAATAAGGAAAAAGAATAAGTTCTTTGCCTTGCCTTTACTATGGGACATATATAGTGATATGGGAAGATATGCAAAGAGATCAAGATGAACTACCTTACACTTTGAAAGAAAAATTGGGGACACAGTGCATAAAAGATAAATACATAGTCTTTTTGCAATGTACAGTGATTTAAGTAAACACCACTTCAGGAGGTCTCTCCTTTAAAAAGTTCAAATATGGCAACCTCCAAATCAATTTATTACATGATAATCATACAAGCAGACAATTCAAGGAGTGGATTCTTTTGTAAACTCAGTCTAATCCAGTTCACGTTTTCTTTCTCATTTTTTTCTTAATACCAAAGGAGGCAGGTCACATTCTAGGCTGTACAGAACATTGAGAAAGTGAGCACCCAGATAAGAGAAAGATTGCTGCAACTCAGCTGTTGTTTAATACAAACAACTCACATGACCAAACATTAAATGCCAGTTCCAAAGCACTTCCTTAAGTTGCATTGCCCCTACTTCTTTCTCTGATCCACCGATTGTAAACAAAGTAATAACTTACTTGGTAAGGCTTTTAAAAGCACCTTACAATTGGGTGACATTGCTAGCACTTGTTATTTTGGCTTGTTTGAACAGCAAATATTTATCTTCCATTTTTGTTTTTGTTTTAAAAAGTAGGAGGTAGAGATATGGCAAATGCTGTATGGTAACAGTATGTTTATATAATAATGTCCTCTTCATTTAGTGGAATATTAAGTTCAGATCTAAAGTGCTAAGTTATTCCAGAAATTATTTCAGGATGCTTTGGTGGGTTCGGTAATCAGCTGACTTGCAGGGCAAGGTTCTCTGGGTGGGAATGATGTGTGGTTTTCTGCCTGGAAATGGTAACTTAGCAAAGCAAGTCATTTTAAGTGGCATGTACTGCTCTACTGCTAGATGAAATTAATGTACCCAACGTCGGCGGCAACAAACGTACCGCATGGTAAAGCGGCAAACCTTCTTCGGGGGGTGATAGGAGCGGTTGTTTCTGAGAAAAATGCCAACCCTGAGAGAACTCAGGTAGCAGTATTTATTGAGAAAAACACAAGCAAAATACAGTCTGCATATTCAGAAAACAATGACCTCAACAGGAGATTACTTCACCAGCATGAGAACACACAATCTTGGAAAGTCCCAGATGTTACCTTGCTAGGATGAGATCATACAGCCACGGAAAGTCTCATGGGAAAGTTTGGAAAGTCCCATGAGAAAGCACAACTGTGTATCTTGTACCTTGAACTTTCACCCATTTTCCTATTCCTTCTAAACTGGCAGAATCAAAACAGAATGAGGCACTCTGAGCAAAGATACTCCTACCCCACCAAGAATGCCCACATCTTCCTAGACTTACTGCTAGTTATACAAAGGCCTTACAGAAAATGATAAAATGATTAATAAATTATATTACCACACCCAAGCAGTCATTGTACTATTTTACTTGGTGGCAGGTGTCTGCAATGTAATAATACTTATTTCTTTATCTTTTAGTATTTCCTTCTTACAGGCAGCACATGCTCTTGTACTATTATGATAATATTTCATAGTTTCCCACTTGGACTCAACACTTGTGTTGATTCACTACTGTGGATTATTCACCACTTGATGAATGACTGCTGAATGTATGGACTGACTGAAAAGCATTAGATCCATTGATATACTGAATGCAAGAATGTTGAGGACATATTTATACAGCCATCAATCTTACCCAAAGCTCCTGTGGGTGCCACACAACCTAGTGTCTCAGTTGTTGTTTCTGTGCTCAGATTTAATATTAGCCATCAATGTAGAAATAGTTTTTCTTCTTCTGGATGTTTTAGTCTTTATTCCTGCAATTTCCCAGTTCTTCCATCCATACCAGTGGTGGGATTCAATTTTTTTTTTTTTTTGCTACCGGTTCTGTAGATGTGGCTTGGTGGGCGTGGCAGGGTAAGGATACTGTAAAATCTGCAGTCAGAAATGATATTTGCCAATTCTCCAAACTACTCAAAATTTCCGCTACTGGTTCTCCAGAACTGGTCAGAACCTGCTGAATGCCACCTTTGATCCATACCTTTTTGAAATCAGACAGTCATTTAATAGCAGTGGCTCAGTGGCTAAAACACTGAGCTTGTTGATTAGAAAGGTCAGCAATTCAGCAGTTTCAATCCCTAGCACTACGTAATGGAGTGAGCTCCCATTACTTGCCCCAGCTTCTGCCAACATAGCAGTTCCAAAGCATGTAAACATGCAAGTAGAAAAATAGGGATCACTTTGGTGGGAAGGTAACAGCGTTCTGTATGCTTTCGGTGTTTAGTCATGCCAGCTACATGACCCAGAGATGTATTTGGACAGTGCTGGCTCTTCGGCTTTGTAACAGGGATGAGCACTGCTCCTTAGAGCTGGAAAAGACTAGCATGTATGTGCGAGGGGAACTCTTACTGTTACAACTTAACTATTCATACAAAATCACAGTTGTGCATACATTCAAGAGAATGGAGAGCATATCATTAAAGCAGCCATATAAATTTCAAGATTCACATGACAGCTTCAAGACCTTATGGTGGCCATTCCTAAATGCACATGTATTCTCTTCATCCTTTAGTACAATATCTGTTAGATTTAATGCATTACAGCTTATGAGGTTTTATGAGAGATTTCAACAATATTTTGTCTGATCTGTGATGATCTGTTTACATCCATAAGGTTTGCATCATAAAATCATGAACATCCATGGATCACTCAGTCTATTGACAATGTGTTGTGATAGGTGGACAATATTTGGTTGAGAACTGAATTTATCTGTTTTATCTAGACCAAAAAAGATAGGACAATGGTACAAAATGACTGAGATCCCATTATGGTTTGGAGAAGGTTATGACTGTTTGGGGCAGATGTTTGAATTTTATTTTGTTTTTGTTTTTGTTTTTATTGTATCGAGTCTGTTCTAGGGCTACAATAACCCCTGTGTGTCCCTGGAGGAAGAAACAGTGACATTTTTGAATAATTGTTGCAACTGAAGCCTCTGTATCAGACATCATCATTTTATTGTCATGGAGGCTTGCTTTGGATGTCACTGAAATATGCGTGCACACACAAACACATGAAGCTTCCATGTTTACTATTTTCAGTTTTATGGGGGGAAAATACTCAGTCTCACCTTTCTCAGACTAGAGAAAGAAATCTAGAGCCCTAGCTACATTCAGATGCTTAAGGCATCTATTTTACTTTGATCTGAGAGTGGTTTCACTTTGTGAAATGAATCAAGGAATTAAAAGACTAGTCTTTGCAGTCTTCTGAATGGGTTGTCCAACCTTATGGATTATATTTTGGTCAATCCAGAAGAGCAAGTATACACAGTATTTTCACCTCAAATGGACCGAGGACTGAAACAGTATTCAGGAGCAGCAAAAGTGGAAGCATGATTCTTTCTTCTTTTTTATAAGTAGTATACTTGCACAGAAGCAAAAATAGCTACAAAAGCAATGATAAAGTACAATAAGAAAAGAAAAAAGAAAAAGCGAGGATTAATATATTACATGCAGACAGAATCTTCAGTTATAGAAGTCGTTGATTATTAATATGGACTCCATAATTTACACAGTCTGTGTAATGGTAAAATTAAATTACTGAGAACTCAGTGGGACCCCGAACAGCTTAGCAGGTTTGGGACATGAACTTATTTATGACTATACAATTTTGCATAAAAACTATGTGAAACAATAGCTTCTGCAGAACTGATAAACAATGGTTTTGACTTCCTGACAAGCTTCTAGTATCTATGAATAACAGTTTCCACAAGATATCCTGCTGAGTCAGAGTTAGGCTGAAGAATTCTTTCCTCAAGATGGAATCAACATTTGGAGTTTATTATACTTAATGGGTGGTGGTGAAAAGATAGAACTTCTCTATTTTGCATTTGTCTTTTGTTGAACCTTCACTAGTCAATATTCTGACACTGGAGAAAGGCAGCAACTGCACGAAAAGTGTAGAGAGAACTCAGTTAATTTAAATAAATTCAAATATCTAGAACAGTGGTCACCAACTGGTGGGCTGCAGCATACTGATGGTCCATGAGAACATTTTGGTGGTCCACAGAGAAATGTCACCCCCAGAGCACCCCCCAAAACAATTAAACCAGGCTACATGGGAACACAAGTCTGCACCACCCACATGACCCTCGGGAACACAAGGCTTGCATAGGAACAACACGAAGTAATGAGGGAAGGGGGCAAAAGGGCAGATGGGGGATAACTTGCTGGGCTGCTTCTTTCTGCTTCTTTCTTCTTCTGCTTTTGGCTGCACACAAAGAAAGCAGCAAAAGTCTTTCTCTCCCCCAAACTCCACCAGAAATGAGTCTTTGGGACCCTACAAGGCATCCTGCTCCAAGAGGCTATGCTGGCAAAGACTCATTTCTGGCAGAGTTTGGGGGTAGAGAAAGAAAGACTTCTGCTACTTCTGCTGCTTTCCTTGCATGAAGCCAAAGGTCTCTCTCTCACCCTCTGAAAAAGGAGCTGAAAATGGTATCCTGTGATCCCAAATAAAGAACGATCGACCAGTAGGAAAATGGGGTGTGGAATTTTCCTGCAGAATTTTTTGGGGATTTTCCCAAGGTGTCTGCAGAAAATCCCACAAAAAATCTGCAGAAAAATCCCCCACCCTGTTTTCCTACCGATTGCAGAATACACCCCCCTCTCTCTCCCCCACCCCTGAGAACGGAGCTGAAATGCAGATTAGTAATGTGTCTGCCTTGGAGGGGTGGGGAGGTGAGGGACCTGTCTCTCTCTCTCTCTGTGTGTGTGTGTGTGTGTGTGTGTGTGAGAGAGAGAGAGAGAGAGAGAGAGAGAACACCACCAGCCCTCTGAGGTTAGATCATCTTTCTCTCTTTCTCTCTCTCTCTCTCTTCTCTCTCTCTCTCTCTCTCTCTCTCTCTCCACCACCAATGTCAACAAGCCACCTCACAAAATTCAGTGGTTCATATTAGTGATCCATATTGCAGGATCTCTCTCTCTCTCTCTCTCTCTCTCTCTCTCTCTCTCTCTCTCTCTCTCTCTCTCTCACACCACATGTCAGCAAGCCACCCTCAGTCAAAATTCATATTAGTGGTTCCTGCGATTTAAAATTATGAGTTTGGTGGTCCCGGGAGTGCAAAAGGTTGGTGACCCTGATCTAGAAGAACCAGTGTGGTCTAGTGATTAAGACACCAAGTTAGAAATTGGAAGACTGTGAGTTTTAGTCCTGTCTTAGCCATGAAAGCCAGCAAGTGACCTTTAACCAATCACTGTCTCTCAGCCCAACGCACCTCAACAAGGTTGTTGTTGTGGGGAAAAGTAGGAGGAGAAAGAAGTATTAGATATGTTTGCCATTTTGTGTTGTTTATAAAAAATAATAAATGTGGGATATAAATAAATAAATAAAACAAAACCAGATGGATTATATCTTACAGTACTGAAAGAACTAGCAGAAGTGATCACAGAAACTGCAGTAATCTTTGGCTAATAAAATTCCACTAGAATAGAGGAAAACTAATGCTATCCCCATCTTCAAAAAGAGGAGAAAAAGAAAAAGAAAGAACTAGGAAACTAAGGGCCTATCAGTTTGACATCTATAATGGGCAAAATCCTTTAACAAAGTTGCTGGGAGTCAGCATAAACTGTACATTTTAATAAATAGTAATATAGTGCTCAAACAGCATATCTGTGAGCACTTGGATAAGTATGTTACAATAAATAGAAACTAGCATGGGATTTTCTTAAACAAATCATCCTAAACTAATTTTATTACCTTTGATAAAGTTGCTATCTTATTACATTTGGAGAAAGACACAGATATAGTATACCTGAACCTCTGTAAAGTCTTTGACAGAATCTTTCATGAAATTCTCCTTAATAAAATTGGCAAAATGTGGGCTAATTGATGCTCCTGTTAGATGGATTAATAATTGACTAGATGATCATATCCAATTTTAAGATGGGAAGGATATGCTGAGTACGATGTCATGAGGCTTTTCTCTTTTTTATCAGAGAATTGGGTGAGGGAATTGAGGGGATGCTTATAAAGTTTGCAGATGACACAAAACTAGGCAAGGTAGATAATACCTCAGGTGAAAATGAGAAGATTCCAAAAGACTAAGACTGGCTTGAGCACTGGGCTGAAACAAATAAGATAGAAATGTAAAGTTCTTCATCTGAGTAAAAAATACAATAAAAGCATAAGTGTAGAGTTGGGGAGAGCTGGCTTGGCAGTAACACATACAAAAGGAATCTGTGTGTCCTTATTGACTACAAGTTAAACATCAGCTAACATATAATGCAGTTGCTAAAAAAGCAAATGCTGTAAGTGCCTCATAAGAAGTAATTTTTCTACTCTGTTCACTTAGAATACTAAGTCCAGTTCTGAGCAGCACAGTTTAAAAGGATAATGACAAGTTGTAAAGAGTTCAAAGGAGGGCTAAGATAATCACAAGGGATGAAGAGCAGTTAAAGGATCTAGGTATGTTTACCCTTAGAGAAGGGACAACTGTCCTCAAATATCAGACTGTCACACAGAAGTGCAAATTAGTTGGTTAAATCAAGGAACTACAGACTAATAATCAGAAGTCACTTCCTGATCATACAAACTGCCTACCAATGAAACACACTGTCAACATAACAGAACAACAGAATAACAGAGTTGGAAGAGGACCTTGAATGTCTTCTAGTCCAATTATCTGCTCAAGCAGGAAACCTTATACCATTTCAGAAGAGTGGCTGTCCAATCTCTTCTTAAAAGAGTCCCTTCAGTGATGGAGCACCCACAAGATCTGAAAGCAAACCGTTCCACTGCTTGATTGTTCTGTCAAGAAATTTCTCCTTATTTGTAGGTTGGTTCTCTGTGAATTCTCATTTGCTGGAAACTGTTGGACAGTTGTCTGTCACAGATGCTGTAGTATATATTGTATTGATCAAGGAGGAGCAAAATAAATTCTAAAGTCCCTTCCAATTCTGTAACTCTATGAAGAGAAATAGAAATGAAAAAGATGCTTTAGCTGAAGTTTAGGCTCAAAATTTTCCTGAAGTTCATGCCTAGTTTAATTTATATTATAGAGACACTTTTGTAATATGCAAAATAAAGTTTATATTTATGTGTTTGCATTGTGCGTGAATCCATATATTATTGACTTGTTAGACATTAGATTCCCTAGTCTCATTCAATCTTCATCTTAAGAAGACAAATATTTCTAAATATATTAGGGAAATGATTCCGATAAAAACACATGTGGGTTCTGCAGTATAATTTATATTATCTAGGACAAATATCCAAGGTGTTGTATTCAGTACATAGATAAAATAATAACTGATCTATTTACAGTTTTTTAGTGATTGCAATCCTGATATCTCACCAACTATGAGAATCTGTTGTAAAACATTTTAGTTCATATAATTACAATTTATCTGCTTTGACAGTAATCAAAAGAATAGCTTTTGTCAATGTATTGCCTTTTAGATGGTTTGAAGATAACTCTTAAAATCCCCAGCTAGACTTTACATGTCTGTCACTGAATATTATGTTCCAATCCACTTGGGAGACATTGAATATAGAATAGCTGTAGCTGGAGTTCCAGAAATAGTGAAAAATTAAAATATGACTTTTGGATTCATAAATTGGACACTTAACAGGTAACCTAGAACAATGTTTCTCAACCTCAGTAACTTAAGATGTATGGACATCAACTCTCAGCATTCCATAGTCAGAATGCTGCGTGTGAAATTCTGGAAGTTGGAAGACTCACATCCTAAAGTCACTAAGGTTGAGAAATATTGACTTGGAGGATACACGAAATAAAACTAATGCCACCCATGAAAATAGTCTGTCTTTAAAAAGTTGACATAGGCTACTGCATCATACTGTATGTTACCTCAGCAGAAGCAAATACAATTCCAAAATTTTTGATTTTAGATTTACAACATCATTTTAGAACCCTTTTAAAAAAATCAGTTACTTGTAGAGTTTGCACCTGAAAAATAGTTCATACATTTTAAACTGACAAGTAAAAACAAATAATGGTCTTTATAACTGTAATTATACAGAGTGGTATAACAGAGATCTAAAAACTGTGTACTGAAAATGTGAATAAAAATATTCCATTAAAAGGATCCATCTATTTAACAGAACTCCATGATTCACTCTGCAGACAAATCTAACTCTTAGCAAAATGATGACGTAAGTTATGAGACTCTACTATATTACAGCTCAGTCTCAAAGTTTTCTGTCACACTCACAAATTTCACTACATTTAATGAATCTATCTAAAAAAAAAACCTTGCAAAAGTAGCAGATATTTTAATCTGCTTAAAAATCTGTGTCTGAATTCCATTCTTCCAATATTGTCTTCCAAATATACAACAGGCCATATGATGAAAGACAATTATTATAATTCAAGAGATTAATGCATATGTAATTTTTTTCTAAGCTCTTTATCTATTTTCACATACAGGGATGACTGTGAGTGGCTGATTTAAAAAGTCAAGGTGTACACCATCCTAATAAGATTTAGGCTTAACATGAGCAATTTTTATGGAGCTTAGAGACACTTTTTTTCTTTTGATAAGAAAAGTCCTGATACTAAAGAAGGGTTGTGATGCACTGACATCACTATAGCTGGTAGAATTGGTAGTTTTCAGGGATCTTTTAAGCTGGAATCAGATTAAGCACATATAAAAGCTTACACAGCCACTTTTAACTATCCCCCCCCCCCCCAATCTCCCTAAAATAATGTTTTTAAAGGTTGAAAAAAGTTCAAGGGATGAATTACGCTTCTAGGAAATGAAAGACAAAAATGAAAGAAGTTCATCAAGAAGCAGATTGTACATAAACTTAATTCTATCATTATCCAATGCTGATAATTGCATTTGCATTAAGCCACAGGGTCTGATACAAGTATGCATGATGTTTACGTTTTAGAAGATAAAACACGCTGGAAATTGACCTAAAATGCTCAATATGTTCTGGTTACATAGTATCATTAATATTGGCAATCAAAGTGCACATAGAGAATTCATGGATATCACTTTCACATCTTATATTCAGATCACATGGAGTGTCTTCCTAAATATTACCAAGTTCTATACTATTGTGGGTGCTTTCTGAAAACTTGAATAAAACTTGAATGCAATTCAAATATTATATACTATATGTTGTCCCACATTAGGTAGAATTTCTTTGTGGTATTTTTCAAGGCTCTCTTGCAGTTATAAAAATAAATAAATTAAATCATTTTAAGGTTGATCTTTCACATAAGAACAACTATTCCTTTGGGATGTCAACCTGAACCTGTATAATTCATTGCCTAGTGTCCAATACTAAGGCTTCCTTTCCTTGGGGGAGGGGATTCAATTTCAACCTTTCAAACAGCCCAGTTTCATCCATCTTTTGTTTTCTATTGGTGGCACTCCTGCTGATGTTAGTAGTAGTGGTAAGAAAGCTTTAACTTTAATAAAGTTAGGAAAAAACTGAAAAAAGTACATGAGGGTGGCTGGAAGAGGAAGCCTTCCAATTATTTCAGAGGTAGCTTTTGCTAAGAAATAATTTCTCCTTCCCCAATACAGTCAGTTCCTTTAAAATTGCCAGTTTGATTTTTTTAGGTTGTCACAACACTGTTGTATTCAGCACCCATAGTGCCCTGACACAAAACCACAGCTGGGTGTGTTCCTCCCTGCACTAGCCACAGAACAGGGAAGCTATTTATTTCGGATGCAACCTTCTGCTCTATGACTCAGTTTTCAACTGGAAAACTGGCCACAGCCTTCTAGAAGATCTGAACTGTTGGCATCTTCCCTAGTTTTCCCTAGCATACCTCCCACTTTTCTCAAACCCAGGCTCTCTTTCCTTTCCTGAACGCACACAGACACACAGTGTTTAATAATAGCCATTGTTACACACAATAACCTTGAAAGTCTAGAAGAAAGGGCATTGCTGTGCTATAATGAGTGTTTGGTGCTATAGCAGGTGGGAAAGGCTTTGGGGATCTGGACAGATTAGGTGGAAAGAGGGCTCTAGCAGATGTTGAAGCTGGATGATGTATTGCTGTTCACTCTGGGATTCAGACAATACCAGCTCAAATGTAGAACAAGGAAAAGAGCAAAAATTGGATTCCTCTCATTCAAACTATGCCAGATACCACACCTACTTGAAATAAAATGTTTTGGAGGAGCAGAAGAGGAGGAAGTACTTATCTTTGAGGTTCATTTCTATAAATTTGGCAAATGCAATGGTTTTTTTTATGATTGATGCGGCTTTGTTTGTTTTCCTTAATATTGCTGCATACCCTTACAGTTACTGCTGAATTGCCTTTAGAAGGGTGAGGTAGGTAGGTAGGGTGTTTTTTATTGTTTGTATAATGGCTTTTTATTTTTTTTATTGCCACCAGAGTCACTGAAAATAAGTGGGTACTTATACAAATTTTCTTAAATAAATAATTAGAGGACGTCTTCTTTTTCTCCAATTTTTGCTTTTACCGAAGTTTCCACCTCTCTTCCAAAGATTAGATAAATCTTATTGCTCTCTCCTAAAATTATTTTTATGGTTTATTTTTCTGTATGGTTGATTTATGATAGTTTGCTAATCCCAGAAACAAAGCATAGCCTCTGAATGTTATCAATAGATTAGATACATAATTCTCAAAAGATTGAACAACAAGAAATTTTAAAGAAGCTCTGACTTATTTAATGTTTTTCTAAGAAATGCAGGCACTATCAATAGTTACTACCATCTAACTACTATCACAAATTTAAGTAATTCAGATAATTATTGCGCATTTTTTGTTTAAAAAGGAAAATAGATATTAGAAGGTTGTATCAAATGAGTATATGATAATAAGGCTTGAAATGATGCAAAAAGTCTCAAATTACAGAAAAGAGTTTCATGAGAATAAGTTGCATTGAATACTCAATCAAGTAGAGAGTAAAGATAAATATATTAATAAGTTATATGTATACAAATCAACCTACATTTTAACAGGATCACACCATTGCTGAAGGCAAAAGAAAAGTTGCAGTTTTGATTTCCTTCTACTCACCTCATCTTCAGGCCTAGATTTTGAAGAAACTCAGATTTGCAATTATGAAACTCAGATTTGCAATTATGAAACAGATATATACAGAGACACTCCCCTTTGTCTCCCTTATCCCACACAGTTACAAAGCAGCTTCTCTCAGATGCACTAGCTATTCAGATTTGAAAGGAGAATCTAAGAAGAATATTGCTGAAATGGCAAAAGGTTCTTGATTCTGTGACAGCTAGCCGGATGTCTCTGGAAAACCTACTACTGTAATGAGAACCGAGGCTCTCTTATTGTTTTCCTAGTATCAAGTATTGAAAAGCATGCTGTCTTTGAACTGTTTACTATGACTAATTACTATTAATAGACTCATCCTTGATGAATCTTTTAAAACTCCTCTGGAAGTCCTATCAGCGGTAGTTTATTATTCCTTAAAACAACCTTCAGCTACAGTCTCCTGAAGTGCTTTCTTAATTTTCTGGCACTGGACTCAATAGAGTAAAAGACAGAAAACTTTTTTAAAAGAGAGACCTTCCAATCTGTGTTTTTGCCCCAGCAATCTGGAAGAACTTTGGATGTTGCAGTTGCTATGGCACAGGATATATACATACCTTCATGTGCCAGAATTCAACTGCTAATGGTTGTGCAAAAAAATAAAGCTGTAAAGGAAATCAGCCTGAAGTCATAGCAGTCTGCATGTGCAGTCAAGGGCAAAGCAAAATATAAGAATGTTCACAGTTTTTAACAATGTACAGCCTTAGCTGACCACATTTTTATGCATAATAAGGAGGGAGCAATTTCAGAAGGGAACTGCTAACTGAGAGCAACAACCAATGTGCATAAAATGCCATCTTTGAGGATTATGGGGCATAAGGAGCTTTGCACAAAGCATTTCTGAGCCCTTTTTAAGCTGCAGTAACATATTGGGCATGTTCTGTGTCCTTAGATGGTCACATTAAGCAAGTTAATGTGCTCTGCCCTTAAAACTCATAAAACTGATCCTTCTGCTTTAATCTCTGCTCTCAGCTATCTGTAGCACTTCATCAAACAGCTTCCTGTGCTCTCTTCTTCTCTATTCTGAGAAAACCTGGATTAGAAAAACTTCAAGGAGACCCATCAGAACAAGTCAAGCAAGCACAACCAAGATGTTTCAAGATGAATTCCTGTAAATAAATGTAGTTTCTTCACCGCACATTTTATAAAACTGCACACTATAAATATAAGCTAAAGACAGGATCAGCTTCTAAGTTGAACCATTAATTGTGCTTTTGTTAATAAAAAAGATAAGTCCTAACTTCAACAATTCTCATTCTTAATTGTAAGATTTAGAGTAATAAATCTGAAGTAGAACTTTAGAATAAATATAAAATAAATAAAAGACTTGTATAACAATATGATGCATCATTAGTTCAGGTTTTTGGCAGATGCACTATAATGGTTAAAATCATGTCATATAAAAGTTTTGTTTTGTTTGTATCTTATATTTTCTTTTTATGTAGAGCTGTCTCCAAAACCACTATGATGCATTGATACCTTATCTCTTCTGAAGGTCCTACCTGATAATGTGTATCAGTACTCATTATCTCTCACATGGGTACAGAATGCTAGTTAAGCTCTTGGAACATGGTAGGGGGGAGAAATAAAAAATGAAATTTTGTAAAAATTTGATTCTGCAGTAGAACCAATACTTCTTTCAGGATTCCAGAAAAGTCATGAAAATGTGCAGACATACAGTAAACATCTGAGAGAAATTGTATTATGATCAGAGTTAATAAGAATAAAAATGATTCAAGAAGGGAGATGAATTTAAGACAGCCTTTGGATAATCAACAGAATGGTACCTGAGTTTTAGAAAAATGTTCCAGTCTCTCATAATTTGATGAACCAATAGAGGTTAGGGGATAGCACAGTTCAATTTAGAGTTATGAGATCTGCACTCATCCTTTTGACTTTCTGTAGAGACGTGAAAACCTGGTTCCGCCAGCTGACCTGGGACCCCAATTGCAGTGCATTATTCTGAAAGTGGCTACTGGATTAGGAAAGACCCCACCATTTTCTGTGTACATGTTCCCCACATCCCCATCTTTTAACAGTATTTATTGCTGTTTTTTTTTCTTTATTATTTTAATGTATTAATTTTAATGGTTTTAAGCCACCCAGAGTCATCTCTGGATAAGACGGGGAATACATAAATTTAATAAACAAAATAAATAAATAAATAAATAAAGCAGGGTTGAATGAGACACTGAGGTTGAAATAGAAAGAAAGAAAGATTAAAGAGAACAATGGAAAACACAAAAAAATATAAGAAAAATAAATGCATGGGCTCAAGCAGTATTTCAGCTTTTGCTAATTATTGCTCATGTTAATTTTGTTGTAGTTCAGCAAAATTTGATCCCAAACACAATTAGAACTCATCTTAAAGTTATCATTGTTTATTTGTATTCTAAATTCTGTCTTCATTAGTTTATCTATAGAAGAATCTATCAATTTCAGTTTTTTTTTTGATATTTTTCTTTTATTTCCATTTTAAATATGTTTTATGTTATTCAATATTACTTTAAGGTTTTAATTGGCTTAAGCCTTAACAAAAAGTCATTTACATCCATGCCCTATGTTTAGACAGTTTGCAAGCAAATCTAACAAAAAAAATATTCCTTCTTTTGTACTACTACTACTATTAATGACCACATTTGTATGCCCCTTTCCTTAAACAATAAATATTTTGGTAAAGATATGCACAAAATAATAAAGAAACATTTTGTTTTTGACCTGAGGTTCTAACCAACCATTTTGGAGCAGTCTCGGTTTGGCAGAAATTAAACTTTGATAGTTTTGTTTGTTGTGGCTTTCAAATGAAAGAAAATCCTGATAAGCTGAGTTGGGCAAGGCTACTGTGCATTGTCCTTTCTCTACCCCCAGCAGATCTAACTCCCGCTAGCCCCAGCTGCACCCTCAATGTTGATTGCCAGAACATTCCTTCCTCCTTCTCTCCTCCCATCCATAATGATTTATCTCCCTCTTCATCTATCTTAATATTCCCATATACTACACTTGATCTTAGGCAAAAGGTCAAAAAGGACTCCTAATTTTCCCAGTGCCTTCCCTCCTTTCATGACTGCCACTGATGATACCCAAAAAATAATATATCCCAGTAATCTGTCTTCTGACCTAAACAACCCTCTGTCCGTCTGTTATATAAGTCACTTCTACCAATTTTCCTCATTCACCTTTAAATAACTTTTTTTTTCCCTTGGGGCAATTATGAACTGGTCTATGCCCAGAACAAAACAGAGCTGTTTCAGTTTATGTTCAAGCCAAACTATTTTTCAGGCATAAAAGTCTGGAAACTAGCTGTCCTATATACCGAAAGGTTTGTCCATATAACATTTTTCACATTGCTATTTTTCGTGTGCATTCAAAAGACTGGATAAAAAAGAGAAGAAAAGTTTGAAAAGATAACTATGTTTTGGCTTATATTGTACAAACCAATATATAATACAAACCAATCCATGCACAGAGCAGACATCCAGCTATAGGGAACAGGATTTTCATTCAAACAGGCAAACTTTTTGCTTTTCCAAATCTACTTCAGATTCTTAACCATCCAGAAAAAACAATTGGTTACACCGGGGCATGAGAGATAAAATCAATTATGTTGTAAGTTGACAGACATAACTAAATTCAACCAAATAACTTAATGTGACAACAGTTTGGATATTGGCCAGAAGATAAGAGTGAGAGAGAAATGGAAAGCAAGGAAGAAAAGACAAGGTTTAATATACTTTATGCTATACTAAATATTGTATTGCTTTCTGGGACAACTAGTATTAGTTTTTAACAGAATTTTAAAAAGACAATCTGTTACAGTCTTGAATACCGTTTCAAGGATTCTGTCACTTCTCAAGTCTTACCAAAGGTTCTATCTGGAAGTTGCAAGGCTCAGATACACTGAATTAATGAGATCCCATTTAACCAATGTTGAAACATCACCAGCAACAGTCCAATCTCCTATTAATCTTTCCAGATATGTCATAGCTGTCTTATCCAGAACACTGAAAAGGAATCCATTCCTTATTGATTTTTGAGGTTTTATTTTAGAAAAGCAGATGAATTTAGCACTAAAGAATATAATGGTGAAGGCTGTACTTTCAAGCATTGCATATCAAATGTTGTATATGATGCAAAGAACAAGGCCGATTAAGCCCCTTGAAAGAAAATTACCCATCATGCCACAGAGCGGACAAAACAGCTGTAGTTAAATTCCACAGGGACTCTGTTACCATGGGGAAATGATGTTAGTTCAAGTTAATGGAAGCCATATTATAGCAGTAAATTATTTTACTGCTAGACTAAGAAGGCCACGGTCAAACAATTGCTTTTCAAATCTACTGAGACCACATTAATAAAGCCATTATCTGAGTACAACAATTTCAAATATGCTCTACAGGGATTCAAGTTTAATGATTTCAGCATCTAGTGAAGGCCCACTTACAACATTATTCTGAACATCACGGTAAATATATATATATATATCCTGTTCAGGTCCCATTGCTAGGTCTCCCTTATTGATTATTCTGGAAGATACAGACCAATGACTCCTTTCCAAACTATTGATATCTAAGTAACTGAAACAGGCTACAGTGTTATATGCATCCATTTTTTCGTAGCTAAAATATTACAGAATCTGAATAGAGTTTTTAAAAGTGAATGGAAATTATTTGAACACAGAAGTAGAGTTTTAGAAATGGGGGATTGGCTATTCAACTATAAGTATGAGGCCTGTTTGAAAGTACGTCTGTCTGTCAAATCCACCTTGGTTATGGTTTAAAAAAAGATGTTTGTTTGCCTGAACAAACAAAATTTGATACCAACATAATTGTCATGATTCAAAAACCTCCCAGGAAAGATGGGCACCTCTACTACCTTGTCTGAAAGCCTGTCCTTTCTTTTCCTTGTGGGGTTCAAATATGGAAGATTACATGAAAAAAAGTTGATATCTTATGTACTCATTTTGCCATTCTATTCAGATAGCTGTTACAACATTCAAAGAGGTAAAACTTAGGGCAGTTACCTGGTGGAATTTCTTAATATATATGCTTGATGTTGATAAGGAATCTTTATTTTAAAAACAGTAGACTTCCATGGATATATCAGGATAATTTCTATAGATCTGGTATTTTCCAGGACACATCCTGGAAAAACATAAGGAAATGAGTGTTTATCCTGAAATGGTTGCAGCTTTATAACATTGAAATAGCCATTAGCTGCTTCCTTTTTTTATTCACCAAAAGTAAATGGGAGGGTGAGCTGTGAAATGAGGAAGGAGAGAGTCACTCAGACCTTTCCATCTTCTGATCTCAGATTGTAAAATGAAGGTTCTGTGATTAGCAATTTGACAACTGAAAAAGTGGGGGGAGGAGAAGAGGAAATAGGAAAAGCTACCCATGAAGAAAAACATCATGGGAATGCTGAGACAAGGTGCTAATTTGAAAGCATGATAAAGCCCATGTGCCAGAGCCCATTGTTTAAAATCTACCAAACTGTAATGCCAATGGCTGATATGAAACACTGCATTTTGGAAGATATAAGATAATCAGAACCTATGGAACAGTGGTGGGATTCAATTTTTTTTACTACCGGTTCTGTGGGCGTGGCTTGGTGGGCGCGGCATGGGGCTTAGTGGTATGGCAGGGGAAGGATACTGCAAAATCTCCATTGCCTCCCCACCCCACTTACCTGCTTTCCAGCTCCGTTCTCCTGTGCAGGGCAACCAAAGAAGATCCAGCCAATCAGCTGGGACTCGGGAGGCAGAAAATAGATGGGGGTGGGGACAATGAGAGGTGGTATTTACTGGTTCCCTGAACTACTCAAAATTTCTGCTACTGGTTCTCCAAAACTGGTCAGAACCTGCTGAATACCACTTCTGCTATGGAGTAAATTAAGTCAGAAGGCTGCCACTCTATTGATTGAATTATAATTTGTTGTAGTAATTATGATACCAGGCTAGAAATCAGAAACTTATAAGTCTCCTATTAGGCACAAGACCTTGGGTCATTCTCAGCCCTAAGAAGAAGCTAATGGTAAAGAACTTCCAAAATCTTGTCAGAAATAGCTTGTGCGGAATAGCATTGAGGATATACTGCTGCAGAGCAGAAAGCTCAGAAATGAAAAGGTATGAAAAGTCCTTTCAACTAGTACTATGGCCTACTGTGGTGGCACAGTGGTTAGAATGCAGTACTGCAGGCTAGTTCTGCAGACTGACTGCTGGCTGCCAGCAGTTTGGCGGATCGAATCTCACCAGGCTCAAGGTTGACTCAGCCTTCCATCTTTCCGAGGCTGGTAAAATGAAGACCCAGATTGTTGGGGACAATATGCTGACTCTATAAACCGCTTAGAGAAGGCTGTGAAACACTGTGAAGTGGTATATATGGCTAAGTGCTATTGCTATTAGAAATTAAGCATTTTGACCCCAAGAATATTTTTTCTTAGCTTTAAATTGAATGAACTGAACATCTACGTATATGCCAATCACCAAGGAATCTTAGATATGTAACATCCTGGGACATTTTGTCACCAGCTACTTTTCTATTATAGACCTCAAGCATGAATGAATGACTCACGAAGAAGCAAAGCAACTACTATTATTACCATCCCACCTAACATTTAAATATAATTGAAATATTCCTGTCTCCTATAAGTATTTGCCTGGTGAGTTCCATCTGGGAAGTTCCAGATTTTAAACTTTGCAGCTGGTTGCAAACAACTGGACACAAGAATGTATTCAGTGCTACCCTTGGAATATAAATAGACTTAGAACTGAAATCAGGAAAAAAAAGTGAAGTCCTGCTTTTGAGAATTCTACAGGTACGACTTTAAACATCTTATTATGAAAATTCATTGAAATCAGTGGCATTTTGGACTAAGATATTCATAGGATTGCCCGGTATTATAGAACACACAACTTAAGTCCACAGTAAGTGTACAAGATTCCTGCTTGGTTTCCATCCTTTTAGGAATCCTTAAAAATATCTTCAACACGCCCAGATTCACAAATTATTATCAGCAATGCCATAAAGACTGTTTTTAATGTGATGCTTGATATTAAAATCCAATTTCTAGCCTACGCTTAATTGCTGTTAATTAATCAAACATACTATTCAATTATTGCTTTCAGCCTTCTGCAGATCTGCCATAGCCTCTAATTGAAAGCCCGGCTTTCTCCATTTCTCTTTTAATCCTTAATAGTGTTTTAATGTATTTGTAGAGTTCAGCTATATCAGTGTTACTAAAAGGGTTTGTTTCTTTTGAAGAAGAATTTTCCAAATCAGCATTTTCCTGCTGATTTGCCAGCTGTTTCAATAAATACCCATCTTCAAACTTCAAACAACTGGTTTGCTCTCTTACATAAATCTTCACGTTACCTCAGACTTTGGATTCTTTTGTCAGGACTATGTAGAATCGAAAGAAGACATTTCATGACTTGCATGCACAACCTTTCTGCTGTCTTAAGGGGAGGGGAAAACATCTGCACTTTTAAAGCATGGAAGAAAAATCAAGCCTACGATTTTGTTCCATTTTTGATGTTTTTTTTTTAATTCTCTGACTACAGGGAAAATAATTGTTTGGTACCTTTCATTTCAAAGATGATTTGGCTTCTCCATATCCTATCTAAATATGAAAGATACCTTTCTTTATTCAGCTGAACACCAGTGATAACTTCACGAGGCAAAAGTCAAACATATGTTGATGATTTTAAAAAAAAGGAGAAGTTGTTTATGCAAAATGGTCCCAGGCAAAATAAAACATGAAATAGCTATAACCTTGTAAGAGGTAAAGCACAGCAGGAAACAACTCTTTCAGCTTTACATTTTAATCAAACTCTGTACTTGATTACAGTCTGAATATCTTCATTAAAAAAAAAATCCAAATATGTTACAAATTAAGCCTGTAAGTTAAAGTCAGCTGACAATTGTGGAATGCCAGGGAGTCTGTTTTATCAAGAATAAGGAAATCTTCCATTCAATTCACGCTGTAAAAGAACTTGGCTAATTCACACTGGCTGAACAAAGTTGTGAACTGAAAGGCAGTTAGATTTTGATATTTATACAGTTTCAAATTTTTCAGTTCACTTCTTCAATCAAAATGAATTTTCAGATGGGAGATATATGCAGGGATGGGATTCAGTTTTTTTAACAACTGGCTCTGTGGGCGTGATTTAGTTGGTGGGTGTGGCCAGCTTGACATCACTCATGTCAAGGGGCACTTCTCCTCACCTGGCCTCTCATGACAGTGAGAGTGCTGCAACGGTCATAAGTGTGAAAAATGGTCATAAGTAATTTTTTTCAGTGCCATTATAACTTTGAATTTTTACTAAATGAACTGTTGTAAGTCAAGGATTTGGCTGTACAAAAATACAAAAAGCTTCTTTGCTTTGCTTTGGATTAAAAATACCTGCAAGCCAGAGGTACAAATCAGGCAGGATGTCAGAGCACCTTGAGGAATGAAAATAGTTAAAATGCAATGATAATTATCAAACAGCTATCTCTTGCTCATAAAGTGAAACCCTTTAGCAGAGAGGTCATTTAAGCTCTCCAGAAAAAGCACACCCAGGAAAAGCAATCCTTAGATCCATTTGCACCACTTAAAAATACCAGCTGGTCTCACTCATCTCACAAGATATCCTAAGGAGATCATCTAGATTTAAGGAACGGTCACATGCCCCCCCAGAAAGGCAGTAAAAAAAATCAGTGCCAAGCTTGCATCCTGCCTCTTGGAAGTATACCCCAAAAGGACAGTGCCAGACAGTATTAAAGTAGTGAAAGAAGATCCCCTCCCCAGATAGAAAAAGAAACCATGAGGCAGGAAAAAATTCAAACACAATACAAATAATGAAATCACAACAGTAGCTGTTGCTTGTGGAAGCTGAATAGTGAAAATTATCCCATCAATAAACACAGGATTAAACATCACCAAGCACAGAATTAACTTTCACCAAAAACCAGTTTTAGACCAAAACTCAGAAAGGGTATGTAAACTCACGTTTGAATGTCAATCTTTCTAGCTAGCCAAGAAGCCTTGCTGAATGTCACTCATCTTGGTTCCCGGTCACTAAAAGCTTTGCTTCATTATTCAATTATTTCTTCAAAGTGCTGAATGTCCAGGAAGTATTTTCTCCCAACAGCAGTGTAAAAATCTTAAAACAGCTCTTCCCCTTTAAGAAAGTCAAGTCTCAGAAGCTGCGGAGACAGGAAGTCTAGGTGTACTGGCAAGAATGTAATAAGGGTGGAAAAAAACAAAAGGAGATTGCTTCTAACTACGGGTTCTCTGAACTGCTTAGAAAGTTAACAAGGGGTTCTATAGAACCAGACAGAACCGGTAGAATCCCACTCCTGGATCCATGTATATATTAGTTAAAAAGAAAAAAATCATATTAGAGAAATATTTTTACAAACATTCAATTTAGGAGAATTGTTTGCAAAAAATAATGAACTGGTATGGTATAGTGGTTAAGGTACCAGGCTAGGAAGCAAGAGCTATCAGTTCAAGTCATGCCTTAATCACCTGGGTAATGATTGGTCATCCCAATCACTCTCTCTTAGTGCAACTCAACTCACAGGGTCGTTGTTATGGGAAAAATAGGAGGAGGGAGGTATGTTGGTCCAAAGATATTAGAGTGAATAATCACAGGGATTCAGAAATTGAAAAAAATAAACTTAAGGCTAAAACTATCAGTAAAAATAATGAGAACAAATTTGTTTGCAAGTTTTTGGAGTCAAGAAAGTTTATGGTTATATATTGTATTTATGGACCACTAAAAGCTAAAGGTCTTTGGAATAAAATAAAATGATCGTACAATATCCAATATTATGGTATTTATTCAAAAAAGAACATTTATGAATCTAGAAAGTATGTTTTCAATCAGCTTCTTCTCTTATGACTGATTATTCTTGCAATATATGTTTATAAAGTTGGTTAAGCTGGAATAATGCTTAAAAGCCCTCTAAAAATGGCCAAATGGAGAAGTTATCTGGGTGGAAATGTATGTTATGTTTAGAAAAAATCTGTTTGAAGGTTTGAAAACTAAATCCCAATCCTGACTTGCTGCCTCTTAGGAACAGAAGTTGCTGAAATTGGAAACTGGGATCATGTTGGTAAAGCTAAATGTTCCTGAGTACATATTCAATTGATCTCAGAAAGAAAATTTTATATAACTTAATACATCCTGTATAGCATAACAGTTAAGCATTTTGGCACTGGAAATCCAGGTTGGTTCATGTTCCATGAAAGCTGAGTGGTGGCTTTGGGAGAGTTACATTCTTTACCTCCTAGGCGGGTCATTGCTGTGTGGAAAAAGAAAAATAGGAGCAGCAAACATTCTTTGAAATTGTGTTGTAGGCCTCCTTGAACTCCTGACTGAAAGGTAGGATATAATATAATAAACATCTGCTTAGACATACAATGCAACTTCATTTGAATTATTATGATAGATTTGGTCAATACAGATCAAACATGATGTTTTAGTATTAGAAAAGGGTCTCTTAAACTTTTAACTTAAAGTATTAAAGGGCTAAAGCAAATCCCCGGGATACAACATTTGAGGGGCAACATGAGAGAGAGAGAGAGAGAGAGAGAGAAAGAGAGAGAGAGAGGGAGGGATGGAGGGAGAGAAGGGGGGAGAAAGAGAGAGTGACCTGACTCATCCAGTAAAATTAATGGTGAGAAATTCAGGGAAGAGCACAAAAGTATTTCTTTGCAAAGTTTAACATTTAATTGTGAAATTTGCTACCATAAGAGATCAAAAAGAATCCCATTGGACAAAGTTATAAAGGGTTTTACTTATGATGGCAATATTATGATCAGTAATAACAAAAAGCATTCCTCTGAAAACCAGTTGCTGAGAAACATGAGTGAAAAGATGCTATTATATTGATCTTGGACTGGACAGGCTTTTAATCTTATGCATTAAGGTTTTCTTATCTCCTTATTGACAGAACTCTGACTAGAAGCTACATAAATATAGGTACTTTGTATTTAATGGAATATTTTTGTCTATCAAAATAACTTGTTTAATCGCCATTCTAATGACAACAGAAAGTGGCTGAATATTTCAAAGGAAAGATGTGAAACAAACTTAACACACTGAATAGGATATACTTCAAAGATACTGACATTTGGATGTAGTTAGGACAATTAGCTATGAATGCATTAACTAATTTCTTCAACTTTCTAAGAGATGAACGTTTTAACATTTTAGTGCTGTCAGGTCACAGCGAATAGTCGTGATATGTTTAATGTCCTTAAACTATCAGAAGAAAAAGCATAAGCTTTGTGAGGTGCTAGCTTAATAGGGGCTTATAAAAATAGAACAAAGCTGACATAGGGGAGCAAACCTTTTTTTGGCAAATGGCAGGCAACCCTTTCAGATTGTTTCATCCCCTCTGATCAGACTTTCTGGTACAAATTTATAAGACAGTCATCTATTCCTGGTTTTATTCTCTGCTTCTTAAATTCATCTTTTGTATTAGATAAAAAGGTGGGATATGTGTCCAAGATATACACTGGCGCAGGAAATTCAGTATATCCATTTCACAACTGAGGTTTTCTGCAAATATGGGTTTGGTTGGGAAGAGACTGAGGTACCTTGAAGAAGACTGTTTGAATAATGCATGTCAGAGTTTTTAGATCAGTGATTCTCAAACTATGTCATAAGGAAAATTCACCATAAATCAAGAAAAAAGTTTGACTTTCCCAGGTATAACTTAGTCAAAAATAAGATATGCAGCTGAACAAGAAGTGATTCTTCCTTCATCCCAGATCATCTGGAAGAAGCCAAAATGCTTAATTTTTTCTGCAAGTATTTATTTTTCACACAGAGGCATGCTGACCAGTATATTTTGCAATATTCTTTTAAGGTAATCTAGGATTATTTTTATTCCTGATTATTCAAATTGATGGGTTTTTGAACCAAGGACTTGTAGGTCCACAGTTCTCACTTTCTCACTGCTTTAAAGAAAGAGAAAGTAATCCATTCTGGCCCAGTATTAACAGAGGCAGGCTAATTGGGATTGCAAAGAAATCTCCAGACATCTTTCACTGAGCATGGGATCCTTAGGTCATGAATAAAGCCAACATAATTCCATATAACTTAAGGAATATCTTAAAAACATAGTTTGTTAAACCACCTAGCAGATTTAAAAAATTTTAATGGCCAGATTTAAGTATGGACAAATTTATGGTATCTAATACCCAAACTCCAGGAATGGAAAACTTGATGACCATATATTGAGGACACAGGATATTGCATATCAAAACAGTGGATGCTGGAGAGGGAGGCCCAGCATATGGTTCAACTCAATACTTAATTGTAAGAGGAGACACCCTAAGCACAGGCAGAGTAAAATTAGTCATAGATGAAGAAAGTCAACAAATATAGGTAGTTCTTGACTTACAACTACTAACTGGGACCAGATTTCCAGCTGTAAGACATTACAGTCATAAGTTGGTACCCATGTGACTGGACCCAAGTTTACAACATTATTTTTGCAGAGGTTGTTAAGTGAAAGTTTCAATTATTAAGCAAATGCTGTAGTCATAAGGGCAAACCCATTCTTTCAAAGGGACTTTTTGTTCTTTACTAGAAAGTGGGCGGAAACAACAAATCTCATTCACATGACTATGGGACATTGCAACCAATTGTAATGGTGAGCCGGTTGCCATGTGCCCAAAGTGCTGTCATTTGAAGGACCCTCTCTGTGCCTGTCATACTTTTGAATGGTCATTAAACAACCAATTATAAGTGAAGGACTACCTGAATCCTAACCCAAGGTTCATCCATTGTACATACATGCAGTGACAAACTATAGCTTGCTTTGGGATTAATCATTTTAATACCGTTCTGTATCTTTTGTGATATTTTTTTGCTTTTTGTTTTTGTACCATATCTCATGTTATTGCATGCTAAACTACCAGGATCCCAATATGGCAATAGAGAAATACAGCAAATAAATCCATCCAATGAGTGTCTGAATTAAGTCTCTGAGTAGAAAAACAACAGTAGAAATAGCACTAGATACCACTTCACAGCGCTGTACAGCCCTCTCTAATCAGTTTACAGAGTCAGCATATTGCCGCCAATAAACTGGGTTCTAATTTTAATGACATCGGAAGGATGGAAGGCTGAGTCAACCTGGAGCTGGTGAGACTCGAACTGCCAATCTCCTCAGCCTGCAATACTGCATTCTAACCAGTGCGCCATAAGAAATGTGATTTTGTCATAAATATTACTGTTCTTCAATGTAAACTGAAACTGGTCAGACAGATAGCTTTTCCACCATCCTCTTTGGTACATGTTATCATTATGGAGAAATTCCAAGAAAAACAATTCTTACAAAATTGTTCAAGGTTTTCATCAGCTCTGAAGCATCATTCTTGTCCACAATAATTTTGATTAAATATTTCTAATAGATTTTACATTATGAAATAAAGGAGTAAGTTATTTTCTGCATGATACACAGAATCATGGGTGTTTCTCTACAAGCTCTGTCCATTTTAAATGCACAAATATAAATTGTGGGGTTTATGTTTGCTATAATATCATAATGATTCTTCTCTTGTTCCCTGCTGCCTATCCAGATGCTACCGCATGGGTTCTGACAGATCATCCCCTTTCAATTGTGGTGGTTTATACTGCATATATTGATACAGAGGGTATAGCATTTTTAAAAGTCATTTGAATAGCCAGAGGTGTGAATATCCAAAGTTATTTTAAAGTCTGTGTTCTTGCTTGGTTGTTTTTTTTTTTTTTTTTTTTTTTTTGAGTGGGTGGATAAAAACTATAAAAAGATGCTTTATATTTAGAGTCTTGTCTCCATTAAAATTATTTACAAAAATTAATGTACAAAATGTACATTACAATGTACAAAACAATGTACAAAAATCAAGAAAGAAATCATTCTAAGAACGATGGAATAAGAAAACAATTCTGAAAAGATTACATCTCTGGTATTACAAAGAATGAATATTAGGAATACATAAAAGAAATGGATGAACATCAAAAATAACAATAGATATTGCCATGCAAACATTTTATTTGCATATGTTGAAGCTCTAATGTTCTGCAGATGCCCCATGTGCGCAAGAATTTTCCTATTTACTTCTTTTGCAGAAATGAGTATAGAAGATAAACAGTGGGATCTCTGCCAATAGGACTATCAGGGTATTCAGTGATCTAAGGCCAGAGAATAACAATAGCAAAAATAACAACAAAAATAAAATCATAGCTAAATAGAAGGAAAACACACCCTTTGCAGAAATCAAGTTTTCATTTCTCTAGAATTACATTCTTTTTTGAAGACTAAATTCAGACTAATGCTATAAACCAGAAATCTGTTGTGCCAACAAATAGCTGATTATGATGTGAAGCACCCCTCACCCACCACCGATTTCACAAGGAGTATGCTACAAATCATCAGACAGTCAAATATGATGACAATTTTATGAGTCACACTGCAATGTAATTCACTGTGGATAGCCTTGGACAACTTTCAGAGAGCTTTCAAAATTAGGGATTAGAGTGGTCTATAGTTTCTTTAATGTTCAAACTCCTGGCTGAAAACTGATGATACAGCTTCCTTCCATTTTGAAGTATGGAACAGATGAAAACCATATTGCAGGATCTAAAATTGTCCCTAAAAATCATAGTTATAAAAAAGAACTTTATGGAAAACAAGCCTCTTATCAATATATGTGATGTTCAATTTGAGTTTTCTATTTCCCTCAAAATGTTCAATTTTATTTACTAAAGGTTTGCCATAATTTGATGGCTTTTCTAAATTATGGAAATAATATGTAGTTTGGCTCATCAACGAATCATTCACCATACGTATAAATCACTTTGGTGCCAAGAACATCCAGCAGCAACTTCTACATTGTTGCAGGATGATTTTGCAGGAAACGGGAAAGAAGAATATTTTTATAATGGATTGGGCCAGATCATTAAAAAAAGAAAAACAATATCCAGGTAATAGCAAAAAGATAAAAATAAATACAGGTAGTCCTCAATTTACAACAGTTAGTTTAGTTCAAAGTTACAATGGCACTAAAAAAAGGGACTTATGACTGTTTTTCAAACATTCGACCATTGCAGTCTCCCCCTGGTTACATAATTAAAATTTGGATACTTGGAAACTGACTCATAGTTATGACAATTGCAGAGTCCCAGGGTCATGTGAATAGTTTTACTGACCTTCTGATGAGCAAAGTCAATGGGGAAGCAGGTTCATTTAAGAACATTGCTACTAACTTAACAACTGCAGTGATTCACTTAACTACTGTGGCTAGAAAGGTCGTAAAATGGGGCAAAATTCATTTAACCAATGTCTCACTTAACAACATAAATTTTGGGCTCTATTTTGATTGTAAGTCGAGGACTACCTGTATCTTTTTCTCCATAAAAGAAAGGGATACAGGTTTTCCTATTTTCTTTATAATCAGTCTTAACCAAAATGACACATTTATTATTGTATTTTGGAAATAACATCATACAAACCTTTGCTGGGCATGAATGATTTACAGGATGATTGTGTAATGCCACAATTTGAAGCAAATAACTTCTGATTCAATTAACAATGTGAGATAATGATTGGATTGTGTTGTCAAATTTTTGCAATGCTAAGAAAGGAGTCTGACTGAAGCAAATTAAACAGACACTGTAGTTTAGTTTCTGGTTTAGAATGTAAGGTAGTCCTTGACTTATGACAACAACTGAGCCCAAAATTTCTGTTGTTAGATGAGATGTTTGTTAAGTGAGTTTTGCCCCATTTTACAACCTTCCTTGTCACAGTTGTTAAATGAATCACCAGTTGTTAAATTAGTAATAAAGTTATTAAGTGAATTAGGCTTCTCCATTGATTTTGCTTGTCAGGCATTCAAAAATGGTGATCACATGACCACATAAATATGACTCAGTTGCTAGGGATCTGAATTTCGATCATGTGACCATGGAGATGCTGCAACAGTGTGTAAGCAGCCACTATCGGAGCATTAGCATTTTGTGAAAGTCCAATCATTCCATCTTAAATTCTGCTGCTTTTGCCCTGTTACTTATAATTCAGGAAGATTTTTCTGCCTTGTTTTTACAGGAAGTACTACTAAGGGTTAATGGTGGAAATACTGCCTAACACAATTTCAAAGACTGAGTGATTGATTCCAAAAAAGTTCACACTGAGTTGTCAACAGGCATTAGACTTAGTACACTACAGTTATGGAGATGTGTCACCAGTATGTATTGGCAAATGTTCTGAAAGGAGCAATTTTCATTACTTCAAGGGCTGCACTGGAAAGTAATGGTAATTTTGAAATACAGTTTGGTATTTGTGCATGTTATTTTCTGAAATATTTCATAAGTTCAGACAAAGGCTACATTATATTTCTGCCTGAGAAGTAAAAGGTCTTGATGAATTTTAATTGAGTCAGAAGTACTTCCTGAAAATTGTTTGGTCAAACCAGAGGAAAGGGACAGCAAAGGAGCTACAATATCTTCCATCTTATCCTGATCAAGTGAAAAAGTTCATGCTGTGTATTTTACTTTACAAATCACTTCTGAAGCTATAAATCTACAGGCAATCAGTGGTAATAATTATGGCAGCATAAGGTGGCAATAAACTATGTTTTTATTCCAAAATAGGAGCACTTTACAGATTTAAAATGTATAACTATAAGATTATTGCAAGAAATTTTAAAAACACTGTTTCCTACTTATTCTAATTTCAGTATTGATGTGTGTAAAATTCAAGACAAACAGCTGTTTTATATGATTATAGATTTTTTTAATTTGACTGTAAAATTTATGATATTTCTTTGGAAGTAGCTAGACAATGATTAACAGTCAGGGTGGATAACAGTCCATCCAAATTGATAGGAATAAGTTAACACTCTGAATTTGCAAGTCAGCTCCTGTGTTTAGTTTTTCAATTTACCTAGCTCCCTCCTTTATTTCTTGGCTATTACAAAACTATTATATGAATTGGTAAATAGAGCCAAGTTCCCATTTCAGCACAAAGCCAATTTCTGGAAGCAGTTTATGGCTATAATTGTTAATCTACTTCCTTATGAGAAAACTCTTCAGGATATACGAAATAGGAACCTTATTTCTCAAATTGTTCTATAAATAGTCCAATCTGGTCCAAGAAAATATGGAAACCAACCAGCTTAGATCTGGAGCAAAATATAGAAAATCAGAGCTGGGTTTCTACTACTGGAGTTTTAAAAAAACAAACTCACATTTGGTTATAGATGTTTTATTTATCACCAAATTCATATGAAATTTAAAGGAAATTTATGAGAAGTATACTAGACATAATTAGTTATCAATGCAGAAATTTATTTTTTAGCTATGATCATTTGAAGATGCTTTCTCTTGCCCTAATGAACTTGAATGTTTACTGTTTGAGAAGTAAAATCTGCTGTGATAGGAACAGCAATTTCAAACAGAGTTTTGATAAGCAATATAATTCTTAAGTGATTTTTCACTGATAAGGCTCTTCACCAATTATTAGTTCTCCCTCCAAGCCACTGCTATAACATTTCTGATAAGTCCATAACAAACAAAACTTCAGGGTTTAATTTCTTTTCCAAGCATATTGTCTTTTCTTTTCTTCACAACCTGAAAACTATACAGTATGTAAGATAGACATACAGAGATTGCATTATGATGAAACCATGAAAATTAATATTACTAATTAAATGGACATTTATTGTCCCTTTCAGAAGACACGTGCATATCCACAGCATTCCCATCATAGGATTCTATGATTCAACAAGATATCTTGCTTTATTTATTTTTTAAAGTAAGACAGGATTTGCTTAAAGAGTTGCTGAAATGAACATTTGATAACTTTCCAAGATACAGTTAAGATCAGAGCAATATTAACTAATTTTTAGTTAAAGGCTTGAAAATGTTTAAGGAACTGCTATGACTCACTGAAGTTGCTATATAAAGAATCGGTCTTGTTTAGATAAAATACTTGCAAGTGGGAATTAGGAAAAACACTTTTTTCACAACTGAGCAATTGTTACCTTTTAAATGGCATTTGGGTGGGTGCAGCTATGGCTTATACTCAAAGTAAATGTCATCCAAATCTTATATAAATAAATTTGTGCCCTCTCCAGAGGCTTTTTATTTGGCATCCATGTGTCAAGCTACACAATGATTAGGTCTGTGTAAAAAGTGTAGTAATGCAAAGAGATGGGAAAAGGAAATCCCACATATGTAACATTTTATTCCTTCTTACCTGGTGACAACCAACATTTGAAATATAAGCTTTTTTTCTGTAATTAGGCATTCCACTTTGAACTGTGACTGTAAAAAAAAAAATCTGCCTTGACTGAGGTTATTTCAGTTATTTAATTGACAACCTATACCATATTAAAAATTGGAAAATAATGGACAAAGGAAAGTGCTACAAGAGAATTAGTAATAATTTATTAAATAAGAATGATTTAAGTCTTATATTTATTATTATTGGATCTGCAAGAAAATGATACATGGGGGAGACTTCCCATTGCAAAACCCAGCCACTTTATCGTGTTCTCCTCCCCCCCCCCCCGAGGTTCTGGATGAAACACCAGTTTATCAGCATGCCATGATTACATTTAGCAGCTGTCAAATTGTGCATTTTCTGCCCATTTTAATTCATATAGGATAATATTCCTTTTAAAAAAATTCATTTGCAATCCATTACATTTTTTTCATCCAGCAGGTCTTTGCATTTTTTAATCACTGGTTCTAAACAGTCAAAGGAATGAAGGTGGGGGAAGGAAGGGTGCACTTCTACTTAGATACTGATATGTGAACATTTTCTTTCACTGGAGGAAGAAATTGGTTGCCCCCTTTCAAAGGGTCAAATAATAAAAATATTCATTGTCTCTGGAGATTCTCAGTTATTCAGGTCATGGTGGTCCCAAAGGTGCTTTTTTAGAATGGCAACTGGACTTTATTTTTCATTGATGATGATTAGTTTCCCATCCAAGAAGCTGCTTCAGTTCTGATGAACTGAAGACACAGAACTGAAGAAGCTTCTTGGATGAGAAGTGAAACATCTTCAAGAAAAAACAAAGTTCAGTTGCCTTTTGAAAAGCACCTTTTGGACAACAATATTCATTGTAATCCAATAATGATTTTCTCTTTCTTATCATGCTCCAACCTTTGCCTTTTAGTTGTGTTCAATCTAAGTATATAGCCCAGGATGGGCAACTATGACCCCTTTATGTCCACGTGACTTTAGCTCCCAGAATTCCATGCTGGCTCTGAAATCCACAGGTCACAAGGGGGCTATAGTTGCCCACCTCTGATCTAGCAGTTATATTTTAATTTGTTTTTTCTTTCATATTCAATGGAAATTTTGGGGGGAAAGTATAGAACGTCAGAATTCTCTATATGCCAATTATCAGGTTATGCCTCTGAAACCTGAATGGAATGAAGCCAAATTTGATACTGAGGGAGAAACTGGCAAAAGAAAAATATAATCTGAGAATGGGTTGGATCTAATTTGGGATTATGATCAATGGGCCATAGGAGTGATGTATATTTTTAATATGGCATATTATTATTAAATATCCTCCATTTAGAAATCTGCTATAAATTCCTATTCCCTATTCTAAATGACATTTGGAAATTTTCTGTGAGTAAGAGATCAGTGGCATACAAAGTTAATAAATTATTACTATTAATATTTTACTGTTCTTTTTTTTCCAGAAACAAGTTAAAATGAAAGTATTTTAATCCTGCTAGCTATACATACAGATTATAAGAGTCAGATTATTGATATCTTGTTCAGAACACATTGTCAATATATTGGTGAGGAATTGATTTCTAATTGTTTCTTGTACATAATTGTTGACATTTGATGAGATCAGTACTTGTCTGTCAATTTTGTTAATTATCTGTGTCCCATTACGTAGTTTTGTCTGGACTGGACTGTTGAAGATCGGCCAGTGAAGAAAGGACATGTTTATTTAATATATTTATCACATTTCTGAACCATTCATCTCCTCAGAGGACATTTCATTCACTTGAGAAATTCCAGTAAAACCAACCTGCCTATTCAATATCTAAAAATTATGCTTAAGAACTTTCTGTGGACAATGGTCAATGAGAAAAGGTCACAGAGTAATGGAAGTCCTTAACTGGACTTTAGTTTCACAAATTCATAACTTCTAGTGAGTAGATAAGTTATCTTAAATAATAAGGATGCTCAAGGAAAACATAGATGACCCTATCATAATATACCCTATCATAATATACCTTTTCACAATTCTCATGTGATTTATAGACATCAAATTTTGAAATAATAGACATTATTTCATAGACATCAAATTTTGAAATAGTAGCCTTAAAAATCAACCCATTACAGTGAAAATGAATTAAGAGGAAAGAGGAAAGCGGGACTTCAGGCAAAACAAAGATTTGTCAAAGTAATCTCAAGAAAAAACTGTAAAATAGCACACTTTTTAAACAAGTATATTTATTTTTCTAATTTCCTTTATACTTACCTCACACAATTGATATTTGTTGGAAAATTATATAATATTCTTCCTTAAATATAAAGACTGCTAAACTTACAGATATGTTTAGGTACTCTGTTTCTAGTGTATCAGAGTTTCATACAGGTATCAAAGAAGTTTCTTGATTTATATCATAACCCCAACTTTCTGTGCAGCATTAAACCTATTGAAATGAGGAGATTCCACAGGATTCCGTAGAATTCTGGGTTTTCTTGTTTGTTTTACTATAAATGTCTTGGTTAAATAGAAATATAAGGGGCAGAATGGGCAAGGAGAGATGTTCCAAGTGGAACTATTAATTTGATGAATGTGTCCTTCAATTGCACATTTCTTTGCTCAATTGAAATGTCTTATTAAACAGTGTTCAAAGAATAGGAAACCACACAATCAGTCTTGACAGATATTCAAAGTGTTTTGTCACAAGCGCCATTACCAATCCAAATGAAGTGCAAGTTGAGATAATTATACACAAAACTAACCCTACTTCTACGCTCTTTGAATTTATTAATTTATTATCTGAATATCTTTGAGAGTCTAGAATACCCATCGAGAGGGACATCTATCTCCCTTCTGTTCTTAGAAAGCTGAATTGCCAGCTTTCATAAGTTTTAGTCCAGAGCATCAACTTGCTACAGCAAAGACATTTTAATCTACAGTTTAATGCTTTTTCCTTCCCTCCTCCCTGATACCTGATATAAAGTAAATTGCTCTTAGGGAAAAAAAATGGGGAAAATGAAAAAGGAAGAGGAGGAAAAAACCTTAGTCATTAACTGAAAGTGCTTTCTTTTTTTTCTTTTTCTTTAAGCACTCCATTACTCCCCCACTGGGAAATTTCTTACTTTATTAGCATTCTTTTTTGAATTTGCATTAGCCATACTAAAAATGCTGTAATCCTAATGGACTTTACTATTTTCTATGTATTTGTGGTCTTCTGTGCAGTTTCTCTTGGTTTCATTTATTTTTGCATATTTTCTGCCAGGCAGAATTTCATATTTTAAGGAAAGAGAAAAATAAGGAATTGAGGGGCAAGCTGCTGACATTTTTCTTTCAAAGTTTGAAGTTCAAATAACATCTGTTTAGAGAAATAATTAACTTGCATGCTTACAAAATACAGATTTAATATACTTATGTTCATATACAATTGAATATTCTGAGATAGATATAAATGTTTGGCTTCTCTAGCAACCACTTTATCCTATCTCAAAACAATCAGAAGCAACATCACCACATTACTATTAAGGAACCTGCCATCTCTGCTGCTGTGGTCCCAACTTGGAGTATGAAATGGGAATTTAACAATTCTTCTTAGCAGACCAGAGGAGGCAAAAGTCTTGTATTGAACTGGACTTAGTGTAGGATGGTTAAATCTGCAGTGATTTTAGGTACGAGAAAAAGACAGGAAATAATTAGTTATATAATTTAAAATAATTATGTGATTTAGTTTTAATAATGTTAGCTCTGCCAGAAAAACAAACAGAGGCACATCTGGAATAGTCTGGCTCACATGTTGTACCAACTTGGCCCGGTTTGGTATTATGTATTGCAACCAGAAATAGATGACTCTGTTAGTTTTACATTTGTTAAGTGACCATTTTTCTGACCACAGTAA